>NC_141250.1:3102500-3550000 GCF_054856555.1 Leptonotus elevatus | reverse complement strand
ACAGAGGAGCTCCAGTGAGGAGGCTCTCCAGCTTGGTGTGGACCATCGCGAGGAGAAGCGGTTCAGAAAATGGATGAATGGCTCTAGACGTGCTTAAAAACTAAGTCCTAAATTTGATAAATTAAATGTAATATATAAAAACCTGCGAAAATTCAGTTTAAGAAAAGCCTCTTGGAAAGCCCTGATCATTCGTTCATTCATATCTCAGGGATTTATTATAGAAAGAAACATGTGGGCTGCTCTTTTCATTAATTTTTTCCCTTTAAAGCAGATGTGGAGAAGCTAATCGTTTGATATTTGGTCAAAGTGAGCATAAGGTGGAGATGGCCACGGTAATGTTGGTCCGGATTGAGAGACGTTTTTTGGAAATTCTTAGCAATGTATGTACAGTATGTGCAACGATTTTGAATGGAAAACACTTTTACTGATAATATTACAGATTTACCAAAACAGATGGCTGACATTGATAATGCATGATAATATTGCTTTCCTGATTTAAAAAACCAAAACGAAAAACATGAGAGTAAAATATGGGCCATCCCGGCCGGATGATCCTTTTTTTTTTTTTAAATACACATGTTAAGATTAATACTAGCCCAAAAAAGCCCCCCCCCCCCCCCCCCCCCAAAAAGGATCACAATACGTATCGGATCGCCACCAAAGTATCGGGATCCGGATTGGATCGCGACAGAAGTGGAGCGTCCCAGCCCTAGTGACAACACTAGTGCCAAGGGGCCCAAGTCAGCAGGATTAGTTGTACAAGGGCCACTGGGACTAAACTGGGACTAAACACTATAACTTATTTTCATTGAAATTCATTGCCATCCAAGCTTTTCCCCTTCATACAAAGTACAAAAAAATACAAAGGATGCATCAATTAAAAATGTCTACCTCATTCAATTCACCTTGCCATTAAGTGATAAAATAATTCACCAATGCAAAATCTTTCCACACCACATAATTCTACATTTTTGACCAGCAATTCCCCATTCATTTCCGATGACACGTTCAACAATTCGTTCCCATTCTACATTTAAAATGTTGAGCCCATTCAGTTCGCCTTGGGAATGATTTTCAACATTCCGACATACTTAAAAATTTCATAATTTCACTCACATATTGCACATTTTCAACATAATTTCACTTAGTTCTATATAATGATCTATTATTCAATATCATTCCACATCATTCAATGTATGCATTTTCAGCACTGTCTTTCAAGATTCGTCAATTCTTCTTCAACATCATTTCATTTCATTCAATGATTCCACGTTTAATTTTTTTCAGTCAGCATTTCAGCATTCACACACAAATTCTCCAGAAATTGTTTAATTTAATTTAATAAATGGTGTCCATGTTTTATAGTATTTGTTTTGAAATCCTCTTAGACAATATCATAAATTCTCTCACCCACTGAATAAAGGAGGGTGGTCGACTGGTTGTACATGCTTCCACTTCAGAGGGATCAACCTTTGAGCCAGAAGCCATGAGAAAGCATTTGATAGGATCTTAGACCATGATGACTTGGAATGACATCAAATATTGCTGTTATGGGGTTAGGATCAATAGTCCTGTCGCAAATATGAAAAAACAAACAAACAAAAACCTTTTAAGATTGCATCCCAAAAGCTACTCAGACCATCACAACACCAAACATATAGGTCATAGTAGCAAGGTCACTGTTTGCATCTGGGGCATTCATCATCAGTGGTAGGGCTGTGAATTGCTTAGTACCTGGCGATTCGATTCGTATCATGATTCATAGGTCACGATTCGATTTGATACAGATTAATCCTGATACGAATCTATAAAGTGATTATTGCGATTTTTTTAAACTCAAATTTAGAAAATACTACTCGTACATACGTAATAACTTGTACATGTAGACTGTAAGATTTGTATGAAAATGTGTTTATTTGAAAATTCAGGTTGCAGTCTGTTTCATGTTTGAACAGCACTGAATTCAAATATTAAGGCTTAATGTTCCATTAATATAACATTCTTCCATGCTTAATGTGTGAATCATAACCCTTAGTAAGACGTTTTGTTGAATATTTCCTTTTGTTGGTACGGAAACCTTACTATCAAGAACGAGGACCACGTAGGGAGAGTTGTTCGCACATTTCAGAAGCCTAGATGAAATTTTCAACATTTAAGTGCTTAAGAAAGCAATGTCCATTTGTTAGGGAGGAAAGCCACCCTCTAAACCAGGAGTAGAAGCTTCTTCATTCTGGTCTTCCCCTAAGTGTTCCCCCAACTACCAAAAACAGATCTTGATCAAGGGCACCTCAGTCGTGTGTCTGGCGGGGATTGTCTTCGGAGGCAGGTGGTGATCTTAACCTCTTGGCCACGGCTGCCCACGGCTTCTTGTGAACAAGGCTAAGCTCATAATGTGTCCAAGTGACATTTGAAAGATTTGAAATCTTCTGACTCAGTGTACATACATGCAAGCACTAAACCCTCCGTTTAGCGGCAAAAATGAAAGGTTATTTTAAGTCCCATAACCGCCTATCCCAGCGCGTCACTACCCTGGAGGCAGCTGGCAGTCATCCAAAAGATTCAGCCCATTTCCTGTTTGTTGGGTAGGTGTGTCCGCAGTTTATTACACACGAGCAGAAACTTCAAAGAGCGACACCTGCTACCACCTAAGCTTGCACTGCAGTTTTTTTAATGTCAATTACTTGTTGGCACATCTGTCTCTGAAATCATTATACAGCTTCTGTGTAGTTGCTGTGTAATTGTGCTGACAAGACAGACAAAGAAACAAGAGGCTGTCTGGCCTCTCTATTGTGTTAAATAGTCAAGCCATAGAACTACTGGCGACATGGTACTCAAACATGAGGTGGCAAAACTATTCACACTTTGTACTGAAGTACAAGTACAGAAAAGAGAAAAGGCCAATAGAAGTACAGATTCTTGTGTTTCAGAAAAAGTAACTACAGACACTGAAAAGTATTTCATGGAAGTACAAAACTCCAACTAATATATTATATTTTCACACAAAACATATTTCTTATTGATAACCTTACATAAGAGAAGATTGCGGAAATTTATAGACTGCATGACGTGGCAAGGAGGATTGACGTAGTGAGTCATTTGATGTTCGCGTGCCATAGAATCAAACGATTACCGGTAATTGCCTTTAACAACACAATGATTTGAGGAGCTTTCTTTCAAAATAACTGGCTTTTACGTCAAAGTTGTTCTAGGGAGGCAAGACAGAAAAAGAAACAAGAGGCTGTCTGGCGTTCAACTTTAGACACAATGAGGAGCCACCTGCTTGTGCACTTTGAATTAGGCTTATTTGGTACATAAGGATTTGGGTGACTTGATCTCAGCTGTTTTGTCACTGCGACCTTTTTCCTTGCTTGGCATCGTCCTAAACTAAAAACACTAAAGACTGTGGAGTCACACGTTATCTGCAACTTGAAAGTTCATCTGTTCTCAGAAAATTAGTGGAATCTGAATTAGACTTGCAGATTTCGGAGCATGTATGGGACCTTGGTATAAATTGAATTCACTCAACATCTATTTGCATTTGTCACTGTTTAATCAAATTCAAAGTCTTTCATTGGTCCTTCTTGACCAAAGCTAAACTAGCTAAAATATATAAAACCACTGATTAGGGGTGCTAGAAAAAATCTATTTGGCAATATATCGCGATATTACAGCGCGCAATTCTCAAATCAATTCAATATATGGCCGAATCGATTTTTAAACATACATTTTACCACGTCATGCAGTCTATAAATTTACGCAATCTTCTCTTTATGTAAGGTTATCAATAAGAAATATGTTTTGTGTGAAAATATAATATATTAGTTGGAGTTTTGTACTTCCATTAAATACTTTTCAGTGCCTGTAGTACTTTTTCTGAAACACAAGAATCTGTACTTCTATTGGCCTTTTCTCTTTTCTGTAAAGTGTGAATAGTTTTGCCACCTCATGTTTGAGTACCATGTCACCAGTAGTTCTATGGCTTGACTATTTAACACAATAGAGAAGCCAGACAGCCTCTTGTTTCTTTGTCTGTCTTGTCAGCACAATTACACAGCAAGTACACAGAAGCCGCAAAATGATTTCAGAGACAGATGTGCCAACAAGTAATTGACATAAAAAAAAACTGCAGTTCAAGCTTAGGTGGTAGAAAAGCTCTTTGAAGTTTCTGCTAGTGTGTAATAAACTGCGGACACACCTACCCAACAAACAGGAAATGGGCTGAATCTTTTGGATGACTGCCAGCTGCCTGCAGGGTAGTGACGCGCTGGGATAGGCGGTTATGGGACTTAAAATAACCTTTCATTTTTGCCGCTAAACGGAGGGTTTAGTGCTTGCATGTATGTACACTGAGTTGACCCCTTCCCAAATCAGAACATTTCAAATCTTTCAAATGTCACTTGGACACATTATGAGCTTAGCCTTGTTCACAAGAAGCCGTGGGCAGCTGTGGCCAAGAGGTTAAGATCACCACCTGCCTCCGAAGACAATCCCTGCCAGACACACGACTGAGGTGCCCTTGATCAAGATCTGTTTTTGGTAGTTGGGGGAACACTTAGGGGAAGACCAGAATGAAGAAGCTTCTACCCCTGCTCCAGAGGGTGGCTTTCCTCCCTAACGAATGGACATTGCTTTCTTAAGCACTTGAATGTTGAAAATTTCATCGAGGCTTCTGAAATACGATACGATATACTTTTATTTTCCCCGTGGGGAACTTTTTCCTGGACTCCGTCCAGCTGCAGTTACAGTAAGAAAGAAACAACAGAATAGAAAGAGATACAATTAAATTAAATAGTAATAATAAATTAAAGTTAAATAAGAAGTGCAGCAATAAGAAATCTTCACAGAAGTATACATGTGTAGAGAAGTACATACATGAGGACTGCACACACCCATACACACACACACTCCTAAATATATATATATATATGTATATATATATACATGAGTATGTACAGCACGGCTGCATATATTCCACACACACAACATTGCACCATATATCTATTGTACTGAGTTAATGTCGGTTGTTAAGCAGTTTGATGGATGTCGGCAGGAATGAGTTCTTGTAGCGGCCCTGAATCTCCTGCCGGAAGGCAGTAGCTGGAACTCATGATGCAGAATGTGAGTCGGGTCAGTAACAATTTTCTGTGCCAGTCCGGTGACGGACCGCTCATAAAGCATCTGTAGGGAAGGATGATTCCTGACCTCCATGA
This sequence comes from Leptonotus elevatus, assembly GCF_054856555.1. NCBI lineage: Eukaryota > Metazoa > Chordata > Actinopteri > Syngnathiformes > Syngnathidae > Leptonotus > Leptonotus elevatus. Next base: position 3,544,790 of record NC_141250.1, on the reverse strand, counting down.
TCTTCATGGCAGTCCGCACCAGACCGGCAATCTGTGACCTTGACTGCACAGTCAGGTTGCCGTACCAGGCCGCAATGCCGTATCTGATGATACTTTCCAATGCAGCCCGGTAGAACAACAGCATGATCCTCTGCTCCACTCCATAGACCCTAAGTCTGCGTAGGAAATAGAGACGCTGTTGGAGTTTGGAGCAGAGACTTCCAACATGTACCCTCCAGCTGAGTGTGTGCGAACAACTCTCCCTATGAGGTCCTCGTTCTTGATAGTAAGGTTTCCGTACCAACAAAAGGAAATGACAGACTCAATAAAAGCACTATAGAACATTTTCATTAGGATTTTATCGATCTGAAATTTAGCGAGCTTTCTCTAACAAAAAAAGCCATTGTTCATCTTTTTTACAAAGCATCTCACAGTTCACCTCAATTTTGTGTTTATCATCAAGTATAGTGGTGAGATATTTGTAGTTGCTCATTCGTTTACATGACTGGTTATGAACAACAACACAATGAGGGACTGGGGATGAACGTCTAAAATATACAAAGCTTCTTGTCTTGGAAACATTGATTTGGAGGAAGGACTCATCACACCAAATAATCAAGCTCCTGGCCTGCTTCATAAAGCAGGCTAACAATAGCCACTTTTCCACTAGATCTGAACGGCACAGCACCACACTACACCGCGCGGCCTGGCACCACACCATTTGCATTACAACAGGTGCGCGGCAGGATTTATTGAACTGTCCAAGCTTGCACACTCTGCGGTCAAGTCTCGATTGCTGTCAGCCAATCAGATGACAGTGACAACACGGTCCCGCTTGGCTCCAGATGACGGGCGCTTCGAACCCCCTCCGAGATGGTTCTGAAAGGCGGTTCCATTGTAACCGCTCGGCCCCAAAAAAGTTGAATGGAAACGCGAAACCAGCTCAGTGGCCTAGTGATAGAGTGTCTGCCCTGAGACTGGGAGGTTGTGGGTTCAATCCCTGGTCTGGTCATAACAAAGACTATAAAATGGGACACATTGCCGCCCTGCTTGACACTCAGCATTAAGGGTTGGAATTGGGGGTTAGATCACCAAATTATTCCCGAGCGCGGCCCCTGCTACTGCTCACCGCTCCCTCAGGGGGATGGGTCAAATGCGGAGAACAAATTTCGCCCCACTTAAGTGGGTGTGACAATCAATTAACTTTAACTTTGAACATCCGCGGCCAACCAAAGTCGACTTGATGTGTGGAACTGGTCTAGTGGAAAAGCGGTAAATGAAAGACTAAATTTGCATATTTTATAACTAATCTGTCAGTGTGACACAACAGCAGCTATTATTTTTTACAACCGAGTGAAGATGATAGAGGGCTTGCTGAAGTTTCAAGATTCCATTCCCTCTGTTGTTGCTGGGTTAGGGCACGGTGCTAATTTTATTATATTCCTCTTCCACCATCCTAAACTGCAAGGCCTTATCTGTGGCTTCCGAAATATTGCCCTGTTCCAAAGGTTAGCTTCTCCCAACACTCTATTTTTTCAATACAATTAAAATAGTTGCTAAATTATGTGAATATTAATAATGACAATAAATTAATTTATAGAACGAGGACTTTACCTCAATCTGCTGTTTAGATGAGTAAACACAAGTACAAGTATACACACCAACAAAGTAAAAAAGATTTCATAAATAAAAACACTGAAACAAGAGTGTTGTTAGTGACAAGACTATCCTTGAAAGCTCCTGAGAAAGCTGTTTCAAAGCCACTGGCTGCCTGGAAAAGTAATAAAAATATATAATAAAAATTCTACACATATACCTGCAGCAAATTGAGCAGAAATCTCTTAAAGTGGTATGAATCCTTTGGGAGTTCAATTATTGTTCCTGGAACCTAGCTTCAAAGTTAGTAGTGTGCAGTGTTCCCTTTAAACTGCGCGGCTGGGCCAGCGCGCTACATAGTAGCCTACCAAAACTGGAGCACATGGAGCAAAAGGAATGGTATGAATGGTACCACTGTCTTCTGTGCAAAAAAGATCTAAAAAAAAATTATATCTAATATTTATTTTCTCATTCTTGATAATTTTTTTTGATGCAGACCAGCCTCGTTGGCCATTTCCCTTCGAACACACAGGCAATGTGAGAACATAAATCAAAACGTTCAGTGAGGTTAGCAAAGCTCATGATGCTCATTTGTCGATATGTTCCCTGACATTTGCTAGCAACCAGTCCAGGGTGTATTGTGCTAGCTGGGATGTGCCCCAGCTCACCCTAAGACCACACTAATAAGGATAAGCTATGGAGAAATGGATGGAGGAAGTTCAAAACACAACAAAATGTAGAATTTTTTTTCTAGTGGGTCTCCAGTATTGTAGCAATTCACTACATTGTGCAGTGTCTATCTATCCAGGTAGCCACCTAGCCTGGTCTTGGGCTGGCCTTGGTCTAGTCTTGGTCTTCTGCCCAGACTTGGTCTGGTCTTAACCTGGTGATTTTGACTTGAGGGAGATTTGTAGTTTAGTTGCACTTCTGTGACTTGTTTTGACAAATCTTGTTTATCACATTGCCCTGTTGTGACAAACAAAACATTGACTCAACTAGATAATGGCAAAAATGTAAATTCCATTGTATTTTGGACACTTCCTGGAGAATGACTCACTTGATTGTTCACAAATTGTTTGAAATGTCGATTGACAAGATTTGTGCTTTGATTAGTCATTTAGCGTATAATTTGAAAGCAATTCCTCTTTAGGGTGATACAAAGATTGCCTTTACATTCTCAACCACACCTTTAAGGATAGGACATAGTTTGAATTTCCACTCATTTAAAAGTGATCACAACAGAGTTTGAGGTGACATAAAAGCAGGCACAGCCCAAGCAACACATCAAGTGAACTTGACATTCTGTGAAGACCATACGAACAGCCGAATTAATTCAGTGTGGTGAGTACTTTGCATCTCTTTCATTTTTTTTTTTTTTTTAACTTTTATTGTCTAACAGTGGTTTTCAAACGGAGGTACATGAAGGCACTTCAAGGGCTATGTGAGATTTTAAAATACATTTAAAAAGTTGATAGTCTTCCTTTCAAGATGATGATGACGAAGATGATGATAATAGCATGACACGCTCACAGATTCAAGTCAATTGTGGCAAGGTTCATGAGTTTTCATCCATGTTTAGACCATCAAAATCGTTTTTTGGGGGGGGGGACAAAAACGGTCTTCACGAATCACCCCCCCCCCCCCACACACACACACAAAGTTCGTGTTTTAATATTATGAAGGCCTAAACACTCTTAGTAGGAGCTACTACCACTACAGTAAAAAATAGGTTTGTAGTTCTCTTCAGGCCTGAACTCTCACCAAATATGCGAAATTCTGAGACAGTCTCTGCTCGTGCCGTAATGGTCACTAATTCTACGTGAACTAAAACAGGGCACGCTTCCTCAATGAATATCAACAAAACAAAAAACTTGTGAGGGCAACTAAATGCCCATTAAACAAATTATTTTTTTAATTATTATTTTTCATATACTGTCAATAACCATACAATCTTTTTCCCCGCTTTATAGGACATCATCAGACATGATGATGATGTACAAGATTTTTCTTATTGTCCTTCTGCTGGTTGGTAAGTTATCAAACTCAAATCAAAAGGGAGATATTGTGATGTAAAATTGACGAACAATTGAACTCCATTGACACAGAAAGTCACAGTAGACCGAGTGGAAGACGTTCAGACGGGATTCAAGATGCTTTAGAAAGGAAACACTGGCAAGAAGAAAAAAAGTGCGAACATGAACACAAACACGATGAGGATGACGACAGTCATGACAGCAGTAATGATGATAATGAACACAAACACGATGAGGACGACGACAGTGATGACGACAGTGATGACGACAGTGATGACAGCAGTAATGATGATAATGACGACGGCGAAAATGATGATGGGGATGATGACAATGACGGTGACGACGATGAAAACGATGATGGCGAAGAGGATGATGACAAAGATGATGATGATGACAAAGATGATGATGATAATGATAATGATTCATCATCATCATCGTTGGATGATGATGACGAAGATGATGATGATAATGGAAACAATGATGATGACGAAGATGATGATGATAATGATAATGATTCGTCATCATCATCGTTGGATGATGATGACGAAGATGATGATGATAATGGCAACAATGATGATGACGAAGATGATGATGATGATAATGGCAACAATGATGATGATGACGAAGATGATGATGATAATAGCAACGATGATGATAATAGCAACGAAGATGACAAAGATGATGATGATGACAAAGATGATGATGATAATGATTCGTCATCATCATCGTTGGATGATGATGACGAAAATGATGATGATAATGGCAACAATGATGATGACGAAGATGATGATGATGATAATGGCAACGATGATGATGATGATGACGAAGATGATGATGATAATAGCAACGATGATGATAATAGCAATGAAGATGACGAAGATGATGATGATGGCAACGATGATGATAATGGCAACGATGATGATGACAAAGATGATGATGCTAATGGCAACGATGATGATGACGAAGATGATGATAATGGCAACGATGATGACGACGAAGATGATGATGATAATAGCAACGATGATGATAATAGCAACGATGATGATAATAGCAACGAAGATGACGAAGATGATGATGGCAACGATGATGATAACGAAGATGATAATGGCAACGATGATGATGACAAAGATGATGATGGTAATGGCAACGATGATGATGATAATGGCAACGATGATGATGACGAAGATGATGATAATGGCAACGATGATGACGACGAAGATGATGTTGATAATGGCAACGACGATAATGACGACGGCGAAGATGATGATGAAGACGGCGATGATGGCAATAACGACAATGATGATGATGATAATGGCAACGATGATGATGATGACGAAGATGATGATGATGATAATGGCAACGATGATGATAACAAAGATGATGATGATGATATAGGAATCGATGATGATGACGAAGATGATGACGAAGATGATGATGATGGCAACGATGATGATGACGAAGATGATGATGATGATGATAATGGCAACAATGATGATGACGAAGATGATGATGATAATGGCAACGATGATGATGACGAAGATGATGATGATAATGGCAAGGATGATGATGACGAAGATGATAATGATAATGGCAACGTTGATGATGATGAAGATGATGATAATGGCAACGTTGATGATGACGAAGAGGATGATAATGGCAACGATGATGATGACGAAGATGATGATGATGATAATGATGACGAAGATGATGATGATGATAATGGCAACGATGATGATGATGAGGATGATGATGATAATGGCAACGATGATGATGACGAAGATGATGATGATGATGATAATGGCAACGATGATGATGACAAAGATGATGATGATGACAAAGATGATGATGATAATGATAATGATTCATCATCATCATCATTGGATGATGATGACGAAGATGATGATGATAATGGCAACAATGATGATGACGAAGATGATGATGATGATAATGGCAACGATGATGATGATGACGAAGATGATGATGATAATAGCAACGATGATGATAATAGCAACGAAGATGACAAAGATGATGATGATGACAAAGATGATGATGATAATGATAATGATTCGTCATCATCATCGTTGAATGATGATGACGAAGATGATGATAATGGCAACGATGATGATGATGACGAAGATGATGATGATGATAATGGCAACAATGATGATGACGAAGATGATGATGATAATAGCAACGATGATAATAATAGCAATGAAGATGACGAAGATGATGATGATGGCAACGATGATGATAACGAAGATGATAAAGGCAACGATGATGATGACAAAGATGATGATGCTAATGGCAACGATGATGATGACGAAGATGATGATAATGGCAACGATGATGACGACGAAGATGATGATGATAATAGCAACGATGATGATAATAGCAACGATGATAATAGCAACGAAGATGACGAAGATGATGATGATGGCAACGATGATGATAACGAAGATGATAATGGCAACGATGATGATGACAAAGATGATGATGGTAATGGCAACGATGATGATGATAATGGCAACGATGATGACGACGAAGATGATGATAATGGCAATGATGATGACGACAAAGATGATGATGATAATGGCAACAACGATAATGACGACGGCGAAGATGATGATGAAGACGGCGATAATGGCAATGACGATGATGATAATAATGAAGATGGCAATAACGACAATGATGATGATGATAATGGCAACGATGATGATGATGACGAAGATGATGATATAGGAATCGATGATGATGGCGAAGATGATGATGATGATAATGGCAACGATGATGCTGACGAAGATGATGATGATAATGGCAACAATGATGATGGCGAAGATGATGATGATAATGGCAACGTTAATGATGACGAAGATGATGATAATGGCAACGATGATGATGACGAAGATGATGATGATGATAATGGTAACGATGATGACGAAGATGATGATGATGATAATGGCAACGATGATGACGAAGATGATGATGATAATGGCAACGATGATGACGACGAAGATGATGATGATAATGGCAACGATGATGACGGCGAAGATGATGATAATGGCAACGATGATGACGAAGATGATGATGATAATGGCGACGATGATGATGATGATAATGGTGACGATGAAGATGATGATAATGGCAACGATGATGACGAAGATGATGATAATGGCAACGATGATGATGACGAAGATGATGATGATGATAATGGCAACGATGATGACGAAGATGATGATGATGATAATGGCAACGATGATGATGACAAAGATGATGATGATGATAATGGCAACGATGATGATGACGAAGATGATGATAATGGCAACGATGACGATGAAGATGATGATAATGGCAACGATGATAATGGCGAAGATGATGATGATGATAATGGCAACGATGATAATGGCGAAGATGATGATAATGGCAACGATGATGATGACGAAGAGGATGATGATAATGGCAACGATGATGACGAAGATGATGATGATGATAATGGCAACGATGATGACGACGAAGATGATGATGATAATGGCAACGATGATGACGACGAAGATGATGATGATGATGATGGCAACGATGATAATGGCAACGATGATGATGACGAAGATGATGATGATGATAATAATGGCAACGATGATGATGACAAAGATGATGATGATGATAATGGCAACAGTGATGACGACGAAGATGATGATGATAATGGCAACGATGATGATGACGAAGATGACAATGTCAACGATGATGATGACGAAGATGATGACGATGAAGATGATAATGGCAACGATGATGATGACGAAGATGATGATGATGATAATGGCAACGATGATGATGACGAAGATGATGATGATAATGGCAACGATGATGATGACGAAGATGATGATGATAATGGCAACGATGATAATGACGAAGATGATGATGATAATGGCAACAATGATGACGAAGATGATGATGATGATGATAATGGCAACAATGATGATGATGATGATAATGGCAACGATGATGATGGCGAAGATGATGATGATGGCGAAGATGATGATGATGATAATGGCAACGATAACGACAAAGATGATGATGATAATGGCAACGATAACGACAAAGATGATGATGATAATGGCAACGATAACGACAAAGATGATGATGATAATGGCAACGATAACGACAAAGATGATGATGATAATGGCAACGATAACGACAAAGATGATGATGATAATGGCAACGATGATGATGATGACAATGGCAACGATGATGATGACGAAGATAATGATGATAATGGCAACGATGATGATGACGAAGATGATAATGGCAACGATGATGATGATGACAATGGCAACGATGATGATGACGAAGATGATGATGAAGATAATGGCGACGAAGATGATGATGATAATGGCAACGATGATAATGGCAACGATGATGATGACGAAGATGATGATAACGGCAACGATGATGATGATGATAATGGCAACGATGATGATGAAAATGATAATGGCAACGATAATGATGACGAAGATGATGATGATAATAGCAACGATGATGACGAAGATGATGATGATAATGGCAACGATGATGATGACAATGATGATGATAATGGCAACAGTGATGATGACGAAGATGATGACGATGATGATAATAGCAACGATGATGACAACGAAGATGATGATGATAATGGCAACGATGATGATGAGGAAGATGATGACGATGATAATGGCAACGATGATGACGATGATAATGGCAACGATGATGAGGACGAAGATGATGATGATGATAATGACAACGATGATGATGACGAAGATGATGATGATAATGGCAACGATGATGATGACGAAGATGATGATGATGATAATGGCAACGATGATGATGAGGATGATAATGGCAACGATGATGACGACAAAGATGATGATGATGATAATGGCAACGATGATGGCGACGATGATGATGACAATGGCAACGATGATGATGATGATAATGGCAACGATGATAATGGCAACGATGATGACGAAGATGATGATGATGATAACGGCAACGATGATGATGACGATAATGGCAAAGATGATGATGACGAAGATGATGATAATGGCAACGATGATGATGATGATAATGGCAACGATGATGACGAAGATGATGATAATGGCAACGATGATGACGAAGATGATGTTGATAATGGCAACGATGATGACAACGATGATGATGATAATGACAGCGAGGATGATGACAATGGCAACGATGATGATGACGAAGATAATGATGATAATGGCAACGATGATGATGATGAAGATGATGAAGATGACAATGGCAACGATGATGATGACGAAGATAATGGCAACGATGATGACGAAGATGATGATAATGGCAAAGATGATAATGGCAACGATGATGATGACGAAGATGATGATGATAACGGCAACGATGATGATGACAATAATGGCAATGATGATGATGACGAAGATGATGATGATAATGGCAACGATGATGGCGAAGATGATGATGATGATGGCAACGATGATGATGACGAAGATGATGATGATAATGGCAACGATGATGATGATGATGTTAATGGCAACGATGATGACGACGAAGATGATGATGATGATGATAATGGTAACGACGATGACGACAACGATGATGACGATGACGACAACAATGAAAACGGTGATGATACTGACGACGACGATAACGATGATAGCGAAGACGATGATGACGAAGATGACGACGATAATGGCAATGACAATAATGACGGTAAGGATGATAATGAGGATGATGACGAAGATAAAAGCAATGGGATTGATGACGAAGATGATGATGATGATAATGGCAACGATGATGATGAAGACGGTGATGATGATAATGGCAACGATGATGATGATAATGGCAACGATGATGACGAAGATGATGATGATAATGGCAACGACGATGATGACGAAGATGATGATGATAATGGCAACGACGATGATGACGAAGATGATGACAATGGCAACGACGATGATGACGAAGATGATGATAATGGCAACGATGACGATGAAGATGATGATAATGACAACGATGATGATGACGAAGATGATGACAATGGCAAAAATGATGATGGCGAAGATAATGATGATAATGGCAACGATGATGATGGCGAAGATAATGATGATAATGGCAACGATGATGATGGCGAAGATGATGATGATAATGGCAACGATGATGATGATGAAGATAATGGCAACGATGATGATGACGAAGATGATGATAATGGCAACGATGATAATGGCAACGATGATGATGATGATAATGGCAACGATGATGATGATGAAGATGATGATAATGGCAACGATGATGATGAAGATGATGATGATAATGGCAACGATAATGGCGAAGATGATGATGACAATGGCAACGATGATGGCGAAGATGATGATGATGACAATGGCAACGACGATGATGATGATGAAGATGATGATGATAATGGCAACGATGATGATGACGAAGATGATGATGACGATGATAATGACGAAGATGATGATGACGATGATAATGGCAACGATGATGATAACGAAGATGATGATGATAATGGCAACGATGATGATGATGATGATGATAATGGCAACGATGATGACGAAGAAGATGATAATGATAAAAGCAACGATGATGATGACGAAGATGATGATGATAATGGCAACGATGATGATGAAGACGGTGATGATAATGGCAACGATGATGATGATAATGGCAACGTTGATGACGAAGATGATGATGATAATGGCAACGATGATGATGATGATAATGGCAACGATGATGATGACGAAGATGATAATGGCAACGATGATGATGACGAAGATGATGATAACGGCAACGATGATGATGACGAAGATGATAACGGCAACGATAATGATGATGATAACGGCAACGATGATGATGAAGATGATGATAATGGCAACGATGATGATGACGAAGATGATGATAATGGCAACGATAATGACGAAGATGATGATAATGGCAAAGATAATGACGAAAATGATGATGATAATGGCAACGATGATGATGATGAAGATGATGATGATAATGGCAACGATGATGACGACGAAGATGATGATAATGACAACGATGATGATGATAATAATGGCAACGATAATGATGACGAAGATGATAATGGCAACGATGATGATGACGAAGATGATGATGATAATGGCAGCGATGATGTTGGAAACGGAAACGACAATAATGACGGCGAAAATGATGATGAAGACGACGATAATGGCAATGACGATGATAATAATGAAGATGATGGCAATGATAACGACAATGATGACGGAGTCGATGACGATAATGATAATGATGATGATAATGGCAACGATGATGATGACGAAGATGATGGTGATAATGGCAACGATGATGATGACGAAGATGATGATGATAATGGCAACGATGATGATGATAATGGCAACGATGATGATGGCGAAGATGATGATAATGGCAATGATGATGATGGCGAAGATGATGATGATGATAATGATGACGATAATGATGATGACGATGACGACGAAGATGATGACAACGATGATGACGATGAAGATGACGACGATGATGACAACGACAACGATGAAAACGGCAATGATACTGACGACGACGATAACGATGATAGCGATGACGATGATGACGAAGATGACGACGATAATGGCAATGACAATGATGACGGTGAGGATGATAATGAAGATGATGACGAAGATAATGGAAATGGGAATGATGACGAAGATGATGATGATGATGGCAACGATGATGATGACGACGATGATGATAATGGCGACGATGATGATGACGAAGATAATGATGATGATAATGGCAACGATGATGATGAAGATAATGATGATGATAATGGCAACAATGATAATGGCAACGATGATAATGGCGAAGATGATGATGATAATGGCAACGATGATGATAATGGCAACGATGATGATGACGAAGATGATGATAATGGCAATGATGATGATGGCGAAGATGATGATGATGATAATGGCAACGATGAAAATGGCAACGATGATAATGACGAAGATGATGACAACGATAATGGCAATGACGATGATAATGGTAACAACGATGACGATGGAAATGGCAACGATGATAATAATGACGACGGCGATAACGATGATGGGGAAGATGACGGTGACGATAATGGCAATGACAATGATGATGATGAAGATGAGGATGACGATGACAACGATGATGGCAAAGATTGCGATGAGTCTCACGTAGTGGTCCAAGTCTGGGGCAACAAGATTGTGTTGGAGGACACACACGCTTTGGTCAAGATCCAAGACGACAAGATCATCATCAAGTTGCCTTCTTCGCACTGCGCTTACCACTGTCCGCAAAGTGGCCACCATGCCGCTGAGGACCACTCAGGAGATGCTTCTCAGGACAGCTCCCAGGACGGCCTGGTCGCACCTTAAGCCCCTACACGTATCAGTTTCACGCGTATATGATCCAGTGTGTTCAACATGTATGACCTTCAGTGTCCATTTGGTCACGTACGTTCCATCTTCAGTACGTCGGTCACGTTTGTCTTCAGGAATTTCGGAAGGGTTCGAAACGGTCTTGAAGGGCAGCCTCAAAAGACTTGGACTTGTTTGTACAAAGCCTTCAATTGGACCCTACCGATAACCTGCCACTAAGTTGTGAGAATGTGAAATAAAATGCTAATAAAAATAATAATAATATAACAATCTTTTTTATATAGCACCTTTCAAGCAACACAGCACAAGATGCTTTACAAACAATAAAATACAAACACATAAAAGCCAACAGGCAGTTAAAACAGACATAAGAAGATTTAAAAAATTATAATAATAAAAAGAACAAACATACAAATATACTAATACAATAAAAGTCAAACAATGTAATCAGAAAACGCAATCCCCAAAAAATAAGTCTTTAAAAGAGACTTAAAAGATGTTAGAGACTCCGCATTTCTAACATGGTTGGAAATGCTGTTCCAGAGTCTCGGGGCCTTAACAGCAAAAGCTCAATCACCCTTAGTTTTTAACTTGGACTGTGGAACTGCCAATAATGTTTGATTGGCGGATCTTAACAATATTTTTAGTCTATACGGATTTAGAAGTTCATTAATATATTCTGGTGCCATGCCATGGAGTGCTTTAAAAGTTATTAATAAAATGTTCAAATCAACTCTAAATTGTACCGGCAGCCAATATAAAGATGCCAAAATCGGGGTGATATGAGTTATTTTACTATTTCTAGTAAGCAATCTTGGAGCAGAATTTTTAACTACTTGTAGTTTGTTCAAATAATTCTTATTCAATCAAGTAAATAAATAATTACAATAATCCAGTTTTGACGATACAAAGGCATGAATAATTTTCTTGGTATCCTCAAATGAGAGAACCGACCTAATTTTAGCAATATTGCGGAGTTGCAAGTAGCATGAAAGCACGAGCTTCTTTACATGGATATCAAACTTCAGTTCTGAATCAAATATCACACCAAGATTTCGAGAAGAAGGTCTAATATTTGAAACAAGAGGGCCAAGTAAGGATTGCAGCCTATCTGAGACTTCCTTTGGGCCAAATATAATAACTGTTTGAATTTAATTGTAGGAAATTATTTGTCAACCACTTTTGAACATCAGCTAAACAGTCCTGTAAAACCAATACATTGCTAAAATCTGTGGGTTTTACTGAAATGTATAACTGAGTGTCATCAGCATAACAATGAAATGCTATATTGTGATGCGAATAATTGATCCCAGCGGTAACATGTAAATTGAGAATACAATTATTATTAATTAACCTGCACAGTTGAGGATACACGCTCACCCAGGGAAACCAAAAATTTCCTATTGGATAGGTAAGAAATAATAGGTGACGATCGCGAGATGCTGTGACTATCGCGAGACCGGGAAGACCCTAACATGGCGGCCCCCTGCTGCTAAAATAGAACTAGCTCTATTATGCTAAACTAATCCAAATTTAACCATCATATATCTTGGCTTTTCTGTTCTTAAACTTCTTAAACTTAGTTTGATTATTAGATGTATACATATACTGTATATGTGGTTATAAAACCAAAAATATGAATACTCATTATGTTTAGGCTATATTATAAATATAATATTAATACACAACTATATCTAAAGTATATTTAAACAAAAAAATCTCGCTTAGGTTACCAGTTACTGGTGTATTGTTATGTTTAATCAACCGCTAATTTCCTTCACTTTCACCTCCCTACCAGTTTTTTCACTGTTATATTTACTTACACGTTACCTCATATTTTACACAAATTACATAAATCACCTAACCACTTTGATTCTATCCTATAACATGCCAGTATTGACAAATGGCCTATACAGATATATACACAGGACTGAGTTTATATTGTTTGTATGCATAAATGAGTTCTGGTTTCCTGGAATGTTTGTGGCGCTCGCTCACAGGCAAAAAGAATAAAAACTTTAGACCATCTCTTAAAATTAAAAGCAGATATTTGCCTCCTACAAGAAACCCACCTACAAAAATCTTAAGAAAAATTACTTATTGATAAGAATTTTAGCCAAGCGTACTCTGCCCCTTATAACAGAAGAGGAGTCTGTATACTCATACATAAGAATTTACTCTTTACTCTAAATAATACAATAACAGACCCAGAGGGCCGATACATTATTATTGTATATATTTAATAAAATATATACATTTGGTAATTTATATGCCCCTAATAATGATGATCCGGCCTTTTTCCATGAATTTTTCTCTAAGCTGTTTGAATTAGCAGCGAACACTACTATTATTATTGGAGGAGACTTTAACACAATCTTAAACCCATTTAATAGATCGTTCTAATAATACAACATGTATAAGGCGATTACAATCTACTAAAGTAATAGGGGAATATATGGATACATTTTGGCCTCGTCGACAGCTGGAGACTTAAAAACCCAAATAAGAAGGAATTTACCTTCTTTTCCGCTGTGCAGCGGTCTTTTTCAAGAATTTATTTTTTTCTTACAAATAACTCTATTGCTGATAAAACTGTTACAAAAATACATCCTATTATTATTAGCGACCATGCACCAGTCTCCCTTTCCCTACAAGTTGATTATACCTTTAAACCACCACCGACATGGCGTTTTAACATCTCACTGCTAAACGACGCAGAATTTGACAAAATTATAAGAAAAGAGTGGGCAGACTTTTTGGAAATAAATGACTCTCCAGACCTATCTCCATCTCTTCTCTGGGAAGCTGGGAAAGCAGGAATTAGAGGTAAAATTATATCATATTCATCTTATAAAAAGAAACAGGATCAAAAATTAGAAAAAGACTTGGAAGATAAAATTAAACAACTGACGGATGAGTACGCAATAAACCCAAATAACCAAATATGTACTGACTTACAAAATACAAAAATACAGTTCGACGATATGCTAACTAAAAAGACAGAGTTTATAATACAACAATTGAGATACAACAACTTTGAATATAATAACAAATCAGGCAAATTTCTTGCAAACCAACTTCAACGCAATCGGGAAAAATAGCTTATAACGGCTATTAAAGGGACAACTGGTGAATGTACACAATCACCAGAAGAAATTAATCAAATTTTTTATAACTATTATCACAACCTATACTCAGAAACTAACAAGCCTAACCCAGAGCATATTGAGGCATTCCTCAGTAGCTTAAATATACCTCAGTTAACTACTGAATATAAAGATATGTTAGATGCGCCACTTACTATAAACGAGTTGTACGGTGCTCTAGATAGTATGCCAAATGGCAAAGCACCTGGCCCGGATGGTTATCCGGCTATATTTTTTAAGCACTTCTGGTTAATGCTTGCTCCACTATTCTTAAGAGTAGTAACAAAAATGAAAACTAATGGTCACATACGCCCACACATGAATACAGCAGCAATTCAGGTCGCCATTTTCGCTTCCTCAGCCATTCTCCCCTCAACACTCTAGCTCCGCCTCACGTCTTCTACTGACGCCTACCCGATTTTGTCCAAAGAGAGAGCCCAAAAATAGTCATTATACTAACTCGACCTGCTTGATACTTTCAGCACAGCTTGCCAAGGCTTTCCTCCACCCGTTTTCAAAAAACAAAAACCATAGTTAATGTCTTTTAACTCTTTGACCGCCATAAACGTTATAAAACGTTTAGCATAAACCTAGGGAAGGGCGCCGA
Organism: Leptonotus elevatus; assembly: GCF_054856555.1. Lineage (NCBI taxonomy): Eukaryota > Metazoa > Chordata > Actinopteri > Syngnathiformes > Syngnathidae > Leptonotus > Leptonotus elevatus. The sequence continues at coordinate 3,529,000 of NC_141250.1, read as the reverse complement.
GGACGTTAAAAGACGTCCCCTATGTTTTTTTTGTTTTTTTTTGAAAACGGGTGCAGGAAATCCTTGGGCAGCTGTGCTGAAAGTATCAGGCAGATCTGATTAGTAAAAGACTCGTTTTGGCCCCTAGAGGGCAGCGATGACTCTCTTTGCACAAGGTTGGATGGGCCGCCCACCGTGGGCGTCAGTAGAAGACGTGAGGCGGAGCTAGAGTGTTGAGGAGACATGGCTGATGAAGCCCACAATGGCTGACCAATCAACCGGTTGCAAGCAGCTTACGCTTGAGCATTTTTTTCAAAGACGAAAAAGCATCAATCAATACTAAAAAGCGCATTGATGTCGACGATGATGATGACTCCGAGCTTGACGCCAAAGTTGGAAGCCTTGACGCGACTGTTATGATCACGTAGTAAGCCTCACCGGCTAAGCGCGGCTAGCGCTGCTAAGGCCGCAAAACGCGCACAATAGCCGACCGGGTACTTCTACACAATCGGACATTCGATCGGGCGATGGAGAGTTGGCATCGACCAATGCAGATTGATGATGATGATGATGATGACTCCGAGCTTGACGCCAAAGTTGGAAGCCTTGACGCAACTGTTATGATCACGGAGTAAGCCTCACCGGCTAAGCGCGGCTACCGCTGCTAACGCCGGAGCTTTCACATGCGGACATTTTGTCGGACAATGAAGAGTACCCCGAGTCCAATGCATATTCATCGGAGGAGCGGGTACAGTCTGATCACGGAGAAGACACTGTTTCTGGACTACGATGCCACCATGAATGGAGTGGATAAAATGGATCAAAACATCTCTTACAACCCGGTGTAGCAACTGAAGGACACGAGGAAGCGAGACGTAACGAAACCGTAGCATGATCCTGATATTAGACTTGATGGCAACACACACTGCAGTATATACTTGCTATTCCCCGGAAAAAACGGCCTGCAAGAAAGTGGAGCACGCGAAGAGGCAATCTGTTGTGCAAATGCTGTTGCAGGAGAGTGTTACAAAAAGAAAAACTGTCGTTGAAACATCCACATATTTGTAAATAGCACCACAGTTGCACACATTTGTAAATAGTTTGCCAAATTGTTGTCAAATTGTTACACTGTTGAATGTAAATAAACGTATTTTGCTATCAAAAAACACTTTTTCATTCTTGGTGGTAGTGTTTTATAGAAGTAAAGCACTATTTAGGTGTTTGTGGCATCATTCATGGACAAAAAGAAGTGTAAAATTCACTAGAATGCATGAAATAATATCGTTTCACTAAAAGCTTGATTTCTCCGTATTTTGGTCCAAAACAGGCGAAATTGGGTCAAACTAATCATTTTCTATTGTTGATTACTAAAGAACGGAATAAGGTAGAAACAAACTTTTTTTTTCTGATGAAAGATGAAAGTCCAATCTTTCATTTGGTAGTATGTGTGTTTCCATAGTCCAAACAGAACATTTTCTGTGGACCTTGAAAGATCAGTCAAAATGCTTAAATCGGCTGGCACTGACGGCATCCCTTTTCTGAAAACGTCTGGCAGTCAAAGAGTTAACGTCTTTGGCGGCGCTCATTTGGATTTTACTAAATGTTATTAAACGTTTTTGGCAGTCAAAGAGTTAACACTGATATTAAAATTATCACTAAGGCCCCGTCCTGCTGCGTTGGGTTGGGAGCGCGGGCCGTGTTGGGGTGGGGGGCGCTCCTGCTCCTGGGTTTGCTCTCCGGCCGGTGGCCCTGGCGGGGCCCGGGGGTCGTCCTTTGGCGCTGCCGCGGCCTGGGGGGCCCTGAGGTGTTGCGCTTGCTCTGTCCTGGCAGGGGTCGACGGCTCCCCTCTTTGGTGGAGATTTTCATGCATGCCAGATCCACCACACCAGCATCTATCGAAACTCAGACACAATCTGCTTCTTCCTCAGGTCATTGAATCGGTGGAGGCTGGTGTCTGTGGATCTCACTCTGCTTCGTCTGTCCTTCCTTCCTTTCCTCAGTCTCTCCTTTGGTCTCTTGAGGTCTCCCTGATTTGTTGGAATTCAGATGTTTCTGGGATTGGTGAAGGACTCTGGTTGGTGGCCCGGTGGGTGGTGTCTGGTCGGTGCTGGATTTCACTTTCCTTTCTTTAGTCCTTCTTCGGGTCTCCTGACGGCAGTGTTCGGTTTAGGTGAACGGTATGGGATTTTTTTTAAATAGGTTTTTAGTGAACTAACGAATACACACACACTCGCACGCACGCACATACACATGCTCACCCACATACAAAATAATAATTTAAAAGAGCAATGATGATGACTTTACCGAATGAACAATACTGAGCTCTTAAAAACCAAAAAAAAACCAAAAAATAAATAAACCATTCCAAAACAGTGCTAGAGAGCCCAACCCAAGTTTTCAGCCTATAAATCATAATAACATGGTCGACTGTATCAAATGTAGAACTGTCCAAAAGTACAAGTAAAGAATAGTCGCCAGAGTCCGCATTCATCAAAAGGTAATTTGTGATCCGAAGAAGTGCCGTTTCAGTACTATGATAATGTCTAAAACCTGAGTGGAATTTTTCAAAAATATTGTTTGTTTCCACCACTTTTTCCAAGAATTTCAAAGTAAAAGGCAATTTTGATATTGGTCTAAAATTAGAAAGGGTGGCAGGATCTAGATTAGGCTTCTTTAAAGTGGTTGAATACAGGCAGTCTTAAAATACTCTGGAACACAGCCAGAGGAAAGAGAACTATTAATCACATAAAGCAAATCAGGACCAATAGGCAGCATTACTTCCTTGAGAAGTCTAGTTGGAATAATATCCAAAGGACTGGAAGACAGTTTCATATTTGGCACGTTATTCATTAGATCTAAAAAATAAATTGGTATAAAGCGATCAAGCAAATTCAATCGAGTACATAAAACGTTAACAGGTGGAACATAGCCAATGTTCGGCCGTATGGTTGTTATCTTGTCAGAGAAGAATCTTAAAAACTTCTCACAATCAGCCTGGGAAGAAGCTAAAGTAGCTGCAGCTGGTGGGTTCACCAAACAATCAATTTTGAATAGAAACCTTTTATTATGCTGATTCACTGCAATTAATTCAGATAAATATTTTTCTCGAGCTTTTTTCACTTCCTCATTATATGATTTTAGCAGGCTTTTCATGCTTTTGTGGCTTTCCACTTTTGTTCTACCTTCCTGCATTCTCTCCTCAAGTTGGGACTTCTATCATGTATCCATAGCAAAAAGTGATGCACACGTTTTGTTTGAATTCTAAGAGGTGCAACAGCATCTAAAGCAGACCGACATTCATTATTAAATACTTGTAACATTTCATTACAGTCCATTATGTGTGCCATATTAACACAAGATTTTAAAAAGACAGATGCCGTCTCCATGTGGGTGATGGTCGATTTCTGGCTGACCAAATTGCAATTGATGTACTGATATACATGTGTTGTATTTTTTGGGTCTGGCTACTGTTGTGTCGAACAATTGCAAAACACATACAAAAGAGACCTGTGTCTGACCGGAAAAAACGAGTCAGGTTATATCCTTTCCGTTAAATAAATTATGAATAAATAAATAATCGAGTCTGGATGACAGACTTACACATCCATTGACAAGCGATCTGGCAACTCACTCAATAGGAACTAATGGGTGCGAGTGACGTCCTGTCAATGAGGAGACATGGTGACGAGTATTAAAATTAACGAGTGGGATTATTTTTGGCAAAATACAAGACTAGAAACAAAAATGTGAACACCAGGTATTTATCAAACATTACAATATATGCTCCGATTCCTCATCAATATATCGAAATGTTACTCCAGAGGTACACTTTAAATAGTATAAAAAAAAATTCTCTTTTAAATATTGCCATGATCCCAAAAATGTATTTATACATTTTTTTATGTGTTTGTTATGTTTTTGCAGAGAGGGAGGAGGGAGAGAGAGAGAGGGGCACGGAGAAGGGAGAGAGAGAAAGAGAGACAGACAGAGAGAGCAAGATGGAGGAAAGGGGGAAGGGAAGGATGGAGGAGAGAGAGAGAGAGAGCGAGGGAGAGTGAGTGAGAGAGAGACAGATACAGCGAAAGAGAGGGAAGGAGGGGGGAGGGAGAGAGACAGAGAGAAGGAGGAGAGAGAGAAAGACAGCGAGAGAGGAAAGAGGTAGAGAGAGGGGAGAGAAAGAGAGATAGAAAGAGGGAGAGACAGAGAGGGGGGAGGGAGGGGGATAGACAGCGAGAGAGAGACAGAGACAGAGATGAGATTCTAGTATGACGCGGTGCTGCTCGACGGGGTTGTGGCAGAAAGGGGAACTACAGTGCATGACAATTTCGGCCTGGAATGGACCAGCCGTATGATTTCTATCAAACTTCACGATGGCTGCCACTCCCCTGGTAGGGACACATGAGCAGCCCCCCTCACCCCCTACCCCGTTCGCACGAATCTGCGGTAAAGTCTTTGGGAGACTGGGATAAACAGGGACTGTGCAAATACTGTATCACGGTTGCTCCACCCAGAGTGCTCAGTTTCCATTTTGTACATTCCAAAAAACACAACATATAACCCGTAACATTTATGTTTTGCGATTTCATTAAATGAATATCTCATGCAAGCAAGGTAGCAGTCGTGGCTAAGGTCGGCTAGTCTACAAACATGCAGGTCTTGGCATGTTCTTGTCAGGAAGTGGTCAGCGATGCAAGGGTAGGGGAGGTGGAGTGAAGTGAGGCTACTTTCAAATCTTGCTAGCAGTTGAGAAATCCATAAACTCCTCCCCAATTATTGTTCATAGTCGCAGTAACAACACATCACGCTGGTGTCTGTGTGGAAGGCACAGGCTGATAAACGACAGATCTTCTGTTGAAGATCTTATGTGCCAATGGTTCATGATCTCGAATTGTGTTTTTCCAACAATTGAAATGTCTCACGGGACAAATTGTAATCCATTGTGAGTGAGAGTTTGTTTTGTTTTTTTTACCTTCCAAGCTTCCTGGTTTTTCTGTAATGCGTATTTGCCTCTCTGGGACAACAGGCTCGCCCTCTGAGTTGCCAATGTCAGCTGGCACGAGGGGCAGGCACACCCTTTCCTCCTCCTCAGACCGAGGATAGTAGAGTGGAAGCAATTTCCTGTACACTACCTACAAAAATTTTGCACAATCACCAAATGTAATAAGTGTGTCAGGTTTGGTTTGTGTAGACTGACCAAAGTTGGACAAACCTCCTCTGTCTCGGACACAGCGAACACCACTGCCTCTATACTGCTTCCATGCTTCTCCAGGAACCTGCGTACTGTTCCTGTGGACAAATACAGTGGATATAAGAAGTCTGCACACCCCTGCTGAAATGTCAGGTTTGTGTTTTTTTTTGTTTTTTTATTGATCCAGATACAGTAAATCACTTCAAAATTTTGTCCAGCATTAATGTGACTCATAACCTGTGCAAAAAAAAGAAGAAGAAACATTTCAAGAGGGAGAGTACAAAAACTCTCATAATGTGGGTGCACAAGTATGCACGTCCTTTTAAACCTGGGGAAGCGGCTGTTCGGAATTAACCCATCACATTCTCACTCACTCATGTTCAATGGGAAACACCACACACGGTTTAACATAACTCTGATTAACACCAAATAAAGTTCAAATATTTTACGAGGGGGCGGCACGATGGATGAATGGTTGGCATGTTCACCTCCCAGTGCAGAGGTCGTGAGTTTGAATCCAGGTTCCGGCCTTCCTGGGTGGAGTTTGTGGGGTTTTTCCTGGTACTTCGGTTTCCTCCCACATTTCGAAAAAACATGTATGGTAGCTTAGTTGAAGAGTCTAAAACTGTCCCTGGGTGTGGTTGTGAATTGTTGTTCATCTATGTAAGCCCTGCGATTGGCTGGCAACCAGTTCAGGGTATACCCCAGCAACTGCCTGAAGACAGCTAGGATAGGCTCCAGCACCCCCAGGACCCTTGTGAGAAATAAGCGGTTGTGAGAAATAAGCAGTTCGGAAAAAAGGATGGATGTTCTACTTGACTTTTCCTGATTTTTTGTATTTTATCTACAGCATAAGCTATGGTACGCAGAGCTTCCAAACACATCAGTCAAAAGAAGGGTACAAAAGAATTTCCCAGGCATTTAATTCACCACGGAAAACAGTGAAGAAACTCAGTATCAAGTGGAGAAAATTCGGCAAAACAGTGACATTACCAAGAACTTAAACTTCCTTTCCAAAAATTATAAAAAGACAAGAAGAAAACTTGTCAGGGACACTGCAAAGAGGCCAACAACTAGATTGAAGAACCAACAGGAATTTATGGCAAATAATGTAGTATGTGCCAATCAATCTCCCGTCTTCTTTATACGCCTGGTTTATGGTGTACGTTATCAAGACTTGCAAAAGGAAAGACACTTTAAATCATCCAAGCATATGAGAAAATGTTCAATGATCCAATCAAACCAGAACCAAGGTTGAACTTTTTGGCCATAGGTATGTTTGGTGCAGGCTGACTGGTTAGCACGTCCGCCTCCCAGTGCAGAGGACGTGAGATTGAGTCCGGGCTTCGGCCTTCCTGGGTGGAGTTTGAATGTTCTCCCCGTGCTTGCGTGGGTTTTATCCGGGTACTCCGGTTTCCTCCCACATTCCAAAGACATGCATGTCAGGTTCATTGAACACTCAAAGTTGTCCCTCGGTGTGATTGTGAGTGCGGATGGTTGTTCGTCTCTGTGTGCCCTGCGATTGGCTGGCAACCAGTTCAGGGTGTACCCCGCCTACTGCCTGAAGCCAGCTGGGATAGGCTCCAGCACCCCCTGCGACCCTTGTGAGGACTAAGCGGTAAAGAAAATGGATGGATGGATGGATGTTTGGTGCAAACAAAAATCTGTTCATCACTAAAACACCCTACTTACAGCAAAGTTTTGGATCTCTTTTTGGAACTGTCTGGGGCTTTAGTGAAGATAGAGTAAATTGTCAACTGGTCCAAACAGTGTAATTAATCTTAGCCAAAATCCTTCAGAAATCTGCTAGAAAGTAAACAAATGCCAGAAAAAGCCCAGTAGAACATCTGAATTTTATTGTATTTGGGGTTAATCAGAAAAACTTAAAATAGTGAAAGATGTGTGCTGACCCCCCCATTTTACATGATTTAGAATGTGATTGGCAAATTCTTAAAACAGCCCCATAAACCAACTTAACAGGGTGTGCACACTACAGGTAAGGTTGAACTATTTAGTTGATTGATTGATGCATCGACTTTACCACTCTGCAATGATGAATTTGATTTGTCAGCAGTCATGTGTTTTGGCATTAACAACACGGATGCTTCACTAAAGCAACAGGTAGCAGGTCCCCGGGCAGCAAGCTCAGCGGTGCCACAGGCGAGTGGAAACACTTCACAAAAAATTTGACAGTTAGCAGTCGCATGTAAAACATGTCCAATAAGCCTATCCTCAAACGTAACAAAAGCACAAACGCTATGAATGCCTAGGCAGCCCTGCATTGCGTTACGTGAATTGGAGTTACTGTCTTGGTGTCTGTGAGGCAATGAGGGCATCTGAATGTAATATGACGAGTGAGTCAGGGGGTGGCGTGACTACCTGTGGATGGCAAGCGCATATGTTTATGGTGGGGAGAGCGAGCTTGTACTTGGAGGCTCGAGGCAAAGTTGAGTTGACAACTGAAAATATAGAAAATACATCATCCACTGGGGAACTCTGACTCAACTATCAACTTAGTGTATGTTACAAAAAAACAGAAAAATATCTCTCAGGAAGTGAAATTAAGTCGTTCAACCATTGGCACAAACTTCACTTGTTTAGTTTTACTTCCCCTTTCCAAAACATTTAATCTTTTCGTCAAATTGAGCACAGCAGTCCTCAAATAATGTGGCGGGCCATGCTTTTTCTTCTTCTTGCTGTACTAGAATAAAGTGTAAATGCAGAACCCCCACAATAGGGGGCAGTGGTGATTCCATTGTCAGAGTGAGGGCAGGGAATATTAGCTTTAAAGCAGGGGTGTCAAACTCATTTTAATTCAGGGGCCACTTTGATCCAGGTGGGCCAGACCAGTATGTCCGTGGTATACTAAGCTGTAAATAATGATAAACATTTTTTTTTTGTACAAATAATCACAAGTATTTTCTGAAAAATATTCCCATTTATTATCTTACTACAGAGTAATCTGAAATTTCTTGAACAAAATAAGCATACAAAAAAAAATCGAATCTGAATAACAGCCATATTTTAGAAAGTCATTTAAATGGTAGTCAGTGTTCCCTTTAGAGGACAAAACCAGCAACAATAGTTCATTTTTAGCGAAAAATTGCAGTTTGTGTGGACCTCACGGGCCAGATTGAACCACTTGATGGGGGCTGTATGTTTGACATCCCTGCTCTAAAGTGTTAGTTAGGGTTCCATGCTACCGAGCACAGAAGTGCAGCGAACAAACCCTTATGAGACACCATGGAAAAATATTCAACAGGGATGAAAAGAAAGGTGGAGAGAGACAAAAAAAAAAACAATGTCAACAAAGTAAATTTGTTGTAAATTAATCTATGTATCTTTTTTCTTCAATGTAAATAATGATACAATGTAATGCAGAGGTGTACTTCTAAGAATTGTATAGACAAATCATACTCTATAGTTGCGGAGGAGAGAGCTGGGGGTGCAAAATATTATCTTCTTCCAATGAGAAATTAACAGAAATAACCGAGAAGCACTGTCATATACAGGTTATTGTTCACATTAAGGGTGAAAAAGTTTTGTAATGATTTATCTTGGTCTCGTTTTTTTAATATACAACTAAAACTGGCGTTTGAACAGGGGTGAGTAGACTATTTATATCTACTGTACATAAAAGTTTCATCTTAAAGCTAAAGAACATGCTGTAATTCCCAATCTGTAATTTTCATACTGTATATAATGTGTGTCTTACTGAAGGCGATATGTGTGGCGTCCTCCAACGGGTATCCTCGTTTGGCGGTGCTCACTACGCTGAGGCCAACAGATGCCATCGATTGTTCCCTTGTTTTAAGGAGATGATCACATGTCAACGCTCAGGTTTCGTAAGCTTTCTCCTTTGTAATACAGTGCAAGCTCTGATGTGCAAATAGAAGAATTCCCACCTCTCATTTAAAGCAGAAAAGACTGTGGTAATGTTTAAGTGTTTTTTGTCTGTAGTATATACAGTAAGTGCTTCAGTGTCATGATGGTTGGTGATCGGCAGCAGCCATGATAAGTGGTCAGTGTTGCCAACGCTGTTACTTCTTTTATTTTGCTAGGTTGCTATTTACTGCTTTTGTTGCCATTCACATGTTGGTTTGATAGGCGATATTAAGCCTGCTTCTAGTGAACTAAGGACTTTGATTTAAACCTTCTGTGATGGGTGCAGCACATTTTTGAGTGCAAATGTAGACTGCTATGATCACTGCTTGCATTAGCCACTGGCTGCCATATGTTGTCAGTGCTTTTTTTTGGGGGTTAATTTTTCCTTTCGGACAATCATAATTATACCCGAAAAGAAAAAGGGCTGACGGGATGAAGCCGAAGCTGCTTCACATGTGGTACGCTGTAATGTTTCACATTATATTAATTGTTAACGTCATTTTCTACAAAAAAAAAGAAGTTATAAAAGATGCAATAAGAAACGTTAACTACACCTAATTTATGATTTAAACAGAGAGGGAGTGTTTCATTACTTTAAATGTACGACTATCACAACAGTTTAACAATGATACACAATGTAAATGGAATGGAACACAATCCATTCTATGATGCTGGCTAACTTTCATATTCGTCCAATTTAAAACAAACTATATAAACCATATAAAACAATGACTGTTGAATTGTTCAAGGCTCAAATTGTCATAAAACCTTGATTAACAACTGCAATGCTGAGTTAACATTTTTACATTAACTGTGATTACAAGTGTCTTCAACAATGCCTACCAAAATAAATTGGAGACAACTGGCAGGTGCTTGAAGACCAATACTATCACTTAGTGGTGTTTTGTACACACTACTGGATTTAACAAAGCCTTGCTATGTTTAATCATTTGGATTGCTCATATTAGGGAAGACAAACGTTTTCCTATGTTGGAATAATTTCTACTGACTTGTGGGTAATACTTGAGATCGTGGGGGCAAACTTTTGAGCTCAAGAGCCACATAAAATTTTTAAAATAGGTGAGGTAACAGATGATATAAATCATAATTTAAAATGTAGATGTATAATAATTAGTAGTGCAACGGATCATCATTGATCCGTGGTCAGTTCGGAACAGGCCCCACGGTTCGGATCGCAAACAATCTGCGGATTGGTTGGTGAGAAAAAAAAACATGGTGCACATTCAGTTGATATTCCAACATGTCAAGGAAGCTGAAACATACTCAACATAACACGCTAAGCCTAACTTCAAAATAACGTTTACCAAATACATTGACGGCAGTCCAAATTAGTGCCTTAGTACACTTTTACTTTGAAGTTGGCCCACGTCGTGGCGAGATGGCTATCTTGACTTCTCTTTATCGTAGATTGACATAGTTAAAAAAAATAAAAATAAAAGATAAATAGAATTTTGTCTTCCATTTTTTTTTTTATAAAACACTTTTGCCCGTTAAAAACGAAAAACATTCAAATTAAAATGTCAAACTTAGCTATTCAGATTATAGGAACACAACTTTAAGCCATTAATACCTTGTTATTTTACAAAAGGACCATGTAAAAATAAGAATGTTCCTGACTCATATTGCACTTAAAGTTGTGTTCCTAAATCCTAAACGGCTAAATTAGGCATTTTGAATTTATTTATTTATTTATTTAATGGAAAAAGCGTTTTACAAAATAAATGAAGACAAAGTACTATTTATCTATTTTTTTTATGCGAAAAAGGTCCATGACTCAAATCCATGATCAGATCCGAACCGTGACTTTGTGATCCATTGCACCACTAGTAATAATAATATCTGAAATTATTTATTTTAAAAATAAACTTATTCATTCTCATTATTATTAAGAATTCATTTATTTACAACTAATAAGATAATGGATGGATGGATAACTAATTCATAACGTTACATAGAAAAAAAATACTAAGTTAATAAATATAAATAATAAACCTATTCAAAGAAAATGCCCACTTGGTCTGATTATAGAACTAAGATGGTCATATGCTTTAGCTGAGCATCTTCACAATATTTTCCTGATGATGGTTCAGTTTTGTTTGACTCATATTTTTCTGGAACATCTGGGTCAGAGTAAACTTTGGATATTGTGCAGTAATATTATTTTCCTCCAACATTCTGAATTTTTATTTTCAAAACGTGCTCTGAGACAGATGAAAGGAATCAATTAGGTTGTGGTTCTTACGTGGCCAACTGCAGGATGTTCCTATAGCAGCTGTACAGAGAGCTCTCTGCCGCTGTTCTGTACTTTGCTTTGTACTTTGGTCCCACTGTGTGGATGATGAACCTCGCTGCCAGATTGAAGCCTTTTGTATGCTTCGCCTCTCCTGTGCGGCATCCTGCAAAGGAAACACAACACCTGCACAGTGTAAAAATATCCCACCATTTTTAGAACACCAGAATGAAACTTGTTAGGCACCTTTAAGTTTGAGTAGCTCATCTTTCAGCTCGGGCCCTGCCAGCTGATGGATCCGTTCTGATACAGGGTTCTTGTCGTTAAGCAGTTCATTGCTGGTGTTGGTAATGGCGGTGCAGTTCAGCAACGCTACATCACCAGTGCTGTTGGCAAGAAGATGGAAATGCAATTGTTTGGCTTCCACAGTAGTATCAGAGCCACGACAGGCAAATTTTCTCTGCCTTTTGCCTGTTCTCTATAACAGCCCCAAAATAAGACAAAGTTCACCCAGGAAATTTTCGCCATTTGTGGTAGCCATAAGAGAGGCGGACACACAGGCACACACACATCAATAAGAGGAAAATTTTTGCTGGGTTATGCGTAAAAAAACTGGTCTTTTGTGACAGCTCGGATGCTCAATGAGCACATTTAAGTGGTCACAAGGCCAACAAGGAGGTTGGTTCCTTGGGGGCACGGCGGTCATGTTAGCATGTCAGGAATGCGAGCTTTCCCTATAAACGGATAGAGGAGAGTTGCTACCACAAAGAGGTGCTCACACTGAGTCAGTAGCCAAGCTGAGCAGCAGACAGATCATGTGATCTTCCACAAAGAGGAATTATGATGTGGACTCACTCTACAGTACAGACCACAATTTCCCTTCACTGAATACAGTGTAACCTCGATTTAACGCACTAATGGTTTGTGTGTGTGTGTGTGTGTTTGGGGTGGGGTCCTTTAAAAACAATTATAAATGATTATAATAATAAGTAATAGTATTGTAAATACATATATAAATATTGACAAACATTTATATTAAAAAAAAAGAAGTAATTTTATATCCCTGTATAGTATTTTCCTTAATGTGATATGAAAATATTGGCTATTTTCGGAGCTCTTTTCTTCATTTAATATTTTTTTTTATAAAATACATATTCCGTATTCCATATTGTTGCTACTCCGGTTTCCTCCCACATTCCAAAGACATGCATGGCAGCTTAATTGAACACTCCAAATTGTCCATAGGTGTGATTGTGAGTGTGGATGGTTGTTCGTCTGCGATTGGCTGGCAACCAGTTCAGGGTGTACCCCGCCTACTGCCCGAAGCCAGCTGTGATAGGCTCCAGCGTCCCCCGCGACCATTGTGAGGATAAGCGGTTAAGAAAATGGATGGATGGATATTTTATATAGACTACACAAAAGGAAAGTATGATGGAAAGTATGGTAGTATAATGACTTTTCACAGAATGCAGTAAAGTGAAAATAATTTAAATAAATACAACACAGTAGTGTTAATTTTGTCAACAAAAACTAAATAAAAATAATTTCGTCAACCCACATTTTTCACCGGACTAAAACTAGACTAGACTGGATTAAGACCTTCATTAATAAAGTATAACTGTGACAAAATCAGTACGCATTTACGTCGACTAATGAAGACGAGACCAAAATGTACTTCACTTAATAAAAACTGGACTAAAATCTATGGACATTTTAGTTCATGAACAAAAACGAGATGAAAATTATTTGATTTTGTAAAGTCTTGTGTGCTAATCTGTCACTGTGACACTGTCATGTGACACACAGTGACACACAGTGACACACCCCCTTTCAAATCTGCAGCTAGCGAGTGCAACATGCACAAACACATCGGACAGACCGGAGGTTAAAATTTTTTGAAAAGGTAAAAAAAACCTGTAAATTATTTTTTTAAAGTATTATAATTTAAAAAATTATAGTTGTAGTAACAATCAAACGGCTATAACGTTCCAACAATAATGTTAATCCGACCGCTAACTAACTAATGCTGGCTAATTTACTAGCTCATAACATGTAGCCATAGTAGCCACTTGTTGATGTACTGTAATTGTGTGTGAAGTTGTTTTTCATTAAAAATATGAGAGAAAATTTGGTGTGAAATATTTTTGCATACAAAATGTTCATAATAATCTGCTGGAAAAAAAATACAGGGGTTAAATGATTGTCCTGACAAATACTACACCAAAACATTGACTGTTTTTGTTGACTAAAACTAGACGAATAAAATTATGTTTTCTTGGACTAAAATAAAGACTAAAATGCTAAATTTATAGTAGACTAAAAATTGACTAAATAAAAACGGGATGAGGTTGACTATGATAAAAACTAGCAAGCGTGATTGAAACTTGACTAAAACTGAGACTAATTTTAAAAATGGCGGATAAAATTAACATTACAACACAGGGCTTCAAGTAACATCAATGTATAATAATAATAATAATAATAATAATAATGCATTGGATTTGTATAGCGCTTTTCTATCAGATACTCAAAGATGCTTTACAATGGAACGGATACATTATTCATGCACTTACACATACATCCACACTTAATTAAGTAGCCACAGCTGCCCTGAAGCAGGCTGACGGAAGAGTGGCTGCTAGTGTGCGCCTACGGCCCCTCCGACCACCACCAAACATTTGCACCTTCCATACACCAGTACGTATGCATTGCCTACCATTCCATTAGAGTCCACTTCTAATAAATTAACTGTTTCAGAGGTTGAGTTTTAGGAGCACGGAATTGTGAGCTTGTTCTGAAGGCCTGACTGTGATGTCTCAGTACGCTGAACATTACAACCATATAAAAGGACTACATGATAGAGAAGACATATAACAAAGAATGCAGATGGATACTGTTTACAAATAGAGAGAGGGATAATGTGTTGGTTCTGTGTGCTGAGCTGCAAATGCAATTAAAACAAATAATTGAAATTGTAAAAACTTTGAAACTGTTTGATATTATGGTAGAACAGCACTTAATTTCCCTGAATAATTTGCTTGATCTTAGTCTTTAAAATGGCTGCCCAAACATTTTGGACATTTTGTTTGGTCTTGGTCTTCCACTTCTATAGTGCTTTTGAGCACACCAGTGAAATAGACTGTCTCATTCTCACTAATTTGTGATGAGAATTTGTTTTTCTGAATTGCAGTGAATTCAATTCCACTTCCGGCAATTCGGATTCAATTCGACATGCTGTGGGGTGGGGTCAGGTCAATCCAAATTCAAATTCATCCATTGAATTGAATTGAATTCTGAATTTTATACAGCCCTGTAATACACTATGTAGACACTACTGTATGTAGATCAGGGGTCACCAACTCTGGTCCTCGAGGGCACCTATACATCATGTTTTGGAAGTTTCCCCTCCTCCAACGCACCTGATTCAGATGATCAGGATCATTATCAGGCTTCTGCAGAGTTTGCTAATCATATGAATCAGGTGTGTTGGAGGGTGGAAACATCCAAAACATGGTGGATAGGTGCCCTTGAGGACCCGAGTTGGTAACCCTTTATGCATCTTAAAATTTTTAAGCCAACTGCATGTTTTCCCAATGAAATCTGAGGCTTCTCTTCTTGTTTTATAAAATGATAGTTTACAAATACAAACATTTTGCATCTGCACTTACTGTACATTGCTTTGCATTAAAACAAAGGGCCGTTTGATATGACATTAGGCTGTATGTAGCCCCTAAACTGCAGTAAGTTTGATATCCCTGATAAATTTTTCAGTCAACCTGACAGATACTATACATTTAGAATTGTTTGACCTTAGTGGAGGTCTGGACTGCAGCGACTGACATTCATGTTCACTGTTATGTGGTATGTGGCTTGGTTCTTTGTGATATTAAAGTCAGTGATCACATCATTTAGAGGCCAGTCAGTCTAATTTGTAAATAATCGTGCCATCTTCTTTCAGTGAAGTGGAGTGATTAGGCTAATCATTAAGTGGGTATGTTTCTTTAAATGTTTTGTTTTACCTTACAAATTGATGTAAAACTACATGAAGTTGTTAAATATGTTAGTGTGTTTTTTTCCAGAAAGACTCACAAGAGGATGATTTTGCAGTTGATGTCTGGCCTGAAGGGGAAGGGCGAAGGGAAGGACTGCTGGCTGAGCAGGCTGTCACTCAGATCCTGCTGAATGTGCTCACCATCGTCTTCCAGCTGCTGCCACGTGGGGAGGGTCTGGATGTCCACAAACTGGGAGCGAGCACCCAGTGGATCCATCCTCTCAGGCATGCCAGGTTCAAGCCTTCATGAAAAGCCCTAATTAGCAACATAGGAGCATGTTTGGAATTTATTTTACTTTTTAACTTTGTTCGATAACATTGCGGTTGCTTGATCAGTCGGATCATAAGATCTTAAAATTCATCCAGGAATCATAGGCTGCACTCCTTTTTATGCTTATTCCCTAATAGCATTTTGTTTCCATGGATGACATCTTACAAATTTACCCATCTCACTTTTTATACAATATTCATGCACACGTCCAACTCAGCGCAGCTTAATGGAATTATTAGCCATTATTTTGTACTATACTGCACTAGTGGGCTTCGTCCCATCAAGCCCTTGACATAAGTTAAGGTCTTTGCTGAGGTACATTATGTCTGACTATTCATGGCTGTAGTTCCACACAGCACTACTGCTTTTGATACCACATTGAATTGTCACCTTAAACGTCCTCTTGAAAACGATTATTGATGTGTTTTCGACACAATCTTCTTGAGTAGTTTTATGAATGCATTCGCAAAAGGCCAATGGGCAATTTAAAGTTTCCATTTACGTACCTCAGGTGTTGTCGTGGCCAGAGGCAGTGGTGGGTGTCCACGTCAAATACAAAAAAAAATTCAAATAAACCTCGCACCAACAATTTCAATTAAATACTCAACATACACTCGAAAACAAAGACGAATGTGTTAATTGATTTGGTTTTTCGGATAGCCGTCATGCTAGGAGTTACGTCAGTGTAATTCAAAAGCACTAGGACTACCCTAATCTACATCCGGTTTCTACTTTCAATTTAAAACTCTTGTCTTCTCATTTTAAATACCATCGTGGCTGATATACTTTACAATAATGTACAGTATACGAAACCTATCCATTACAATTGTGGATCAAATTTAAGATGTGGTTGTTAATGGCCATACTACGCCCACGCAAACTATAGTCATATGCTCATGTGACGTTAAAAAGCTTTTATTTTGTAAAAGCACTGTTGTCTTATTTACGTGTCTCCAGTACACTGACACAACAGGCACTTCCGCTTAACTACAAGTCAGCTGAATAATAACACGTCTTGTGTTTTCGTGCAAGTTGTTTTTTTCCCCTCCGAAAGTCACTTCTCTGAACGGAGATTGAAAGTGGAACTTGGCACTTTTGTCATGACTTGGCTCTTTTCAAACCACTGGTTGTCAGAAACGCTAGTGCACTGAACATCCCCCGATTTTATCACACGCACGCACACACACGCACACACACGTCTCCTGGGTGGTAGTGATAGGGCAGATGAAGCTGATTGAATACTCGAAGCTTTCCATCAAATTGGTTCATAAAAAGGTTCTACTCGTGAGCCTTCATGTGCACACAAACCTGCCTGGTGGCCGAAATTAAAACTGTAATTTGCAATTTGCTAGGTGACTTAACAACAATTGACTTACCACATAAACAATTTCAATCTATACTTGTAGCCCTTACTATCGCAAAAAAAAACAATTCTTGTTAACTGGAAAAATAAACAAACTTTGAATATCGACCAATGGTCTAACCTCCTCATAAATCATATTTTAATGGAAAAAATATCTGCCTCAAATAAGAACCAAATGTAAAAATTTAAAGAAACATGGTCTACGTATATAGAATTTTTTAACCTAAACTTGGATTTTAATTCTGCCTGTTAGCGAGAGCCACAGCAGCGTTATAACTTGCATTGATGTTTCTGTATTAGGCAATTTGTAACTAATGGTTGTGTTTCTATAGTCAGGAACCCGGCTGCTGCCAGCGGGATCGAGCGGATTCACCTCCGATGGGCACCAGGGGTTGATATTCGGATTCACGGCATGCCAGTGGGTTAATTCTGTGGGTGCTGTCCCCCCTGGCGGGGAGTGGGCGGGTCTGCCCCTCTGTTGGCTGCTGGGTGGCGGCTGCGTCTTGGCCGTTCCCTGGGTCTCTTGGGGGGTGCTGCGTTGCGGGGCTTTCCCTGGTGTCGGGGGCGGCGCCGTTCCGGCGCGGTCCGTCGCTCTGGGCCCGGCGACGCGGTTCGGGGCCTGTGGGCCACCGGGGTGCCCGGTGGTTCCCTCTCCCCTCCCCCTTCCTCCCCCTTGCTGCCTCTCCCTCCTCGCCTCTCCCCGCCCGTCCTCCGCCTCCCTGTCCCCTCTCCCTCGTCACCCTTCCTCCTCCTCTCCCCCTCTCCTTGCGTCCCTGCCGCTGCCCCCTGCCCTTCTTGTCGTCCCCTTCCCTCCTCCCTTCCCCCTCCCCGGTACGCCTTCCTTCCCCTCCCCTGGGCCGGGGGCTCCATCCATGGCCCGGGTCTCGGTGCTATGGGGGCCGGCGGGGGTGGCTGGGGTTTGGTGTCGTGCCCGCCCCGCTCCGGTGGGCGTCCTGACACCTCGGGCGGGACCCAGTATCCGGGGGGCGAGCCCTATCGCCCCGCCGGGCGGGTCCCATATGCCCGCCGGGGTCCTGGTGGGGTGGGTGGGGGCTTGGTGGACCGGTGCGCCTCCTGCCCCCGCCCGGTTGGGGAGGGCCCCGCTGGTCACTCCTCTTAACTCACTACACTAGGTTTGCACAATACACTTTTATAGACATATAGGGCACATAACTCACTTTGGGGGGTGGGGTAGGGTGGAAACACCGTCTTCACCCTACAACTCCCCTCCAATTTTAATACACCACACAACTTGTGGGTGGGGGGGGGGGCTTGTGGAGGTGCCATCGGTTGGGGGCCGCAGTATAGAGCAGTGCTGCGGTCCCCTGTCCGTGTCGCCAGCCCCCCCCCCCCCCCGCCCTATCTATTTTTTTTAATGCACCACATACACTCAGCAACATGCTTGGGTGGCGGGTGGATCGGAGCGTGGGAATATCATTTCCATCGGCTCCGGTTCACCTGCTCCTAATTTTAATGCACCATACACACACACTTGTATATACACTGGGTGGGGTCACATTCACGGTTTAGGGGTAGAGTTCGCCAGTCCGCGAGCTGGCGGACTCAGTAACAGGGGTTAATTTTCACAAAGAACGCTGGGGTGACGACCGGGGCCTTCCCCCGCTGGGCCTGGGGTTCGGGGGTGTCGGCCGCCCTCCGGTGCCCCCATCTCCCCCTTCTGCCCCCGGTGTTCCGTCCTTCCACACGGCGGGGGGTGGGGTGGGCGCGGCTGCCCTCTCCGCTCCGCTGTCCGGCCCCTCTTCGGCGCCGGAGCCTGGGTGCGGGTGGTCCCCGGGGGCTGGGGGTCGGGGGTTGGGGGGCTGCCGGTTGGTCGGGGTGGGGGGCGGCTTTGTTGGGGGGGCGGTGGTGGGGGTTGCGGGGTGGGGGGGTGCTGGGGGTGGGGGGTGTCTGGGGGATTGGGGCCGTGGGGGCGGCTGGGGCTGGGTTGGGGTGGGTGGCGGGGGTGGATGGGGGGCGGGGGGTCGTGGGGGGGGCGGGGGTTGGGGACCGGTGGGGTGCCTGGTGGGCCTGCAGTGCCCCGTCCCGCTGCGTTGGGCCGGGGGCGCGGGCCGTGTTGGGGCGGGGGGCGCTCCTGCTCCTGGGTTTGCTCTCCGGCCGGTGGCCCTGGCGGGGCCCGGGGGTCGTCCTTTGGCGCTGCCGCGGCCTGGGGGGCCCTGAGGTGTTGCGCTTGCTCTGTTCCGGCGGGGGTCGTCGGCTCCCCTCTTTGGTGGAGATTTTCATGCATGCCAGATCCACCACACCAGCATCTACCGAAACTCAGACACAATCTGTTTCCTCCTCAGGTCATTGAATCGGTGGAGGCTGGTGTCTGCGGATCTCACGCGGCTTCGTCTGTCCTTCCTTCCTTTTCTCGGTCTCTCCTTTGGTCTCTTGAGGCCTCCCTGATTTTATGTTTTTTGGATTTGTTGGGGTCTGGATGTTTCTTGGGCTGGGGAGGAGTTCTGGTGGGGGGTGTCTGGTCGGTGCTGGATTTCGCCTTCCTTGGTTTTCTTCGGTCCCCTCGGGTCTCCTGGTGTTCGGTTTAGGTGAACGGTATGAGATTTTTTCTAATAGGTTTTCTGGTGAGCTAACAAATACACGCACGCACGCACGCACGCACGCACGCACGCACGCACGCACATACACATACTCACCCACACACACACACACACAAAAAAAAAAAAAAATATATATATATATATATATATATTAAAAAAAAAAGAAAAAAAAAAGAGCAATGATGATGACATTTCCGAATGAACAATACTGAGCTCTTAAAAAAAAAAAAAACTGTAATTTGGACTACTTTGCCTTTTTGCGCTCTTGTACGGCTTGCAAGATGCAACAGTGTTGGTTTAGGAACAAATACAATTACACATGCTTTAGTTGCCAATTGGTATTTTTATTTATTTACTTGAAATTCAGTGTTATTTGTTTTTGTGTTATTAATTTGGGTATTATTTATTATGTTGTAGTGCTGTGCTTCATACAAAGATCAGGAGCCAGATATAAAGTCACATCATTTATTTTGACAATTTGACATGTAAAAAGGTACTTTCCTTTCAGGTTGTGTACTGAGTGGCTCGAGGATGGACAGTGAGCCTTCACATAGGTCTAAACGAAATACACACGTGGCGGACAAACCCGCAAATCCACAATACTTTTCACAGCACTCTGGTATATAAACAAATGTGATACTTTAGCACAGTACCGCAAGAAAATACCCGATATGGCATCCGACACTGCAAGCAGCAAAGCCCTATGCACTGTGGCCAATCGGGCATCAGTATTGTAAAGGGAAGTGA
Source organism: Leptonotus elevatus (assembly GCF_054856555.1). Lineage (NCBI taxonomy): Eukaryota > Metazoa > Chordata > Actinopteri > Syngnathiformes > Syngnathidae > Leptonotus > Leptonotus elevatus. Next base: position 3,508,707 of record NC_141250.1, on the reverse strand, counting down.
CCTGGGAATACAAAAAACAATAACAAAAAAAACACGAAAATAAGTTAGCCCACCCTTCACAACCCTGCCAGCCCAGCTAGACAAGTCGACGGTAAGGCGGACTAAATGAAAAGGCAGCCTATAATCGATCTAACAGGACAGCAGGTAGAAGCAGAAAATAACTGTAAAAAACAGACACATTTACAGTATTTGCAATCATAAACAGTGAAAAACATGAACAACACTGAAAAAAGTGTAAAACAATGAAAAGTTATACCTGTGCGTTGTAAACGCCACATACACAGTTCTGCTTTACAAACACCCGAATGACAATTCTTGCGTCGGGTAAGTCCTTGGCACCAAAGCCTCATGTAGTCCTGTCAGACAAAAAGTCATTAAAACTAACACATAATTAATATCCACATCACACACAGAACATCAAACTTCAAAACAGTCTAAAAATCACTCACCAAAAATTTCACTCTTGGTGAGCATATACGCGCGAGCCCAGCAGTCACTCTGGTACTCCACTGAATCTGGTGTTTTTACCACACACGCACCTGCTCTCATTTAAGCCTAATTTTGTTAAAGGACTACAGACGACCCCTTGAGGTGCCACTTGCTACAATTAGTTTTTTAACATGCTGAAATGGCTGAATTGTACGTTTGTTGAAAAAGAGTAACATATTTAACTTTGTGTGTTACACTCATGCAGTTAATCAGTTCTATGTGGGTAATGTCATGTTATGAAAATTAGTAATCCTGTAAGAAATATGGTTGACACGCCTCGACAACATCGCATGGACTTCGGGGACAGTGCCTCTGGATTGGCAGACCATGTTGGTGGTCCCCCTTCTTAAAAAGGGGGACCACCAACATGGTCTGCCAATCCAGAGAGTGTGTTCCAACTATAGAGGGATCGCACTCCTCAGCCTCCTTGGTAAAGTCTATTTAGGGGTGCTGAAGAGGAGGGTCCGACGGGAAGTCGAATCTCGGATTCAAGAGGTGCAGTGTGGTTTTCGTCCCGGCCGTGGAACAATGGACCAGCTCTACACTCTCGACAGGATCCTCGAGGGTGCATGGGAGTTCGCCCAACCTGTTCACATGTGCTTTGTGGACTTGGAGAAGGCGTTTGACCGTGTCCCTCGGGGAATCCTGTGGGGGGTGCTTCGGGAGTATGGGGTACCGAGGCCCCTTATATGGGCTGTTCGGCCCCTGTACGACCGATGTCAGAGTTTGGTCCGCATTGCCGGCAGTAAGTCGAATTTGTTTCCAGTGAGGGTTGGATTCTGCCAAGGTTGCCCTTTGTCACCGATTCTGTTCATAACTTTTATGGACAGAATTTCTAGGCGCAGCCGAGGCGTTGAGGGGGTCCAGTTTGGTGGCCTCAACGTTGCATCTCTGCTTTTTGCAGATGATGTGGTGCTGTAGGCTTCATCAACCGTGATCTCCTATTCTCGCTGAAGCAGTTGCAGAGCCGAGTGTGAAGCGGTTGGGATGAAGATCAGCCCCTCCAAATCCGAGATCATGGTCCTCAGTTGGAAAAGGGTGGAGTGCCCTCTCCCAAGTGGAGGAGTTCAAGTATCTTGGGGTCTTGTTCACGAGTGAGGGGAGGCTGGAGCGGGAGATCGACAGGCAGATCGGTGCAGCGTCTGCAGTGATGCGGACTCTGTATCGGTCGGTTGTTGTGAAGAAGGAGCTGAGCCAAAAGACGAAGCTCTCGATTTACCGGTCAATCTACGTTCCTACCCTCACCTATGGTGACAAGCTGTGGGTCGTGACCGAAAGAACAAGATCCCGAATACAAGCGGCCGAAATGAGTCTCCTCTGCAGGGTATCCGGGCTCTCCCCTTAGAGATAGGGTGAGAAGCTCGGTTATCCGGGAGGGACTCAGTGTCAAGCCGCTACTCCTCCGCGTTGAGAGGAACCAGTTGAGGTGGCTCGGGCATCTGGTTTGGATGCCTCCTGGACGCCTCCCTGGAGAGGTGTTCCGGGCATGTCCCACCGGTGGGAGTCCCCGGGGACGACCCAGGACATGCTGGAGAGACTATGTCTCTCGGCTGACCTGGGAACGCCTTGGGAAAGTCTGGGCTTCCCTGCTAAAGCTACTGCCCCCGCGACCCGACCCCGGATAAGTGGTAGATGATGGATGGATGGATGTAAGAAATATAATAGCAAATAATGAGGCATTGAGTACATGAAAACTGAGGTACTGGCGACTGTGCTTATGGATACTGAAGTGATGGGGATTGGGAGTGCCCCTTTGTCCATTTATTTATTTATTTATCTATTTTAAATATTTTTTAAATAGTTTGTGAAAGTAGTTTTGTTGCCTTTCAAAACTAAAATTCTGCAACATAATTTACATAAAACAAATTATTATTATGTTATCCTTGGATGATGTCATACTACGAGACAGGTCGCTCGCCACTAGACCTGCGGTCGTAAGTTGGTCTGTCCGTTTGTATTTACGTAGTCTCACTCAAACAAAAGCCAAAATCATAGAATGCTGAAAACTCAAGCAAAACTAATACCTTTATTTAATAGATCTTGTAAACATAATCACAGAGCATACTGCGTGCTAGCCTAGCTTCAATTGAAATGTAGTGACACGAGTTGTAATCAGCCTCGCAACTACGATGAAGTCTGACATTTGGGCGCAGGTGGTTCTGAAGACGCGGGGAAGATGTCAGTTTCATAGAGACCGCTATCCACTTTCGCCGCAGCAAAAATCCCCGGTAAAACTAACGTTCCTCTTCCATTGGGACGGGGCAATGGAATTTGTAACTCTCACTCAGAATTTTAATAAAATCTTCCTGAAGACTCCAACTTGTTGCACATACTCAATTATACCTGAATTGAAATATACTTCAAAATATATGTGGAAATTGCTACATGACCTTTGTTTTTATTTTAACTAAACAGCTCGTTTTGGGGGGTTTGCGGTCAGAGTAAGGTCCTAATAAGAAACAGGTAGCAGTGTGTTCAGAAATTAGGTCGACAATGAAGAACCAAAAAAAAAGAAAAAGGAAAAAACAACAACAATCACAGCATTTTATCAAAAACAAACAATGTAGCTTGCTGAGATGTGGCAGTTATTAGTGTTGTTCCGATACCGTTATTTGGCCCCCAATTCCGATACCCAGTTTTGCAGTATCGGCCGATGCCGATACCATACCGATACCTAAAGTTTTTTTTTCTCAACGTGTAAAAGCTGTCCTGCCATTGGTTCAGAGCATTCAAGGGCCAATAGGATATCTTGGCTCGACATGCAGTAAGCATGTCACACATCAGTGAATGTTGTGCATGAGCAAGACACAAGATGCTGCATCCAAAGTCCTATATTAGCATCGGAATTAATGGTATCAGCATGTTACTTGTTAGTAGAGATGGGACAATGAAGCCTTGTGAAGCTTTTGAGGCTTTCGGCTGATTGATTTGGAAAAAGAGTCGAAGTTTCAAAGCCCCATAAGATAGATCGTACCGGTGACATCTGGTGGTCAGCTGGAGTCATAGCAGCTATAATCTTCAAAGTGATTCGCCTGATTGATTTATATTCCAACATAACACCAGTACATTCAGTCTTACATTTGAGTCTGTCTAATGATCATCAGGTACACATGGAAGTGTTGCAATATTTTGACACTCTACCAGTACTATGGTTCAATGTGATGTCCTGTTACTCATTCGATTTTTATAAACATGATTTGGATATGACACAAGTGCGCTGTGAAGCCAGATGACAAGTATATCAACATCAGTCTTTGGGAGATGTGACTGAGGGTCTTGGAGAAGCGCTCATTAGCGCGCATAAAGCCGCATACGTCATCAGCACGTGATCACGGAGGTTTGATCGGGGCTTTTGATACATTGTTTCGAGCAGTCTGTCTCACTCGGCTGACACATGCTCCGGAGTCTCAGTGTCAAACGTCCCATCTCTAATTTTTGGTATTTTCAGAACTTTGTTGATTTTGTTTATTTAGAGTTTTACCCAGTACCCCTGTTAGTGTTTTTGTTAAATAAATTGTGTTTAGTATTACACGCATCCCTACCGTGGTTCTCCTGCCTCCCTGCATTTGGGTCCTCCACCCCATCGTGACAATTAGTTGATGAGAGAATATGGTTTAAAAACAGAATGTTGGTTAAAAACTAAACAAAAACAACAAAACCCCATCGTAGATTATATCTTGAATGTTTTTCATATTTTTCAGTTTAATATTTTCATATTCTTGAACTCTTGATATTCTAGTACTTCTGCACACCTACATTGTACACTACGTTGGTCCTGAAGTGAAAAATGCAAATAAATAAATAATTAATAAAACACAACAACAAATAACTCAACACAGCAGCAAATGAAAACACAAAAGCAAACAAACAAGTTAATCCAACATCAATAATAACTTGACCACCTTCCACCCCGATTGTACATGTCATTGAGATATAAGAGCAAGTATTAGACATTATAGGGGTTCAATGGTTTCAATTGTGGTAAAGTTATTCCAAGAAGTTTAAATATTTTGATTTAGTTTTTTTCGTTATGATTTTAATTTACCACTCTTCCTCTCTGTGTCTAGTCAACCAGGCTGTTAGTGTAGCAGTTGAGGAGGGAGAAGAGAGAGACTTAGCATACATACATACATGCATACATACGCTTATACCTCACCACAATAATTTGGTATATGCGCAACCTACTTCTACATTCAACAAAACTTGGACTGCCGCCTTGCTCGAGGGAATCGCAAAGGGCAGCGTGACATAGCACCTAAGGGAACACAGGGTGTTTTATAAGTCTGTGTCTACTTACGTTAGCTAATATCTCAATGACTGTTGAAAATATGGAAACCCAATTTATATTTTCTGAAAGCTATTGATCTTAAGTTTTTGTAGCAAAAAAATGAAAACAAAAATCCAAGAAATTAATGTTTCATATTACACTTTTCACTCATGTTCAATATGCAAGCCTTTAGTTACATGACCTACATCAAACAGGTATTCTATTTTCCTGCCAAAAGTTTTGAAAATTCGAACCATATTCTACAGTGCCCCTGACTCTTTCTTATCCAACTCTAAGACACAAAACATGTTCTGTTTTCCGGTGAATGACATTATCAATAAATACCAATGAAAGTGGAAAAACATTATGATGTAACAATGACCTGACAAGACCACTGAAGCAAAAAACTTGTAGATTTCCCTTTTCAAGTGAAGCTGGTTTTATCTTGCTACCCTTGTCAGTTCCCAAGTTTTTTTTAAGTGACAGATTTATGATACACACTGTACAATGTATATTTTAACACAAGATGTCAGCACAGAGCCACCAAAGATGACAATAGCCGATGTAATCTTTTAATCTTTTAATTAATTGCAGAAATTAGAGTAGCCGAAGCTAGTGACACTTTTCTCATCCACAAGCTGCACTGAAAAAAAATTCAAGCTCCATGTAAATGTGACATTAATATATAAGTATGTATAGTTAATAATAATGTTGAATATCATCAGAATGAGTATTTGATTTGACAGCATCAAAATTCATTAGTAAAAATTCAACAGAAATCTTTGTGTGAAATACTCATACTAAAATTAAGTTTATGTCTTTAAAATAAATTAGTATTTGAATCACAGATTACATTGTTTAAATGTTTGTAATAATTGTATGTCTATTGTATTGTATTGTATTGTATTATATGTAATTATCAAACAAGTCAACTCAATTTTATTGTACAGTAACTAAAAAAACAAAACAAAAAAAACACCGTGAGTGACGTCATTCCCTGGAGGCCGGCGCAGATGTGTTGGCGGCATTTGAGCATCAACTTGACTCATGATTCATGCGTTCTTTTAACCAATGTCAGAACTTTCCAATTTACTCAATATCTTTGATTGTAAAATTGTTTCAGCAATTATATTAAAGTAAAATGCAGTATTAGTTTTGGGATCGCACACTGTGTTGCCTTACTGGCTGGATTTTCACTTTTCCACTGAGCGTCATATTCGTGAGATTTTCTTTCACCTGCAGCAGCAGCAATTTGGCAAGCCAGTACAGCACTATGTCACAGACTTTTCGTGCTTGGCTAGAATGGGTAAATTTAACCGACTGGAAGACAGGAGCCAGCTGGAAGAAGACGACATATCTCACACTGTACGAGAAGCTACCTTCCGCCTGACCCACCGTCCGCTCCGTCTTTTAAAGTCTGTGTAAATGTTGTTCCTGCTTGAAAATAATGGATTATTAGCATCACCTGACCCACCCCACTTAAGCCTGCTCCTGCTTACACGAACAATGGTTCCAGGCATTCAGCTCTCCAGGCAGAACTTTCCACATAACAGCATTGAAGTGAACGTCGCAGAACGGCAGGGTACCATGGCAGATGTGCGCACGGCTCATGAGCATTTTTACCACGAGCTTCACCATTTCATCTGGTGGTACATGATATGAAATTGTAAATATCATTGTAAAACACAATATGCCTATATATGTACAGTAAAAATTGTATAATATAAAAATGTTTTATGTCTTGGTGTGGGCCGGCTGTCTCTCGCTAGCTTAGATCCAAAAATGGATTTTTCTGCTGTGTGAAAGCCTGTGTGCATTGATGGACTATAATTTGTAACGTGGCCACATCATGCGAAACCAGTGGCCACTCTCGCGCCTCTCAAGAAAAATCTTATGGTAGAACCCGACTGTGCAGTGAAGGCTGCACAGTTCAGGCGATTCTGCCTCAATCCTGCCTTATTTGATTGGGGCCTCTGCTTGTCATGTAGAAGCAATGGAGGGTAGGCCAGGCTACGTGAGGCCGGGGTGATGCAGGTCCAGGCCATTCTGTAATGTGAAGGAAAAGCGGCTTTAAACTCTGTTACCTTCATGATCTCACAGACAATCAGAATTTACACAACTCATGAAAAATCTGCTTAGTGCAGGATTGTTATGTCTGGTAGAGAAAAAAAAAAGAAAGAGATCCCACAAACATAGACCAACATAAGGACGAATACAATTTGTTTATTTACAGAAAACCTCCTTAATTATTATTTTTTTTAAATAAATCACTGGTACACAAGGCCAAATCAACTAACTAAAGATCACTTGCAGAAAGCAAGGAGAGAAAAAAAGTTACAAAAAAAGCAAGGAGAAAAGTAGGACAATTTACAAACTCGTACGTAACAAAACATAGTAAATACTTACACGCTGATATATCAAAAAGCAAGATTCAAAGGCAAGGAGACAGATGACAAACTTGAAGCTTAAAGCAGCGTGCAAGGGCAAGAATAATCAGACAGTTGTTAAAATGGAGCTCAAGCCTTAAGTATTCCCCTGATTGCCAATGCGCTGCAGGTGCGGTGGAGCAGGACACGCCCCCCTCATTCAGGTACTGAAACACAACAAAACAGAACTGAGGGCAGAACCATAACAAATATTCAATGATTATATTGCATACCAGCAGAGATTGCTCTGATTGTACCATACCATTTTTATTATTAATTATTTTAATATAAATGTACTATTCTTTGTGTATAAGAATTTGTTTTGATTACTTTTTCATAATGATTTTAATTGAGAGAGGATGTACAGTACCATAACTGAGTCACTGATAGTGTAGTTACATTCACCTGACTTTGGTGCAGGCAGTGTGGGTTCTTCCCACTCAATGAAAGGTTGTCTGTCTGTATATGTGCCCTGCAACTAACTGGCGACCAGCTCAGATTGTACAATAGGTAGATCATGGTTGAGTGGTCGTCTCCCTACCTCGAGGTTGTGGATTAGATCCCCGGCCCTTGTGACCTAGAGCAAGATTCTGAAACCCCCAGTTGCTCCTGATGTTGCACCATACACTGCAAAAAGGACTGTAGAAATGTTTTGAAAAAAATATAGTAAAATAAGAAAATTATTACTTCAAATAAGCAAAATTATCTGCCAACAGAACAAGAAAATTGTACTTAAATTTACCTGTAAGATTTTGAAAAATAAGAAAATAATATTAACCCCATATCAACCACTGCAGTCTTGAAAATAGTATTTTCAGACTAAAGACAAGTAATGTCGGCTTTTTTCAAGCTGTAATAAATAGAACAATTTTTTTAAGAGTGTCAAGCAGGGAGGTAACAGGTCCCATTTTCTTTGTCATGACCTAGCCAGGAATTGAACCCACAACATTCAAGTCTGAGGATAGGCACTCTACCACTAGACCACTGAGCTGGTACTGAAAGAAGGAACAATTAGCTTAGTAAATATAACGAAATGAACCATATTGCGTCTGTTTTCATACTTGTATTTTTCCCCCATTTATCTTATTACTAGCGTATGCAAAATCTTAAAATAAGAAAACTCATGAAACCCCAGTTCAGGGCCTTTGATGTTGGTTAGTTGTCATCTTAAAATGTGGGAAATGCTTATTTTAATCCTCACAGTACTTAAAACTGGCTGCTAACACTCAATGCCAAGACTGCTTGATCAAATAAGATAATTAAGTAATAAGTATCTTAAAATAAGCACAATGATCTTGCCTGACAATTTCATTTTAAGTATAAATAACTCAAAACAAAATAAGCAAATGTAAGAATTTATATCTTACTTAAGATTTTAGTTTTTGCAGTGTAGGAGATTGTGAAGTCAGTGTGGAGCCCTTTCAGTGCCTTTACAGGTGGAAAAGTGCTATACAAGTGAAAGACCATCCTATAATGTCTGTCTGCCTGCCTATCTATTTAGTATCTATCACTTCACTTCCTTATAGTTAAGTCTAAAAGAACATTTCTAAAACACTTTTGGTGTCAATATTGCCTTCAGCAGCCATTAAAATACTGAAAATATTATAAATAATTTAGGTCTTAAAGTTGTAGAGCTTAAAAATACACCTTCCCACTTCAGATCAGATGAAAAAGAAAATTGTGATGTTCAAAGGGAGAAGTAGGCCTACTCTGCAAGAGACTGGAAAAGATGGACAACAGCATTGAATGATTGTGACATCAGAGGTCAGGCTGGGCTGACACAACATAACTATGAAAACGTTTTTCCTCACTGCAAGACATTAGCCATAACATCAGCTGTGGAACAATTAATTAACACACTAACACTAATTAACACTGATATTAAAATTATCACTAAGGCTTTTACATCTAGATTAGAAACAGTAATCCCGACAATCATTCATAGCGACCAAACAGGCTTTATTAAAGAGCGTCACTCTACTAATAATATTAGAAGGCTCTTTAACCTTATTAGTATGTCACAGCGGCATGATAAAAAGGCAGTTATTATATCATTGGATGCAGAAAAAGCTTTTGATAAAGTTAACTGGTCCTTCCTCTTTGCTGTTTTAAATAAATTTGGCTTTGGGAAGTCATTTATTCACTGGGTGTCAGTATTATATGATTCTCCTAAAGCTACTGTTACTACTAATGGGATTATATCTAAGAGTTTTACTCTACAGAGAGGCACAAGACAGGGATGCCCACTGTCGCCTTTATTATTTGCAATATTTATTGAACCGCTTGCATTAGCCATACGCCAGGAAAGAATGATTCAAGGAATTCACTCTGGGGTAACAGAACATAAAATTAATCTATATGCCGATGATATTTTACTTTATTTAGAAAAGCCTGCTATTTCATTAGGGGAAGTATTTAACTTAATAACTAAATTCTCACAGTTATCAGACTATTCTATTAACTGGACAAAATCAACACTTCTACCTATTACAGAAAATTCATGGAACCCTGCAAGCCAGGACCCATACTACTCATTTCCTATAGGTAATTTAAAATACTTAGGCATAAAAATCTCACCTAAATTAACTGATTTAGTTAATTTAAATTTCACTCCACTTCTGGATAGCATTTATAGTGACTTGGAGCGCTGGAATAATCTTCCTATTTCTCTAATAGGACGAATAGCCACTATTAAAATGAAAGTTTTACCCAAAATAAACTATTTTTTCTCAATGATTCCATTTAAACCTACGGCTAACTGGTTCCAGTTGTTGGACTCAGCCGTTACAAAATTTTACTGGAAAAAAAAAAGAAGCAAAGATTAGTCTATCTACTCTTCAGAAAAATAAATCCAAAGGAGGTCTAGAGGCACCAAATTTTATGCACTATTATATAGCCAACCAGCTACAATATATTATTTTATGGGCACAACCCAATAGAGATACTAACTGTTGGCTGGAACTAGAACAGAAGGATTGTAATAACCTCAGACTCCTAGATTTACTCTTTATTACAACATCGATTAAGCCAAAAAATCCAATGATTTCCGCCACCCTGACTGCCTGGTGGAAGGCACTAGAAATGACAAAAGCCAAAGTGGAGCCCAGCGGGCTTTCTCCCCTATGGCATAACCCCGACTTTCAAATTAACAACCAATCGTTTTATTTGAATGTGTGGGAGCAGAAAGGAATTACACATCTCCACCATCTCTTCTCAGATAATATGTTTATATCATATACATCCTTGCTCCAAAAATATAAAATAAAAAACGGAAACTTTTTACATTATTTGCAAGTTAAAAGTATGATAAAGAAACAAATTCCAACACTTCAGGGTACGCTCCAACCACCTGTTTTAGCTAAAGATATTACCAAGCTTTCTCCGACAACAACAAAAAAACTCTCAAAAATATATAAGTTACTTTCATATACTGATAAAACGTCTTTACCCATCTCAAAATGGGAAACAGACTTGTCTATAGCTCCGGAATCTGTCTTTTGGATTCAAGTTTGTGAAAATGTTTTTAAAATGACAAAACACACAAATTTACAACTTATCCAATATAAAATTATTCACAGAACATACATTACTCAATATATGATGAAGAAAATGGGACTCTCAGACTCCGACATTTGTCTCCAGTGTTTACAAAACACTACAGACACTTATTTTCATGCTTTATGGTTATGTACTCCGGTTATGTGTTTCTGGACTAAAGTCTTAGAAAAACTTTCCGCTGTCTTGGACTGTAGGATACCGTTCTCTCCAAACTTGTGTTTGCTAGGTGACTTAACAACAATTGACTTACCACATAAACAATTTCAATCTATACTTGTAGCCCTTACTATCGCAAAAAAAACAATTCTTGTTAACTGGAAAAATAAACAAACTTTGAATATCGACCAATGGTCTAACCTCCTCATAAATCATATTTTAATGGAAAAAATATCTGCCTCAAATAAAAACCAAATGTCAAAATTTAAAGAAACATGGTCTACGTATATAGAATTTTTTAACCTAAACTTGGATTTTAATTCTGCCTGTTAGCGAGAGCCACAGCAGCGTTATAACTTGCATTGATGTTTCTGTATTAGGCAATTTGTAACTAATGGTTGTGTTTCTATAGTCAGGATTCACCTCCGATGGGCACCAGGGGTTGATATTCGGATTCACGGCATGCCAGTGGGTTAATTCTGTGGGTGCTGTCCCCCCTGGAGGGGAGTGGGCGGGTCTGCCCCTCTGTTGGCTGCTGGGTGGCGGCTGCGTCTTGGCCGTTCCCTGGGTCTCTTGGGGGGTGCTGCGTTGCGGGGCTTTCCCTGGTGTCGGGGGCGGCGCCGTTCCGGCGCGGTCCGTCGCTCTGGGCCCGGCGACGCGGTTCGGGGCCTGTGGGCCGCCGGGGTGCCCGGTGGTTCCCTCTCCCCTCCCCCTTCCTCCCCCTTGCTGCCTCTCCCTCCTCGCCTCTCCCCGCCCGTCCTCCGCCTCCCTGTCCCCTCTCCCTCGTCGCCCTTCCTCCTCCTCTCCCCCTCTCCTTGCGTCCCTGCCGCTGCCCCCTGCCCTTCTTGTTGTCCCCTTCCCTCCTCCCTTCCCCTTCCCCGGTACGCCTTCCTTCCCCTCCCCTGGGCCGGGGGCTCCATCCATGGCCCGGGTCTCGGTGCTATGGGGGCCGGCGGGGGTGGCTGGGGTTTGGTGTCGTGCCCGCCCCGCTCCGGTGGGCGTCCTGACACCTCGGGCGGGACCCAGTATCCGGGGGGCGAGCCCTATCGCCCCGCCGGACGGGTCCCATATGCCCGCCGGGGTCCTGGTGGGGTGGGTGGGGGCTTGGTGGGCCGGTGCGCCTCCTGCCCCCTGGCCCCGCTGGTCACACCTCTTAACTCACTACACTAGGTTTGCACAATACACTTTTATAGACATATAGGGCACATAACACACTTTGGGGGGTGGGGTAGGGTGGAAACACCGTCTTCACCCTACAACTCCCCTCCAATTTTAATACACCACACAACTTGTGGGTGGGGGGGGGGGCTTGTGGGGGTGCCATCGGTTGGGGGCCGCAGTATAGAGCAGTGCTGCGGTCCCCTGTCCGTGTCGCCGCCCCCCCCCCTCCCGCCCTATCTATTTTTTTTAATGCACCACATACACTCAGCAACATGCTTGGGTGGCGGGTGGATCGGAGCGTGGGAATATCATTTCCATCGGCTCCGGTTCACCTGCTCCTAATTTTAATGCACCACACACACACACTTGTATATACACTGGGTGGGGTCACATTCACGGTTTAGGGGTAGAGTTCGCCAGTCCGCGAGCTGGCGGACTCAGTAACAGGGGTTAATTTTCACAAAGAACGCTGGGGTGACGACCGGGGCCTTCCCCCGCTGGGCCTGGGGTTCGGGGGTGTCGGCCGCCCTCCGGTGCCCCCATCTCCCCCTTCTGCCCCCGGTGTTCCGTCCTTCCACACGGCGGGGGGTGGGGTTGGCGCGGCTGCCCTCTCCGCTCCGCTGTCCGGCCCCTCTTCGGCGCCGGTGCCTGGGTGCGGGTGGTCCCCGGGGGCTGGGGGTCGGGGGTTGGGGGGCTGGCGGTTGGTTGGGGTGGGGTCGGGGGGGAGGGCGGCTTTGTTGGGGGGGGGGCGGTGGTGGGGGTTGCGGGGTGGGGGGTGCTGGGGGTGGGGGGTGTATGGGGGATTGGGGGCGGATGGGGCTGGGTTGGGGTGGGTGGCGGGGGTGGATGGGGGGCGGGGGTCGTGGGGGGGGGCGGGGGTTGGGGGCCGGTGGGGTGCCTGGTGGGCCTGCAGTGCCCCGTCCTGCTGCGTTGGGCCGGGGGCGCGGGCCGTGTTGGGGCGGGGGGCGCTCCTGCTCCTGGGTTTGCTCTCCGGCCGGTGGCCCTGGCGGGGCCCGGGGGTCGTCCTTTGGCGCTGCCGCGGCCTGGGGGGCCCTGAGGTGTTGCGCTTGCTCTGTTCCGGCGGGGGTCGACGGCTCCCCTCTTTGGTGGAGATTTTCATGCATGCCAGATCCACCACACCAGCATCTACCGAAACTCAGACACAATCTGTTTCCTCCTCAGGTTATTGAATCGGTGGAGGCTGGTGTCTGCGGATCTCACGCGGCTTCGTCTGTCCTTCCTTCCTTTTCTCGGTCTCTCCTTTGGTCTCTTGAGGCCTCCCTGATTTTATGTTTTTTGGATTTGTTGGGGTCTGGATGTTTCTTGGGCTGGGGAGGAGTTCTGGTGGGGGGTGTCTGGTCGGTGCTGGATTTCACCTTCCTTAGTTTTCTTCGGTCCCCTCGGGTCTCCTGGTGTTCGATTTAGGTGAACGGTATGAGATTTTTTTCTAATAGGTTTTCTGGTGAGCTAACAAATACACACACGCACGCACGCACGCACGCACGCACGCACATACACATACTCACCCACACACACAAAAAAAAAAATATGTATGTATGTATATGTATGTATATATATGTATATATATATATATATATATGTGTATGTATATATATATATATGTATGTATATGTATATATATATATATATATATTTAAAAAAGAAAAAAGAAAAAAAAGAGCAATGATGATGACATTTCCGAATGAACAATACTGAGCTCTTAAAAAAAAAAGAAAAGAGAAAAAAAAAAAAAAAAAAAGAAAAGCTGTGGAACAATTGTGTCAAGTAGATTAATAAGAAACAAATATCACTTCACAAAAATGCAATGTGTGCAAATTAACAAGAGCAGAATAACAGCAAGGATTAGATGGATATTGAAAATAATTTCTGGATGCACAATATTAGTGTTGCTGTGCGTGTACTGATAATGACTCACGCATCCTTTTGATCATTTATCTAGTGCATTTCAGTGATGTGTTGCTCTCCGAAAATAAATATGGACTGTGAAGTGTAAAAAAAAATACCAATGAGCCATTGAAGGTATTAATATCATACACCCAAAAGACAAAAATAAACTTATATGTAAAAAGAAAACTCTGCAACATCAATTACATTATACACTCTTACAAAACAGTCACAAGGCATAAGTACACTAGGCACCCATGTGGACAAGGACCATGTAGCATTGCTGAAACAAAGCTTACTGTAGGCATGGGCACAGATGGCACTGGGGAAAGGGGGGAAGTCCCCCTCGATTTAATAAAGAACACGATCTGTCCCCTCCACTTTCGAAGGGTTTGCTTATCATAAGGGTTCCGACAAAAAAAAAAACCCATTAATGTTGAGTTCACACCAAAAGCGGGGGGAGGCGTTTCGGCGGTGTGTTTGCATTGTAGTCATTGACTCATTGTATTTCGCGCAGACCGCCGCCAAAGTGCGTGGGGCGGCACGGAGGACGTGATTGGAGCGCTGGGACGCGGTGCGGCGCAGCAAAATCCGCACATTGGTGACGAAAATCTGCATAATCTCATATTCACCAAAGTTGAAAAAATTTAACTTTTTTCACATTTCGCCTAGTGGTAGCCAATCGGCTTTGAGTACGGCAACGTCACACACAGCGTCCTGTCTGTTGTCACCCCGAGCGCAACAACACGGCCAGCCGGGATCAAATAATGAGCAAGGAAGTAGCATTCAAGTGCTGGTAAGTGTATTTACCTATTGTTGAACTGTACCGAGGTAGCAGCAGTATTTATCATCCATGTCAAAGCTATTTAGAGCAAGGCACTGGATTGCCACTAAAAAAGCAAAAGTGCTAAATCACCTACCTCAAAATTCGTGCCCCGGCTGTATAGCTGTATAACCTTGAACAAACCCACAGGAGAAATCAACATTCGCTAAATTCCCACATGTTCACCCCCTCAGTGGGATATAGGGCATGCTTAACCATTTGTCCTTGTTAGCGTTCTTGCACCTCAATAGAGATCCGGACGTCATGTGACTATTTCTCTGAACACGCCCCACTGCGGCAGGAAAGTAGTGGAGCAGCGTTAATGGACTTGAACGGCGAGGAGGCTAAAGCTAGCGTTTATACGTCAACTTTCCGCCCAAGAGCATTCATTGACAGTCACTTTGATGAAAAGGACACGATATACATGCGCGAGGTGGACATGTTGGATTGGTGGTCAGGAGGGCTTTTTTTTTTTTTCAACTCGGCGATGCTGCTTCGTGGAATTACCTCCTCTCTTGCCAGTGAGTGCTTTCAAATCTGATCATACAATTACATTTTTCGTAGATTTTTTGCAATCCGGATTTATTTCCCCTTTATATGTGGTCAAAATGCCATCAAAGTTAGCTGTTTCACACAAGTCTTGGCAGTGTTATTTAGGTACGGTAGTGTTAGAGTAGGCAATATTAAGTATTGTACTCTTTGCGTGTTCAATTAACTGAATGGTGAGATCCTGGTGAAGAAGTCCCTTTGCAAAGGTAAATAATTATCAGAAGCTTCTGATGACAAAAGGCTGACGACACTGAAGCCGTGTTCTATCAGGTTCTGTCACCGGCTCTCCGTCACATCCTTATTTATTAAAAAGTGGGCGAATATGAAATGTCTCCACCCATCAGCCCACAGTACATTTGGTTACAACTCAGTGAATACAAGAGAATCTGTTCCCATGGGTATAAATCAGATTAGAGAAAAACAATAATAATAAGCCTGTGACTCCCTTCTTCCGACCGGCAGAGACCGGCCCTCCCATTAAAGATAGCAAATGTACAAACCCGTTGCCCTTTCTCTCATGAAAGTAACACAGATAAGAATACAATTCTATTCATTGAGCCATACTGCTATAACTAAATCCAAAACGGCTAAAATATAAATTGAAACTAAAAAAACAATGTTAATAACTCATCATTCCCTCATTTGAGCTCTTGAGAGCTCAACACATTAAAACATTTTTTTTTTCTTAAAACATCCCTTTAGCAGAAAAGGAGGTAGTTTAGCAATCATATGACATAAAAAAAACAATTTGATACATTTAAAACATTTTTAGTGGAATAAGCATAGCATATGTGAGGCTTAACATAAAATATTGTTCATTAAAAAGTGTCGCAATGTATCGGCAGACGAATATGTGTTCTTTGAAGCCATCTCGTGATGAAGTTCTTTGTTGAATGAAAAAAGTGACGCAATAGTTTTTCTCTTCTTTAAGAATCTGGGATAGACTACCCAAATTCTTCGATTTGTCACCGGGATTATTCTGCCCGAAAATGTGACTCTTCGTGGAATGATTGCCCAAGAAAAGGCACTTGACTTGATCCGTTGAATGATGTCAAAACGATGTCGAATGATGTCGAAACGGCCGCTCCAGAACCGAACACTGGGTCAGCTGACGTGGCTCCCAGGTCGGAGGTGATAAGATTGATGATCATCAGTTGATGAGATAGCTGAGCCTGGCACGTCTCCGGAAGCCTTGTAGACCAGATGTGGAATTTCGTCTCTCCTTTCAACCTGAGAGCGTAATATGTTTTTAGTCTTCTCATAAACCCACATAAATTTTATTTGGAGGAAAAACCCTGATAATTTTGTTAGTTGGGATTAGTAAATGTTATTTGGTTAAGATCCGTAGGTCCTGTGCTGTTGGAACAGGAAAATATCTATTTTTGTGACATTAAAATAGAGCCCAGCCTTTGATTGAGTTGAATGACATTCGCTCATTCATTAATATAAGACAGAGCTTATAAATATTTATTTTTCAAATAGGTTTTGTTCCACGACTAAATTTGTTCTAAATTTGCATAACTTTGCCTTTCATATCATATATTCTCTTCCCAGAATCCCATGACCGGCCGAATCATGGCATGCTGGAAAAAACTCACATATATTCATATTATCTATACTCTTTTGCAAACACTGGGCTCCAAACATTACATTTTTCAAATGTGATTCTGAGATAAAAGATATAATATAATATAATTACCTTTATCCGGCGAATATGCATTATTGTCCTCTTTCTTGTTTTGTTCCCTGTAGATTTCTTCAAACTCAAACTGTGAATTATCCCATTCAAACTCCTCCTGTCAATTGGAGTGTAGGCCGATACCCCACAACCTTTTAATTTTGTTTTTAAGTTTGTTTTTAATTTTCTAACCCACAACCTTTTAATTTTGTATTTAATTTTCTAATTCGTCTACATTGGTTAATTTCTTAAACATAAACTCCCTCATTTGACAAAGATCCACTGATTTTTTTCAAACACGTCAAGATAAAGGAGGATAAAAATAGAGACCTCATAACTCAAAAGACGTCGTAAATAACACAACCCTCTAAATCAGGCTATGAGGTAAACAAAAGAGCTACAAAACACAATAAAAATGAGCACAAGCAGATACAATTTAAGACACTAATATATGATGACTTTGGGGCCATAAAAAATAGAGGTAACCATATTACTCTAATTCTCCTAGAGTCAAGCAAACTAAAAATTATTTAAACTGCTAATCAACCTCACCTCTTTTACAGATTAGTGGGGCTCATAAAAAACACAGCACACAAAATATTTCTGGGATTCATAAATCACAGTGCTGTTAAAAAAAAATCAAACTTAGCCATCAAACTCTTAGTTAGTCTTTTACTTGTTACTACTCATTTTATTCTATTATTTATTTTATACTGTAGCTGCAGCTGGACGAAGTCCAAAAAAGTTCCTCACGGGGAAAATAAAAGTATATCGTATCATATCATATTAATAAAATTCCCATTGTACCAATTCAGCAACTGATTCTCCCAAAAATATAGGCAAAAATTTAGTAGGCTATAGATTGAAATAAATTTTCTCAATCCCTCATTTCAAATTTACATATGTCGTTTTCAATTTCCTGAAATATCTTGCTATAGATCACAGCTCCCCACCCAACACATTAAAAATGCCCTGCATACTCCGTGCAGCATTTTACTGATCAAAGGGTCGCATCCCAGTCAGACCACCAGCTTTCAAAAGTCAATGTTCAGGGCGGGGCTGTGTCAGACAAAGTTCGATGAGAGGAGACATCTCTGTAATGAGGCTTGTACACAGTCACTGGGCATTGTGGAAGGTGAACATCATGTTTTTTTAGGCACAGGAGGAGAAGACTGTTGCTCTGGGCTTTTGACCTTTGATCTCTGCCACATCCATTCAGACGCTGTCTGCAATGTGGATCCGATGACACATTTTCTTTCTGAGAGCTCACCTGACCAAAAAATGCACACTCGTTGATACAATGCATTAAAAATGCCAGACTGAGGATATGGGATCATAGCAAGACAGTTCACTTCCTGCTTTCTCAAAAATGTTTCGTAAAAAAACAGCCTCTTTTTTTTTTTTTTAATACCCCTTCCAAATAGCTACTAGCAATACTTGCAAATACAACGTATCAGCAGCTGGGGCGCATCCCGTTCGCAGTTTGTAATCAGTGAAGGCCATCAAACCCTCATCTGCCTTGGAACTCAAACATCAGTTTCTGAAATGACACACTCAGAGAAAAAACAAATATTAAAAATCATTATCATTATGTCAATTTCAAAAACATGTATAACTTCTTATTCAACTATCTTACTTCTAGCCACAGCTGTACAGATGTAGGCATAATTATATCAACTCAACATAGCTCAAACAAAATACCATTATTTTATCATTATTCTTTATACATTTGTCCCGAAAAGGGAAAGTTAACAAATTAACCGTCTTCATCAATCATTAAAGTGTAAAGACTATTGGCTCAGTCACTAAAAAAAAATAAAAAATTTAAAAATAAAACACTAATTTAATATTCTTCTACAAAAACTCAACAATATCTTTCAAATACTATTACTTATTTTATATTGTTTATCATTCCTCTCTTACCATTTTGACAAAGAAAAAGTCCCATTACGAGGACACATTATGCTCTAACGCACAGCCCCCTCCTTTTCTTCTAACCTAGAAACGGGGGGGGGGGGGGATGGGGGGGGGGAGGAATGTTAACATTATACATCGCAAAACCTATTTTATCACATTCCCATTAATAAAACAAACGCCACTATCACAACAGTCTCATCTCACACAAAAACAACACCAAACTTAGTTAAAGATATTGAAGAAAAACAAACAAAATCACATTTCTCACTCACAATCAAACAATAATAGCCCCCACCTTTTAGAAGCTAGGTCACACACTCAAATGCATACGCACACACTCTTTAGTCATTATGAAATAATAAACGGTTTCTATCAATTCGTTGTCTACAAATCTTATGGCATTTAAACCGCAGTTTTGTACGGTGATTTCAATAAACGGGTTAACTCCGAACAAACCACCCGTAAACTGCTCCAGAAATGCTGGAGTCATTTTAGCATCAAATTCAGCCACTACATCATTACCAACAAAGAAAATACAAAAGTCTAACGTACCATTTTGTCCAGCGAAAGCTTTTCATACAATCGATCCATAGTTTGTTTGTTCATTTTATATCGACGTTTTTATTTTTCCGCTGAACCGGAAGCGCATTCAGGACAAACCATTCTGTATCCGGGTCGAAATCGCCTCCATTTTATTTATAGGCTATTTTTACTTTCGGTTTCTATTCTACGCAAGTAGTATTAATATTTATCAATACAGTGACGTCTCACTTTTAATATAATAGTTCAATAGGTTAACACATATGGCCACACAACAGACACACATAAGAATCACGTGACCTCTCGTTTATACACAGCGGTTACCCAATCCCGCTGAGCTAAACTGTTCTCCATATATAGCAAAATTTTTGCAAGGCGCTCATTTTTAATAAAATTGTCACGTGCTATCGAATTCAACCGTGGAACAAAAGGAATTCAAACGGGAATCCTGACCTCAAAACTACAATCGTAGGAGCGCCAAAAAAATAAAAGTCACGTAATCTCTCGATTGCAAATACAGTAATACAAATCCAATTATTACTGTAATCAACCTGGACCCCTCAATACTGTTCAATTTCAAACAGGCGCTTTTTCAACAAAAAAATGTATTACGTGTACGAGGACGTTTTCACCAAGAGCCATAAACAATTATGATAGTAGTCCTCAAATCGGCCAAAACTGCCAAAAAAGACAGAAGCGCAATACTATAATCTACAGGCTGCATTTACGTCACTTCTAAATGCACCACCCCACGACGTGTTTAGTTCAATATCGTCGGAATTATCCCAACTCTCTAACGACATCAAACTATAACTTGTTCACACAGATCTCATTTAAAATTTAGACAATTTGGAAGACGAAAAACCAGTTGCAGCGGACCCAAACAGACAGAACCTCCCTACGTGGATAAAAGTCTCCACTTACCGTACTTTATTTATTTAGGCCTAGAAGTTCCGCCCGTCCGTGAACGCCGCATCTAGCTCCACCATTCGTTATAATTCAGCGTCGGGGACACCATTTGTTAGAGTAGGCAATATTAAGTATTGTACTCTTTGCGTGTTCAATTAACTGAATTGTGAGATCCTGGTGAAGAAGTCCCTTTGCAAAGGTAAATAATTATCAGAAGCTTCTGATGACAAAAGGCTGACGACACTGAAGCCGTGTTCTATCAGGTTCTGTCACCGGCTCTCCGTCACATCCTTATTTATTAAAAAGTGGGCGAATACGAAATGTCTCCACCCATCAGCCCACAGTACATTTGGTTACAACTCAGTGAATACAAGAGAATCTGTTCCCATGGGTATAAATCAGATTAGAGAAAAACAATAATAATAAGCCTGTGACTCCCTTCTTCCGACCGGCAGAGACCGGCCCTCCCATTAAAGATAGCAAATGTACAAACCCGTTGCCCTTTCTCTCATGAAAGTAACACAGATAAGAATACAATTCTATTCATTGAGCCATACTGCTATAACTAAATCCAAAACGGCTAAAATATAAATTGAAACTAAAAAAACAATGTTAATAACTCATCAGTAGCAATTTAGCAGCTGCTAATTAGGCCAGTAAGGACTAGCGTTTATCTCTCAGCTTTCTTCTCAAGAGCATTGATGAAAAGGACATGATATACACGTGCGAAATAGACATGTTGGATTGCCGATGAAGTGTCAGGCGGATTTTTTTCTCCCAATTCAGCGACGCTGCTATGTAGAAATACCTCCTCTCTTGCCGGTGAGTGCTTTCAAATCTGATCATACAAAGGCTTTACAAGTTTGTACAATCAGGATTTATTTCCCCTTTATGTGTGGACAAAACGCCATCGAAGTTGGCAGGTTGACGCAAGTGTTGCAGTGTTAGGCACGTTAGCAACTTAGCAGCTGCTAAAACGGCCGTGCCTACCGTCATTTATACCGTAAAAAGTCTTCTTTAACAGATTATTTCTCCCACATTTTGCGTGTGGTAACAGTTAGCATCTGCTGATTTAGCCACCATGTTCAAAGTACAACATTGACTACGCATTGGTTCATCTTTTGGTAGCCTGGAGCATGCTCGAGCCTTTTTTTTGCCTCTTCTCGTTGTGGCAGCTGGTCCACAAAAGCTGTCAATCATATTTAAAGTGTGCCGTTTGCCGTTTACTCAAAGTGGCTGACGCGTTTCCTATGCTGCCAAAATGGTTGCGCTAACTGCCATTTTGGGACACGTGACGTCAACGTCCGGATCTCTATGCTCCACCACCATGACTCCTCCCCTGACTGTGTCTCACCAGAAGACACACCAAGTACTCTCCTGTCTGTCTCTGTGGTAGCCTTGGCTGTCGTGGTCCAGTCCACTGAAAGCTCTTCTTACCCACTCTCACATCTTCTAAAAAAACACACAAGAATTATTTTTTCAGTTTCCACCAGATGGTTGCCTGACCTGCTTTTGTCTTCTTAGTCTTCTTCACTTCAACGAGACTCATCTAACATACCACGGTCTGACACTGTAACGCTCTAGTCTCCCCTATTACTACCTTACAGACAGTAATCTCCTTCAGATAACATTGTCTACACAATATGTAATCTACTTGTGCGCGTCTACTTGATCCCTTGGATAACACCAGTGGCGTGCACAGACATTTTGGGGGGCAAGTGCTCCAGGGGAAAAAGGGCACTTTTGCGCATATGGAATACCTTATTGACAATTCCGAGATGACGTCATGAGTCAAGATGGCGGTCAATTTGGTCTTTTGGTGAATGAAATCTATCCGCTCATTGAAAAGCATTGTACTTTGGATCGTTGTAATTTGATTTGTGAGGATTATTTTTATTTCAAAATGTGATGAGATGTTGTTTGACTACTATAACAATCGGTGTGGCTTGTATGATAGTCACAGGCAAAAACATTCCAATCCACTGTTTGCTTTCACCTTAATAAAGGAAGCATTTGCATTGCGTTGCATTAGGGAAGTGTCAGAAATGCCCGGATGTTCGGAACAAGTTAAAACATAAAATAAAAAAATTACACACACAAATAATAATAATAATAATAATTACCCACAGCTAGTTTTAAAGGGACTACACCATGATATTTTAAGCTCTTCCACAGTTAACTATGTGCATATAATGATGAAATCTTACATTTGACACAATCGCGATGTAATTTCTTATGAAATATGAGTTATTTCGGTGGCTATTTTTCTTACCCGGACGCCCACAAAACATACAAATAGGTTTTAAATTAAGTCGATTTTTTAAAATGGACTCTAAATTTCACGGGCTGATAGATCTCTGCGTTTGGTCACGCAAGCTATCAATTCTTGAATAAACATTTGAAACAAATTGGGTCTTTGCCGCAAGAAATCGTGGAAGAGGAGGGGAACAGAGAGGTTACAGGAAAAAAAGAGGAGAAAAAAAAAGCACCACAGCAGGTTGTGAACCCGCACCCTGTTGCTTATGGGGCAAACACACTATCCAATTCACCATCCATTCAATTAAATTCATAAGTGCAAATGTTTTACTTGTAGTTTACACCATCGTCAGCCAATGGATTTTAAGACAGCCAATTGTCATTTCTGCATTTAGTCCGCAGAGACGGTGCAGGGGTGGGGCTGCACGCAATGACGTCAAACCGTGCCAACAGCTCGTTTTCTCAGGTTGGGAGAGGCTGGTGCCTGGAGAGCAGAATAACCTCGAATTACTCATACAGGGGTGAATAGAGGAAAACACAACTTTGGTCATGTTTTTGGTGAGGAATTAGCATTTTAACATGGCTAAAAGCTCCAAAAAATAGATTTTTCATGTTGCAGTCCCTTTAATAACGGCCTATTAGGGCAACATGACTGCAAGGCTTGTAGCATAGAAATAACTTACAGTTATGGTTTGTACAAAATAATAGCTAATAATTTAGCTAATAATAGTATCATGCCAGCTGATTTAGTACAAACCATTTAAAAATAAAATGTGAACAACTTTTAAGATTTTTCAATAAAATTAACCTTAAGGAGCAAATACAATTTAAAATGGAAGCTTTAAAAGGTGCTACTTGTTAACATGACTCTCTCTGGCCTTGACCTTGAGCAGAGAGATGCTTCCCTTGGCTGCTTGCTGTATAGCTGCTTTTCTTTATCTCTTTTTAGCTTCTCCTTTCTTCGCATTATGCTACAATTAGTAAATAAATAGACCAATTGTAACCAAACAGACCAAGGGCATAAGAATGAATAAGACTGACTGTTGTCATTACCAGAAGGCAAAATGGTATTTTTCACAAGCAATTAACAATTCCAAACATCCAGACATTTCAGATATTTCCACAATGCAACTCAAAGCAAATGCTTCGACCACCAACAACGTATTGGATTGATTTTGCCTGTGACTACTGGCATAATACAAACCAAACACAAATGACAGTTCATCACGTTTTGAAGTCAAAATAATCGATGATCCAAAGTCCAAAGCTTTTCGAAGTATGGACCAGAAAGTTTCCTTTCATCGTCATATAGTTGTACCCTGTGGTGGTCATCACATTATCTATTATTGATTAGTGTATTGCGTTAAACTAGCTAATTAGGTGGCCATTCAGCAAATTTATGCTCAGCTGTTTGTGCTATTTCACAACAAAACGAGTGTAGGTAAGGAATAGAGGGCAAACAAACAATACAATTTCACTGGATTTATAACACAGTTACTTGGCTGGGGTGGAGCAGCAGTAGGGGAAGAGATGCGTGTGTGTGCGACCGAGACTGTGTGGCTTATTACAGTCTGCGTTCACGTGACAAAGAGAGAGACAGCTCGGTCGGGTGTGTGCGTGCCCTTGGCGCATATCAGGGCTTTTTTTTCACCCACGCGTTTAATTGTGCAGCTTTTCTAAAAGATTGGGTCAATATTGACCTGTCCTCAGTAAACTGTTTATTTAAAAAAATAAAAATAAAAATAAACAAACTTTCCAAAGGGTATTTTTTTTGAGAGAGGGCAGAGGGGCAAGGGTGTCAGCACCACTGGGGGTCTACCTTTGCACGCCAGTAGATAACACACCTACGAAGGAAAATCAGCATGTGTTCTGTTGGTCTCATAGAGTGGAGATGGGCAACACAGTCTCCTTCCTCAAAACAGTTGTCTCTAAAAGAGTCTTGTTCTTAATTAACATACATCTTTTAGAGGCATTTGAGATAAATAATTTCTTCATTTTGATTGGAATGGAGGGGCTTGGGAGCGGGGGTGCTCATATTCGGACCGATTATTGGACAGTATGTCCATTAACTGTCAGGGTTGGGGGGTTGTGGACCCAAGTGTAGGGAAGCAACGCAAGACAGGGATGAAGTCCAAAAAAAGGGATTTAATTCAAGCAAAAGGCAAAACGTTGGTGTTGAGAAACAAAATAAAAAATGTCCCAAAACATAGGTCAACTACAATTAAATCAGGAACATGACAAAACAACTAACAATAGGATGACGAGACAACGTGAGAGACAAGGAACACATAAAACACTGATCACAGACAAAAGACAACAAGAACTCCAAAAAACAAACAAAAAACCCATAGAACCGAATCATGACAATAACCCGTTACCTCGTTTCAGATGCCATGTACAGGAACGATGTAAGCCATTGTGGCACATACAAATCAACATCAACATGGCAACAATAAAATGTAACGTCTTTTTATTGAGACAGCAATGATACAAATCAGTAAATTTATGTAATATATGTACAAGGGGCCGTACAGAATGGCTTGAAACTCAGGCTTTGGCCATCTGCTTTATCTTGTTATGCAATCAGTGGGTTGACAAACTCCTATTTCTGTTCCACTTAATCCCAAACAACTGTTTTGGCGTGTATGTTTTTAAATGCATTTTGCTCATATTCCATTGTGTTATCTTGGTGTGCACGGTGCAGTTTTGGTCTCACTATAGCTCTTGGGCACCCAACAGACACACGCACACAAATACGCAAACACGCACACGCCCCCCAGCTCAGAAATCCCACGTGACACGTAGCGAGCACAGCGTTGAAGTGAGTGATTCAATCCACACTTTTCATTCACTACTGGCATTTGGCTCTGTGCCTGTAATTTTGCTACACAAACATTCATCTATCTGCTAGCAAATTGGCTTTTTAGAGAAGAAAGTGTCCATGCGGCTCAAATATGAATCAAAGTGCAGGAGCAGCGCAGCACAGTCGGAGATACTCCAGTGATGATAAGGTAAGAACAGACTCACTTCTCCATCCGTTAATAGATTTTCTCTTGACAAAATAAGCTCCTATTGGTTGAAGGAAATGTGCAAGTGACTACAGTGCAAGTGATGCAAACATTTCATTACACTTGTCAAGGAAATTGTGTGTGTGTGAATGTGTGTTTTCCATGGGTTTGTCCACATTCGTCCATTATTCAGTTTGTTTGCAAGCATTTTTTGAGATGTCAACCAGGATCTTTTTTATGATGAGTCAGTAATATGATTCTTACAAGGATGTATATATATATATATATATATAATTTTAAAAATGTTTTTTATGCTAGAGCATTCAGAAGGCTTTGACACAGCCTCTGAACTAAAGAGAACACTTGAAGCAATGGTAGTTATTACAAAAACGGCTAGCAGGTGGCAGTAGAGTATAAGAGATGAAGCAGGGCCATTTTGCAAAAAGCTCTTTCCCCTACTGTTTTAAACACTTTTGTTAGATTTCATGTTTTTATAGCAATTGAACGCAAAATTCTGTGGGCCTCGCAAAACCAGTCAAAATCCAGTAAAACAGCCAGGAGCGAAGGGGGTTGCTTCAATGATAATAGCTGGGAGTGAATGAGTTAATATTACATTTGTGAAATATGAATTAAGATGCTAAATTTTAACCTGGCAATAGTTAGATTGATAATTGTGATTCACTCAAGGGAGTTCTCCACAATATCTGGGACTGTAACTGCTCCATGGTGATTTGAAAAGGCGGGACATTCTGTACAATACTTCGAGCTGATCTTGTACACATCTACCTAACTTTTGTTTTGACCAATCACGGCAATGGATGAGAATTCCGTCTTCATTCTCGTCATAGGAAAAAAAAAGCACAAACATATTTAACAGCGATAAATGCATGAAGCGCCTTTTGTTGTTCAACATTCAACAAAGAAACGATAAGTAGTTCTGCAAGAACAGAATTTATTGCAGAGTCCATTCATCCAAGTCCAAGTTAGGATTTTTTTGTTTCCCACAGCGTCTACGCTTCCTTGTTTTGTCACAGCTGCATATTCCATCCCCAAACACAATACCGCGTTGTGATTGGTCCATTCAAAAAGTGTACAGATCAGTGAAAATCAGCGGGCTTGGTACAACATGTTTTCTCGGGAGATTGTGAACACACAAATACCAGGATAATTCATCTTGCAGAGCAAGATTAGCAAAATTCAGCCGTTTTCATCCATCTTTGCGGGTGGCCATTCTGGTATTTGTTGTTGACTGAAAAATACATCACAGTTGCTCAGGGCTGAGGTAATGACCAATCATGGCTCACCTGTTTTCTTAGTTTGATCATGCGACATTTGCAAGCTGAGCCGTGATTGGTAGTTACCTAAACCTTAAGCAAATGTCAAGATTAACAAATTAAAATCAATGACATACAAAACAATCAACAGTATCAGTACAAAAACACAACAGGTTTAGGTATAGTGCAAAGTAACTAAAAATTTACAGTAACATTAGGTTGTGCTAACAGCCTGCAACCTCTGCCAGCTGTTACACTGTAGTTTAATTTACAAGCACATATTCTATTCTACTACAATCATTTCTTTACTCCTGGCATTTTATAGACAGTTGTTTGGATACATTTCCAAACAGGTTGGCAACTTGGCACTGCTTTACGTATTGGTGGCATGGGTAGTGTTTTGATGTTGGCCTCATGAAGATACATGCTCCACTATGTCCCACGATGATAAAGAAACAAAGAAAAAATACAATAGGGCAAATGAGAGGGTATGAGTAAGAACCAAATTTGGACAAACCAGTCCAGTTGACTGTTTGTCTCCGGTACTCATTATGTGCTGTAAAAATGCATGCGGCCCACCTATCTGACCATCATATCTGGCTGAGGCAGCTGGGTTAGGTGGTCAGATAGGTGGGCTGAAAATGCTTTGTAGATGGCATAGACAGCTTTAGAGTCAACTTCATATAATCAGGTCCAAATGGGCAAAAATACAAAAATATGGTAGTAAAACAAACCTGTGTGTGTGTGTGCGTGCGTGCGTGCATGTGTGTGTGTGTGTGTGTGTTGGGGCCCACCCGTCCATGTGGGACAATTTTGCTGGGCCCCACAAGTTTAGACCTCTTTTTGAGGGTCAAAACTTGGTTTTAGAGTTTAGGTTTGAATTGGGTTATGGTTGAGGTTAGGGTAAGGAATAAGGGTAGGCAATCATTTTTGATGGTTGGGGTTAGGGGAAGGGGCTAGGAAATGCATTATGTCAATGAGATGGCCCCACAAAGATAGTAAAACAAACTTGTGAGTGTGTGTGTGTGTGTGTGTGTTTGTACATCTCAATGTTTTTTTTTAAATGAGCTCGCCAACTTTATCTGTAGGAGGACATAAGTATCAATAAGGCTACGTTCACACGTGCACACACTGATGCCCAATTCGGATTTTTTGTTAAATTCGATCTCTTTATGTATCGTTCACATTACAAAAACAAATGCGACATCTAATGTGAACGCAACGCGTCCGTGATGCGACTCGCATGGGCAAAGAGCACACGTCAAGTGACGTACACCCAAAACGTCATGTTGCAGTGTTCACGGAAGTAACCCGACTCGCAATGTTTCACTGTCAGCCAAGCCGCCGAGGCAAGCGACTTTTATCAGTGTCATATGCAAATTTAGCTATGTCTGCACACATTATGCAAATTCAGCTGTGCAAACGCCCGCGCTCCTGGTTGGCTGCTGTCCTCGGCTTCCTCGTGCATCAGTTTTGAATGTGATGTTTACAAACAGCAACAGAAATCCGTCAGACTTATTTTTTTCATCTCATGTCGCCAGAGTAGCAAAGCTGGAAGAGGTAATAGAATTATTTGGGGGAAATTAGGGGACATTCATCGACCTCTTCATTTTATTGAGAAGTGTACCGAAGATGATGTTGCGTCATGAACCGTCTGCAGGGCTGAATTTTTACTATCGCCACACATGTCAACTTTATGCTTCATGTTTCAAGTGTGATTAAATTAAAGACAAAAAAGCATATAACACTGTTACTCAAAACAGCTTTGTATATATTCATAACACGTCAGTAGTCTCCCTTCCAAACACTCTCTCTCGCCCGCGTATAGCGCATATCAGGTTTTTGATGACGTATGAATCGGATGCGTGCGGATGAGCGTTTATATCCGATTTATATCCACATACGAAAGAGGCCCAGGTCAGGTGTTCACACTGCATGAAAATATCAGATACTTGTGAAAATATCTTGAATTGAGCTGCAGTGTGAACTCAGCCTAAGTTATGGAAGGCCATACCTTTGATTTTGTCATCCCGCACCCAACTAAAATAAACCTAAAATTCACAACTGGGGAGCATAGGTGGCACCAAAATCTTTTTGTGGCGGGTCTAATGAATTCACTAGAAACACTGTCATATTTATGTATTAACGAGCATATGTGAGGGTTTACTAATATACATTTGAACAGTACGAGCTGGCATCCGTTACATACATAATATTTAAACACACTTTATATTAGGAATGTCCCCAGGTTGAAATTTCCTGGAATTGTCCTTAAAACGCTAATTACCTCCATATTTTTCTGGCTATTTAACTGGTGAACTAGCATTTTAACTGGTTGGCAAATTAAAACAACCCACTATTTTGTTAGTGTATACATATTTTCCTTTAATTTGTGGTGCCCCTGATGCTTTGGGATCAAAATGTTTCAGAAGACATGACAAATCTTGTGTTCAGAAGACATGAATTGTTAATGAGTTGTAGCTAATTTGCACATCCCTGCAAAGTCCCTTTGTTCAATGGGGATTTTTTCTCTCTCTCCAGAGCATATAGTGCATCAACTGGAAACATTGCAACATAGGTAGGGCTTGGTGATTATATGTTTGAGAATTGTGATATCACGGTGATCAACTGTGAGCGTATTTTACGGTGGCCCTGAAGTGCAAAAAGCAAAAACAAAAAAAGTGAACACGACTGCAAACCAAAAAACACAAATCAAATAAAAAACACAAAAACAAAAGTGCCTTGGACACCTCAGCTTTGTCGGAATGCTTTTGCTTCAGATGTCTTGCTAACTTAACAAAAGGTTTCTCACAGTAAATGCAGAAATTCTTCTTGTCATAGATTCTCCGTTGTGTAGTGTTAGAGGACATCTTGACTTGGACAACATTTTTTCTGAAGATTACTGCCACGGTCACGTTGATTGATTGATTTTTCCATGAGGTCGACGAATATTGGTATCTGCCTTTTTTCAAAATTTGACAGCTGATAAAAGTTACATTTACTGTAAAACCATTTTAATCCTCAGGGAACTATTTATTTACATTTTCAGTTAACTTTATAAGAGATGCTGCTGACCCTGGGAACCTTCCAGGCCCGGAGTGAAACGCTGGGAGCGCTGGGATTTTTCCCGGTTTGCAGCTGGGGGGCAGTGTTTTTATTTCGGGCCGCAAGTTCGTTTAAAACAGCAATTAAAGTGCTTTTGGCAGAGACCTAGCCAGACCCAGAGTGACTAACTTGAAGTGGCCAGCATTTTCCCACTTGGTCGGCCTGAATTATGAACCTTTTGGTCGCTATTTTGTGCAGAATGTATCATGCGCATTTTTGAAGGAAGCGGCACGCTCTCTGTGGCGCTCTGGGTGAATGAGAGGCATTAAATGTGTGCACTTTGTATGTTGTTCCTTTATAAAGTTCAGTGAAGTTGTAATGCATTTGTTTACAGAGGCCCTGCCACATCAAATATGGCATAACCGGGAGTCTCGTAATGTACTCTGCCTCTTCACGACATTTAATTATTTATTGGTTGTTACCTGAGACCTGAGCAACATTGATGTCATTTTCAGTCGACAGCAAGTGGCAAAATGGTCACCCCCTGAGATTTTGCTGCTTAACTCAAATTCCAATCTTATATTTAGCAATATTAACCAAAATAACATATTTGGACCAGTGGGGGTGCATATAACCTATTATTGTCAAAAAATGTTTTGGTGGTTTCCTTTTTCTTTTTTACTCATTCACTCGCAGCTCTTTTTTTTACTAAAGCAATCACCTTCACTCACGGCTGTTTTACTGGATTTTGACAGATTTGGCAAGGCTCACAGAATATTGTGTTCTATTGTTATAAAAACGAACCAAAAGAAAGATTAGAGTCTCTTCTTTCATCAAGAACAAAAGTAAATTTCTATCTGTTTCCGTTTTGCAGCAATTAGCTATGAATATAAAAAAAGTTTAGAATTGTGGGTAAATGTGCAAAACTCTACCATGGAAAAATAGCGAACAGGATAATCAGTGCCTTGTTTTTTCCCAATAAATAAAACTTGTGTGCCAGAGTGGTCTCACATTACTGTCTTCGAGTGGGAACTGCCTGCACCTTGGTCAGGTGAACAAATTCAATTCAACTGCAAATTATTTTGTTGATACCCACAAAAATTTGCTGATAAAATACTGTACTTGCACTTCTGATCTAAACATTGACTTAATATTTTTAATATTTAAACTGTAACTGATTATTTAGGGTTGATGTTGTGTAGAAATCTGTAAAATTAAATGTGAATCAAAAACATTTGATCAGTTATGCAATAAAAATGTGTGTATATTTACTTTGCAAGTCATTTTACCATGAGTGCCCCTAAACTTTCCTCCATGTCCAAAATATTTTACAATCTTTTATAAAGCATTAAACCATGTAAAAAAATAAAATCCAATATCTTAATTGTAATGGCTCATTGATTAAAAATGTATCTAAGTAATGACTTATTTCTAAACCCAAGAATGATTAAAACTCATAAAACATGCCTGCTTGTTTTTTTAATTGCCATCCCTGATCAAATGAACTGAGCACTGTTTTCAGCCTTGTAGCATTCGTTCAAAGAACTGAAAAACAAGTACAAGCTAAGTGTTGACGGCTGTATTGAAAGGAAGACGAAAAGAGATCTCAACATGACATTTCAGCATTTATTTTTGGTTTGTCTCTTGAGAATGCACATTCACTGCTTTTACTGCTAAAATAGTTATTTATTTATTTATTCATTTTTTAAACTACAATTACAAACAGGATGGGTGAACTTTAAATAGTGGGATACACGTCATCTGAACAAGGTTATAAAACGTGTGTATAAGATCTGCTTTTCCATTGTCTTGCCAAGCTCATATCTATGATTATCTAGTGAATGTTGTAGTCATTACAGTTATTCCTTGCTTTGGTCCAGATCAGAGAAATGTATGAACTAGGGGGAATTTGAACAAATGGAACAAAAAAAATAAATAATGCTAACTCAAAAGCCGATGACTTGACTTGACTTACTTGTAGGTACAGTACATTGCTCCGAGCACGTGTTTTCCTGAACAATACCGATTTCATCAATCATTGGATCCACCATTTACTGTTCCCCTATGCCCTTCATTGCCCCTCCATTTAGATACACTTAATCGGTTGCAGTGTATTTGTGTTATCACTTGCCTTCATTTTGTCAGCACTAAAATAATAACCTTTTGTATATTATGATTGGTGCCATCAATGAATGTAACGGTGTGATGCCAGTAGGCATTCACGCTATATGGCAGACAGGCTCTGAGGGTGAGTTGGGGAAAAAAGGCGTCACAGAAGCAGCTGTTTAATGTGCCTCAGTGCAACCTCATTATGATAATGAGCTTAGAATGACTTTGAAGATTAAAACGTTCTTATGGAAAAATCCACTGAGGGTTGTTTTGCAATCTGTGTACATATAATGTATGCATAGCATCACTCCTTCAACAACTTAACAATTTAAACAAAATTCAGAACACTGCTAGTAATTCTGTTTCATAGCTAAACCTGTTTCACAGCAGCTCACTGTATTTTGTATTTCATTTTGATCTAAAGGACTTTTGTATGACACTTAAATCCGATAGATGCAATTTTATAGTAGCAATTCGAGAAAGAATTGGTGCGCAAGCTACATGTGTGTTCCACCAATTGCTGTGTATACAGTAATTGTAATCTTGACTACAACAGTCATAATGCAATATAGTCATATTTCTGCTCTTAATCTAATAGGCCCATACCGGGTCGGTTAGGCAGATGCACAGAGCAATGCGGAATCCACAGGGCGCCAAAATTCAGGTGAAAATTCACCTTCAATAAAGTTGTTGAAATATATGAAATTATATTGAATAATATGGGATGTTTTTGAATGGTAATGGTGAAAATGCACGCATTGAATGACGTGGAATAATACTGAATGATATTTAATTATATGGAATTAAAGTTAATGATACTGGTGAAAATGTGCAATATGTGAGTGAAAAATGTTGAATGTTTGATATGTGAGAATTGTTGGTGTGCTGAAAATTGAGTTTGAATGGGAGTGAATCTTTGAATGTCTCGTACAAAACGAATGGGGATCTTTGGGGTGAAAAATGTTGAATTGTGGGAAAATGGTGAAAGTTAGGAATTAGAAATATAGTAAATAGTGGCTGTGAAGTGTGAATTTTAGGAACATGTTGAAGTTGGAATGATTTGAGTATGTCAAGAAATATAGAAGTAGTTGAAAGACCAAATTCCGGCGTAATAAAAAACAAATAAATAAAAATAAAAATAAAAATAAAAATAAAAATAAAAATAAAAATAAAAATAAAAATAAAAATAAAAATAAAAATAAAAATAAAAATAAAAATAAAAATAAAAATAAAAATAAAAATAATAACAAAGCAAAGTGGAGCAAATTTATTTGAAATCATGCATCGCCTGGATTGTATAAACTTTTGCACTTTAAAGGTGCATTGTACCCTTTAAAAAGGTAATGTTTTCTACATCATGCATGCTCCACCAATGCCCAGATGAGTACGAAGAGCCCTGACTGTTTTACTCTGACTGCATCTATCAGTCTTTATCTTCCCTTTATAGTGTGCAGACCCTGCACACGCCACAATTTCTTTGGGGAAGGGAGGGGCGGAGTTTTTCTTAACTAATCTCAAATCATGTCTATGTTTGTTAACTGTGGCTGTTACTTTAAGATTGTGCACGTGCTCGCACGCACACCATGAATGAGCCTGACACAGATGCTGCAGTTACGCTTTAGGCCGTGGTGGCAGTCGCGAGCAAAAAGTGTCAAACTGCACAAAGATCCTTCAAAGGTGCATGTCGCAACATTGACGCAAATTGGAGTGTTAAAATAA
This sequence comes from Leptonotus elevatus, assembly GCF_054856555.1. Lineage (NCBI taxonomy): Eukaryota > Metazoa > Chordata > Actinopteri > Syngnathiformes > Syngnathidae > Leptonotus > Leptonotus elevatus. Next base: position 3,474,918 of record NC_141250.1, on the reverse strand, counting down.
CAATATTTTTCACTCACACATGTTTTAAGAATTGTATAATGGACAGGAGGCACTACTGTGGCACAATGGCTGTTGCCCCTATTTTCCTGTAGAGTGAAGTAATGATCAGCGGTTCGGGACCGAATCTTAAGCTTTTGCGAGCCAGGCGCGTGCACGCTCTCTCTCGCTCTGCGGAAACACTGGGAAGGCGGAAGTGTTTGGGAGTGTTTATACAAGTTCGTGGCAAAAGACAAGCGTGTGCCACAGCGGATATAAGTGTGTCAAAATAATAATAAACCCATATTGCAGTGCGACCCTCTGTCTCCCGGTGACTCCTTTTGTTTGACCATCGGGCCAAAAGTTTGGCGACATGCAACATCAGTTGTCCGCGGAGGTGACTCTGACCAAAGGGAAAATCTCCCCAGTGTTCCCCGACCACAGTCAGAATACCGAGCAGGAAAGGATAACAGTGTCTAGTGTGACAAAGTGTTGCAGGACAAGCGTTGTTGGAGGACGTGGATCAATATTGGAGCAGCGTTAATATTGGAGTAGGTGGAAAAACCTAAGAGGATGAAACGGGACCCACAGCTTGCTTTCTTCTTGCTAAAAAGGTGAGACCCCGTCAAGGAAATGCAATAGGGTCTATTTATGATAAGCAATGCACAATAAAACTACTACTAACTAACGTCTCGGCACTCTGGGCGCGTGCACGTCGCTGGCTTCCATTCCACTTTGCGCCAGAGGGGTCGCAAATCTGCAAACACTCGGTAGCTTACGTCCTGCCGCTTTAAATAAATAATTTATCATTTATAATGATAAATAAATTTAATAAATAGTATTTGCATGATTGAGTAAAAAACAAAAATGATTTTTTTAGTAATAAAAATATCATATTGAAGGGCAATAAGAACATGAAAATACATTCATTATTCCATGTTAAATTAAAAAGTTAAAACAATAGTGACAGACTCATTTGTTGTGAAGAACTGAATCTAAAATCTAAGGCTATTACAGAAAAAAGTGAATATATTTCTTTTACTACTTACACTTATTTACAATAAAATATTTTCCCGTGTTATTTATGTCGATTTTTCTCAAAATCCTAAATCTAATTCAAATGCAAAAATGGCAATTCCCTTAATGTACCTCATTGCCAGTGACCACTGTAAGGAATAAAACTCGTAAAAGAAGTTTCAAACGTCTAGATCATAGGTGTCAAACTCCGGTCCTCGAGGGACTGCAGGTTTTGGATGTTTCCCTTCTCCAACACAGCTGATATATGATCAGCTCATCAGCAAGCTCTGCATACGCCTGATAACGAACCTGCTGATTGGAATCAGCTCGTGTTGGAAGAGGGAAACCTCCAAAACCTGCAGGACTGCTGCCCTCGAGGACCGGAGTTTGACATCTATGGTCTTGATGAAAGGTCAAACTAAAATCAGCTTGTGTTGGAAGAGGGAAACCTCCAAAACCTGCAGGACTGCAGCCCTCGAGGACCGGAGTTTGACATCTATGGTCTTGATGAAAGGTCAAACTAAAACTACTGAATAATAAAATCAAAAGAGACAAAAGAAAAATGCTGCTTGACCACTGGATAAAATCCAGATCAACTCTTGTATGGATGAATCTCTTTCAATTGGTTGCAAATATTTACAGTAACTTGACAGCAATCTTGAACATGGAACAGCAAACGAATTTAAAGCAATGTTTTTTTGTTGTTGTTTTTTAAATTTTTATTAATTTTTTCCTTTCGCACACATTATTACAGGTTACACATCATATAATTTGCAACATTGATATCCGAAAGAAGGGTTGACGGGTAGAAACCATGGCTTATTAGTAACCCATCATCAAATATCCAAACAGAAATAGAGCCAGACAATGTTTACATTCTTACAGGAACAGCAATACATGTTATCAATGTATATAAACAAACGTTAACCTTGGCAGTGTCAGCAAGTAATCATATGCTATATTTACATGATACAAATCATAACAGCTCCAGTTTTGGGTTCATTAGTAATATGTTACAATAATTTAATTTGGGTAAAACATAATCCACAATTTAATAATGTGAGTTACTGATTGCAGTTATTGTCTCTCAAACTATTTTCCACTACTATTCACGATCCGTATTTTCTTTTCAGCTTTTGTTTGAATGAGGAACATTCTTTCTCAATTGTCGCGCCCTTCTGGCAATGTCAGCATTTCGTTTTGTGAGATTTTCATTGACGTAGACATGTTTACCTTCAAGCTTGTAGCAATCTCTCAAAAGAGCAATCTTTTTCTTCCTGTCAACAAACCTGATCAGAACTACCGGTGGTTGTGTCTCTCCAGCACATCTAAATGTGCGCTGGATCCACAATTAATCCCAAATCTCTGAGTCGAGTTGTTCCACAGTCTCATTTGCTGAAGCTTGGTCAGAATCAGCTGCACTTGTGTTGGCCGCAGCTCTCGCCACAGGGCCGCGGCGCGTTTAATCTGGATACCTGTAACTATCACATCGTTAATACGAAGATTCCGTTCCAAATCATCCACTTTTTGTTCCAAGGTGACAAAGCGTCGATCTTTTTCTTGTGTCTTTTTCTTCAACAGCTGAATTTCCTGCAGAAGTGGCTCGATGCTCTTTTTAATTTCATGTATTTCGGTGACCATTTCTTTGAGTTTTGCAAGAGAAGATTTTGTCTCCTCAGTCTCGTCAGACAAATCCCAATGTCAACAAAATTGTTAGAAGTCACGAGCGAGTGCAGGAGCAAGTACAGATGTGTCCTTCCTCGACAGATGCGTCCTTGATTTTTTTGAATGTCCAGTCAATATTACTACAAATGATAATACCAAATACTCTGTCTGTTTGTTTTACAATACTGCTCACTCAATGTGGGGGTAGGTGGGTGTTGGGGGGCAAATGTATGAACTTTGTAAACATGTCAAAAAATACCAAAATTGTACAGAGCACAGAAAAGAAAAAAAGAGGAGAGAAAACGGTAGAAAGAGAGGTCAAGTTGTGCTCCTTTTGAATTGCCCAATTCGATGATGATGTCGTGAAAATTGTATATTGTATATTTGTAATTGTGTGTACTTGTGTTGTCTTATAAATTCAAAGCGACGTTAAAAACAAGGCTATTCAACTTCTTTTGTAAGGGCATGTAAATTGCCATATAGGGCACCACATTGGCTTGGGCCAGCATCTGAGCTACATAGACGCTTCACTGCTAAATTAAACATATGAAATGATCAAAATGAGTTTCTAACAAAAATATAAATTACAAGTGTCCTTATGATAGTGTTAGTTTTATCCCTGAGGGAGCTATGGATATATGTTGGAGCATGTAAAAAAGATGTAGAAATTACTTGGGGCTATGCTGCTACCCTGTTTGATTTGGGCTTTGTTACGTTACTAAAACAGACGGGGGTAAAGCTCAGCACTGTAATTCATACAGAATTGCAAATAATTTGAGGGGGGTTTAAACTTAATCCTTCATTTAGTGTAGACTGAAATCATTATTTTTGTCAATTATCAAGCAGTGAAATAATTGTAAACATTTTTGTGTTTATATTAGATTTTCTGTAAATGCCTTGACAATACTTCAAACATGTTTCAACCAGTCGATATAGTTTAAAATGACAGCTCTTTATACAGTATGACTGAGGTGACTAAACATTACCAGTAGGGTGCACTATTAGACTAAGAAAAAGCTGCTTGGTGCTATGGCAACGTGTGGGCAGTTGCAATGAAAGGAATAACAATGGACCTTCAAGCGTGGATTACGGTCATCTGCACTGCAAATCCAAGATTGGCAATTGTAATTGGCAAACTTGTAATCTAATAACAACATTGAAATGTGTGATCCAAGTATTCAGCAATGTGGCTGACTGGCGACCATTTCAGGGTGAACTCTTGACTTCAGCCACAACATGGAGTGCTATAGAAAATTATTTCATAGATGGCTGATATGCATGTACACAACAGTATATTTTGCTTGTTGAAAAACCCCTAATACATATTTAGTTGTGAATATTTATAGACCACATTATTGGAAAGTCAATTTAGCACCATTTGAATTGACATTTTTGTATTAATAGTTTTATTTTAGCAATAACTCGTATATAGCAATATATCAATCAATCTTTCTCAAGAAAAATAATTATTGTATTGCCGAAGGGCTTTATTCCTTTTTGATAATACAGTATATCAAGATTGTCATATGAGTGGGAGTCGGAGAGATTCTGCCAGTTATCAGCTCTCAACGGTCTAACAGTCGATATGTTGGAGAACGGAAGGCGATGGGGATTTTTCAGACAATATAGGAGATTAGCTCGCACACAAAACATGATGCGTTTAGAAGAGGATATCCGCAGCCTGTTGTTTGTATGGATGAGTTTGTGCACTTGGGCCTCGATTCACCCTCCTCTCTCGCTCTTACTCCCCACTATACAATATTTCTTTCTGGTGATCTTCAATTCATGGGCAGAGATATAAAAGGCTGCATTCAGGAGATAGCCCATCGAATAACGCATCAAACGCTTTTCTCAATTTCTCCCCCAAGACACCATAGCGTTCAATCTGTAAGGATTTATGGTGCATTTTGAACATTGCCAGCAATACAAACTTGATCTTGGTAGCCTCTAAGTAGCTAAGGCAATGTGAACAAATGATTAAAAAAAGAAAAAAAGAATGATTTAACAGTGTGCCAACTGTTTGTTGACATAGCCATTGCCTATTTCAACATTGCAAAATTATAGTAATAAAAACAGAAATATAATAACATCCATATTTCCATTTTCTATACTTATGATCATTAAGGTCATGTGAAATAGCATCAAATTGTTTAAAAAAAATACTGATTAAATAAAGATAAAAGTAAGAGCAGACAGAAGTCATTGGAATAAGGCTGAACTGAGATTACCCTCATTTAAATCAATCAGGGGGAAAAGTCAGCTCAGGCCAATTCAACTGTATGTAATGTTTGATTTTTATGTATTTATTCAATATTTATATTGTTTGTTATCTATGTTGTCACTGCCTGATGTTGATGCTTGTGTGTTATTTGCGTGCAGTTTGAGCATCTGCGTATGCATGTTGTTGTTTCATGTGTTCCGTGAATCTAAACACAGCCTTATCAGATATAGTGTATAACTTTATTAAATGTTCACATTAATAGACAAAAACAAAGAACATCAACTTGGCCCTGTGTTGTAAATCAAGCCAGCAGACAAATAGCTCAATATATGATAATTTCATGTCACATTTGTGTGTGTGTGTGCATGTATGTGTGTGTGTGTGTGTATATATATATATATATATATATATATATATATATATATATATATATATATATATATATATATATACCTTGATTAGGGATAGCGGTTTTACTCAAAAATAAACTATTTTTTCTCAATGATTCCATTTAAACCTACGGCTAACTGGTTCCAGTTGTTGGACTCAGCCGTTACAAAATTTTACTGGAAAAAAAAAAAGAAGCAAAGATTAGTCTATCTACTCTTTAGAAAAATAAATCCAAAGGAGGTCTAGAGGCACCAAATTTTATGCACTATTATATAGCCAACCAGCTACAATATATTATTTTATGGGCACAACCCAATAGAGATACTAACTGTTGGCTGGAACTAGAACAGAAGGATTGTAATAACCTCAGACTCCTAGATTTACTCTTTATTACAACATCGATTAAGCGACATAACTGCTTTAAAAATCCAATGATTTCCGCCACCCTGACTGCCTGGTGGAAGGCACTAGAAATGACAAAAGCCCAAGTGGAGCCCAGCGGGCTTTCTCCCCTATGGCATAACCCCGACTTTCAAATTAACAACCAATCGTTTTATTTGAATGTGTGGGAGCAGAAAGGAATTACACATCTCCACCATCTCTTCTCAGATAATATGTTTATATCATATACATCCTTGCTCCAAAAATATAAAATAAAAAACGGAAACTTTTTACATTATTTGCAAGTTAAAAGTATGATAAAGAAACAAATTCCAACACTCCAGGGTACGCTCCAACCGCCTGTTTTAGCTAAAGATATTACCAAGCTTTCTCCGACAACAACAAAAAAACTCTCAAAAATATATAAGTTACTTTCATATACTGATAAAACGTCTTTACCCATCTCAAAATGGGAAACAGACTTGTCTATAGCTCCGGAATCTGTCTTTTGGATTCAAGTTTGTGAAAATGTTTTTTAAAATGACAAAACACACAAATTTACAACTTATCCAATATAAAATTATTCACAGAACATACATTACTCAATATATGATGAAGAAAATGGGACTCTCAGACTCCGACATTTGTCTCCAGTGTTTACAAAACACTACAGACACTTATTTTCATGCTTTATGGTTATGTACTCCGGTTATGTGTTTCTGGACTAAAGTCTTAGAAAAACTTTCCGCTGTCTTGGACTGTAGGATACCGTTCTCTCCAAACTTGTGTTTGCTAGGTGACTTAACAACAATTGACTTACCACATAAACAATTTCAATCTATACTTGTAGCCCTTACTATCGCAAAAAAAACAATTCTTGTTAACTGGAAAAATAAACAAACTTTGAATATCGACCAATGGTCTAACCTCCTCATAAATCATATTTTAATGGAAAAAATATCTGCCTCAAATAAAAACCAAATGTCAAAATTTAAAGAAACATGGTCTACGTATATAGAATTTTTTAACCTAAACTTGGATTTTAATTCTGCCTGTTAGCGAGAGCCACAGCAGCGTTATAACTTGCATTGATGTTTCTGTATTAGGCAATTTGTAACTAATGGTTGTGTTTCTATAGTCAGGAACCCGGCTGCTGCCAGCGGGATCGAGCGGATTCACCTCCGATGGGCACCAGGGGTTGATATTCGGATTCACGGCATGCCAGTGGGTTAATTCTGTGGGTGCTGTCCCCCCTGGCTGGGCGTGGGCGGGTCTGCCCCTCTGTTGGCTGCTGGGTGGCGGCTGCGTCTTGGCCGTTCCCTGGGTCTCTTGGGGGGTGCTGCGTTGCGGGGCTTTCCCTGGTGTCGGGGGCGGCGCCGTTCCGGCGCGGTCCGTCGCTCTGGGCCCGGCGACGCGGTTCGGGGCCTGTGGGCCGCCGGGGTGCCCGGTGGTTCCCTCTCCCCTCCCCCTTCCTCCCCCTTGCTGCCTCTCCCTCCTCGCCTCTCCCCGCCCGTCCTCCGCCTCCCTGTCCCCTCTCCCTCGTCACCCTTCCTCCTCCTCTCCCCCTCTCCTTGCGTCCCTGCCGCTGCCCCCTGCCCTTCTTGTCGTCCCCTTCCCCCCTCCCTTCCCCCTCCCCGGTACGCCTTCCTTCCCCTCCCCTGGGCCGGGGGCTCCATCCATGGCCCGGGTCTCGGTGCTACGGGGGCCGGCGGGGGTGGCTGGGGTTTGGTGTCGTGCCCGCCCCGCTCCGGTGGGCGTCCTGGCACCTCGGGCGGGACCCAGTATCCGGGGGGCGAGTCCCCGGGGGCTGGGGGTCGGGGGTTGGGGGGCTGCCGGTTGGTCGGGGTGGGGTCGGGGGGGGCGGCTTTGTTGGGGGGGGGGCGGTGGTGGGGGTTGCGGGGTGGGGGGTGCTGGGGGTGGGGGGTGTCTGGGGGATTGGGGGCGTGGGGGCGGCTGGGGCTGGGTTGGGGTGGGTGGCGGGGGTGGATGGGGGGCGGGGGGTCGTGGGGGGTGCGGGGGTTGGGGGCCGGTGGGGTGCCTGGTGGGCCTGCAGTGCCCCGTCCTGCTGCGTTGGGCCGGGGGCGCGGGCCGTGTTGGGGCGGGGGGCGCTCCTGCTCCTGGGTTTGCTCTCCGGCCGGTGGCCCTGGCGGGGTCCGGGGGTCGTCCTTTGGCGCTGCCGCGGCCTGGGGGGCCCTGAGGTGTTGCGCTTGCTCTGTTCCGGTGGGGGTCGACGGCTCCCCTCTTTGGTGGAGATTTTCATGCATGCCAGATCCACCACACCAGCATCTACCGAAACTCAGACACAATCTGTTTCCTCCTCAGGTTATTGAATCGGTGGAGGCTGGTGTCTGCGGATCTCACGCGGCTTCGTCTGTCCTTCCTTCCTTTTCTCGGTCTCTCCTTTGGTCTCTTGAGGCCTCCCTGATTTTATGTTTTTTGGATTTGTTGGGGTCTGGATGTTTCTTTGGCTGGGGAGGAGTTCTGGTGGGGGGTGTCTGGTCGGTGCTGGATTTCACCTTCCTTGGTTTTCTTTGGTCCCCTCGGGTCTCCTGGTGTTCGGTTTAGGTGAACGGTATGAGATTCTTTCTAATAGGTTTTCTGGTGAGCTAACAAATACACGCACGCACGCACGCACATACACATACTCACCCACACACACACACACAAAAAAAAAAAAATATATATATATATATATATATATAAAAAAAAATAAAAAATAAAAAAAAAGAGCAATGATGATGACATTTCCGAATGAACAATACTGAGCTCTAAAAAAAAAAAAAAAAAAAGGGATTGCGGTGCGGTCAGATTTTTATTGTTCTAGATATTTGAGTACTTATAACATCAATAGAACTTGTGGAAGTCATTCACTGTCCTCCTATTTTCTGTTTTCCATTTCTTTAAATACTTTTTAACAGTTCAGTATTCACTCCGAGCTGTCACCTTATCCAGTGATTTATGCCACCTATGATGACAAACAGGTCCTAGGTGAGGAACCAGACAAAGCATGGCTCGAAGACCCTTATGATCAGTACAAATTCTTTGTGAACTTCATATGACCAATATGTTGCGATATGTTGCGATTTACATACAAAGTATAATCCAATTAGTTGACGACTCTGTCAGTGACTAGTTGACTTGCAAAAAAAATCATTTGTGGCAGCCATAGTTGAGAATTGTTATTAGAAAAGCCTAGAAGGACTGGGTTAGTGCTCAACAATAAGCTATTTTCCTCACGTGCTGTGCACATAACTTGCAGAAAATAAAATCTGGATTTGAACTGTTTGTGTGCGAGTATGCATGTGTGTGCGTGTGGGGCATGTGTGTGTGTGTGGGATGGTTATAACCTCTGGCTTCCCAACTGACCTCCAGTCCCTTTGCCACCTCAAAAACTGTCTAGAGCATCCATTGGCGCAGGGTAAGTCCGCTTATAATTTTGAACGCAATTGTATCCGATCTGTCCATTTGCACTGCAGTTGCTTTGCAAGATTTTTGGAAGAGGCCTGATTGTGATGTGAGCACATCCAATTTCTTGTGGTTATTTTTCCTTCACACTGCCTTGACCCATATCCAAATTGTGAAAATTAAGCCTAGTGGGACCATGTTACTGCTGCAACACTTAACTAATTTAATCGCAGCCATTTTCTTTGGAGCAACACCTTCAATACCAGCAATTTTACTGGATTTTGACTGATCTTGCAACGCCCACAGAATATTGTGTTCTATTGCTATATAAACATGGATCCTACCAAAAGAAAGATTAGACTCTCTTCTTTCATCAGAAAAAAGTGTATTTCTATCTTTTTCCGTTCTTTAGTTATCAGCGTCAACAAACATTTCAAGCACAACCTTGACTTTAACGCTACTATTTTTTCTTTTGTGACAGCTCAAACATCTAAATAATGTCCTGCTGTAAAACAACATTTCAAAAAATGCTTTTAATAACAAAATAACAGTTTAGTGCACATAAAAAATACACATTGGCTGAGCTGACTCCAGGTCTGCCACATCCAGCGGTCCAGGGGTCGACGTGACCGGCATAAGAGCCGTGAACTCCGCGGGTCATTGCTCGTTGCGTTTGCTAGACAAACGAAGCGTCATTCCTTGACGTGCCGCAATTCGATCGTCGCCATCATGCTTTGATGAGCCGATGAGGATGCTTTTTTTTTTTATTTTTATTATTATTATTTTTTAGCCAAAAATAATTTCTCCAGGGTTAACTGTTTTGTTCTGCTCATTGCTTATTTTCTACTTCCTCTCAGCTGCGCTACTCCTCCACGGCAGTAACAGACTACACTCCCAATACAAAAAAAAAAAAAAATATATATATATATATATATATATATATAATAAAAAAATAATAATAATAAATATATATATATATATATACTTCCTCCTACTCTTCTTCTGCAACAAGTTCCTACTGGCTGATCTTATACTTGCTGCCACCTGCTGGCCGTTTAAAAAAACATTTCAGTCAAGCCTAATCCTTCAGTCAGAAGTGGTGTCAGACCCTCCTGTACACTCTTGCTTGAAAAAACGCTTATGACGTATAGATACGTCATATGTACGCGGCGACTATGACTTTTATGACGTATTGATACGTCTTACGTATGGAAATAATTAAGTTCGAACACATTTGCCAGGTCACATAAAAGCGGCACACACAGAGGCCCACCTGGACCAGATATGGGCAAACGGAGAGAGCTGAAGAGCTGATTGGCTGACACGAGGAGCTAGACTGTTGAGAACACGTGGAGACAATAACTTGACAAGCAGTTAAGGAATAAACAAACAGGTCACAGGAAAACACAGAACTCCTGATAACATGTACAATAAGTCAAAGAAATGCAAAGTACAAAAGGTCAAAAACCGATCAGGACACCAGAAAAAAACAACATTTGAGTTTTCCACTCACCAATACTTAAAGAATTCTCTGCAACTTGCTCTCACAGTCAAGTGCATCTTGCAGCAATTAGCTGTGGTTTTGAGACATGGTCAGTGAATAAATTAGTTCTCTGTGGGTTCACTATCACGCGTCGTCCTTGCCCTCTTGAACACATCTGCAGATGCAATATCCACAGAGGAGGCCTAAGATGAAGTGGATTTCATCAACAGCCACTAGGCTTCGTGCAACTCATAAGACATTAATGGTTAGCTGGCATGCTGTCAGGTTAACTTTGAGCTCACAGAAAAGCAAGATAATGAATACTGTACATGAATCATGAATAAATAGATGAAGGAATGAACTTTGTAATTGCTCAAATACAAATTAAGCAAACAGCAACAGTATATCGGTAAATTAGTTTGCTGCAATTGTGATGGTTATTTGTTCTTCATTTTGAGAAATATGCCTCACAGTTCTACAAATTTTTACAATAACCTCCCCAACACAGAGTGTCCTCCTCAGACACAAAATATTAACACGTAGGTCTAGACTAAGGCCATGGTGGGACTTCACTGTCTGAAATACCATGATGGAGTTGCTAGCGCCGAACCCAGTCGTCATGGTAACAAAAGACATAGTCTCCATTGGTTTGCCCATTTTCATTAGACATTAGACAGACACTTTAAAACATTCTTGAGCCGTGGTGTAATTAGATGAAATCTTGTCACAGATAAAACATGTTTTAAATTGTGAAAAAAAGGAATAATTAGTCTCTTTTAAATTAATATTGAACACAATGGTGTTGCCCTTGACAAACTTTCCAATTTCTCCCTGGCAAAATGCATTACCCACGACTGCCGCAGACCAATAGTACTTCAAGTGTGTGCGTGTGTGTGTATTTTAACAGCCCAATTACAGCTTGTGACGGACATGGGCATGGCAAGCTTATATGTAGGAAGCTCAAACTGCAGCAGAAGACGTGTCTTTGTCAAGATGGAGACAAGTTAAGAACTTAAAAATTTACTTTGCTTCCATTCTCAAAAGGTGAAACATTGATATATTTATTTTATTTTTATTTTTTTCCAGCAGGTGGCATGGTGAGTTAGTGGATGACATTTGTTTTTATGTGTCTTGTGATTGACTTGTAACCAATGTAGGATGTACCCCTCTTGTCGTCCAAAGTCCTATAAACACAAAGTCAGGATTTGCACTTGCCCATTCTTGTTCTTGTCCCTAATGAAGACAAGTGGTATAATATAATATAATATAATATAATATAATATAATATAATATAATAGGGCGGCTCGGTAACTGTAGAACGTCCGCCTCCCAGTGCAGAGGATGTGAGATCGAGTCCGGGCTTTGGCCTTCCTGGGTGGAGTTTGCATGTTCTCCCCGTGCTTGCGTGGGTTTTCTCCGGGTACTCCGGTTTCCTTCCACATTCCAAAGACATGCATGGCAGGTTAATTGAACACTCTAAATTGTCTATAGGTGTGATTGTGAGTGTGATAGTTGTTCGTCCCTGTGTGCCCTGCGATTGGCTGGCAACCAGTTTAGGGTGTACCCCGCCGACTGCCCAAAGCCAGCTGAGATAGGCTCCAGCAACCCCACAACCCTTGTGAGCACAAGTGATTAAGAAAATGGATGGATGGATGGATAATAGAATAGAATAGAATACTTTATTGTCTGACACAAATGGAAGTAGAAATTCTTCTTCGGCCAAGCTGTCAAGCACAATTTCCCATCCAAACACATTTCACATTAAAAAAACAAAAGCCACACAGAATTAAATCAAATAACTAATATATGTAACAATGTGTAGAAAATGCATGAATGGATTAGTTTCAGCAAATCAGTAGTCACGAAAAGAATGATTTCAAAGTTGAGCCTACATTGTTTTAAATTTTATGCAGATCATCTCACTGAACATTTGAAACCAAACAATCAATTAATTAATAATACGTAGAAGACTGTACTGTGCTGCCCCCCTCTCTTTCATTATTCATTCGGCAACCTTCACAAGTCAATAAGTCATCATCATCGCTCTCTTTTGTGTGTGTGCGTGCGTGAAAGTTTGTGCTCTTTAATTCACCTGAAACCTGTTATAAATCCCAGACCATTCACCTTAACCGTATACTTCAGAGTCCCGCAGAGTCGTGAAGTTGGCAGTAGACCAGAGGAAGGATCAAAGGAAAGAACAATGAAACAAAGTGAAATCCAGCACCAACCAGACACCGTCCTACCATTCACAGAGTTACAAAACCAGAATATTTCACCAACCCCAGAAACATATACATTCCTACAGATTAAGAATACCTCAAGAGACCAAAAGAAAGACTTAAGGAAGGAAGGAAGAATATGGGAAGCAGAGTGAGATCCACAAACACCAGCCTCCACTGATTCAGTGACCAGTGGGAGAAGCAAATTATGTTTGAGTTTCAGTAAATGCTGGTGTGGTGGATCTGGCATGCATGAGAACCTTCACCAAAGAGGGGAGCAGTCGACCTCGGCGCGACAAGGCAAGAACAGCCCCCCAGGGCGCCCCAGGTCACGGCAGAGTAATATTTACACTTGGAAGAGAGTAAAATAACGAATTGGAAATAATTAAAAGTCCCTGAAGGGTTAAGAAAAAAACTCATGACCTTCATCTTGGGAGACAACCGATCTACTCCCTGAGCCACGCAGATCCTGCTGTGTGTTAGTATATCGCTCGTGTCAGAATCTTCGTAACTCAGAGAGCAAAAACAATGTGTTTGGTCTCCTCTTGGATATCAGCAAAGAGTCGGAGTGGCATAGCTCAGATGGTTCAGTGGCATTCTCCCAAGCTAAAGGCCGTGAGTTTGATCCTAAACCCTTGAGTGGCTTTAATTTAATTATTTTTTTTCAATTCTTTATTTTTCTCTCTTCCGTGTGTAAATATTGCTCTAAAACTGAGTCCATTTGGTCCCACTCTAAATAGAGTCAAATTTACTCTACAGAATTTACTGTGTACTAAACCAGAATGAGAGCATTTAAAGGTTGAGGAAAACCTTTGCAGTTGTTTACTATTAACTAGCTGACAAGATTGGGACACAGGAAGTCTACAATGTTGAGCTTTGTTACAATATTCAAATTTTGTTGAAACACTGGATTTTTATTGTTGTGTGTATGTGTGTATGTGTGTGTGTGTGGGGGGGGGGGGGGGGTCTTTTTGCCATAATCAAAATTGAAGTAAATAAATATAACAAAGTTTCTCTTTTTGAAACAAGTTATTGAAATAAATGACATTTTCTTTGATAGTGTAATTATATGACCAGCACTAGTATATTGTGATATAGTCTGATTTGCTATAAAATATTGACATACTTAAATTGCCGATCCCCCTGAATCACATTACACATTCCCACCCAGAGAAACAACTTGGCCCCACGACAACAGCAGTTAAAAAAAACTCGCTTTTGGGAGGCTGTGTTGGAGATCTGGGAACTCCTTCATTCTGCTGGGGGACTTTAATGCTCATGTGGGCAATGGCCCTGGAAGGGTGTGATTGGTAGGATTGTGTTGTTACACGGAATAATATTCCGGGTAAAAATGGATACAAGTCCTTTCCCACATTCAGTGTATAGTTAGACCTCCTATCAGCATTTGCATGCTTTGTATATAAGACAAAGATTCACAGGTGGTGTCTCTTGGGTTTGCTAGTCTTGAGAGCAAATTGTGCTGGAGGAGGTCACCAGCCTTGTCTGGTCAGTGTCAATGAAGGGTACTGAGGACTGCATAGAGAGCTCCCATTTGGATGTGGTGATCTATAATTCATGTCGTAGCTGTTTGAAGATGAGAAAGAGGAACAGACTGTATAAAAGCGCCTGCGGTATGGATGGGAATTGATAAGATTTTTACGATTCCGATTCCGTTTTCGATTCTGCTTAACGATTCGATTCTGTATCGGTTCTCTTTTCGATTCTTTTTTTGGAAAAAAAGATGAATAAACATAAATTAGCATCCACTTGTTTCCTGTCTTTGTTGTATCTGTAAACAAGAGACATGTTTAAAAGTAACATGGCCTGACAAACCCAACGGGGAAGTTTTAAGGTCCACATTTGAGGACTCCTCAATGGGGTGCCATGAGGTCCCCAGAAAAAAAAAGAACAGACGCAGCCAGTAGACTGGTGTGTATTTCTCGTGAAGAGATTCAGAATGTGTGGAAGTAGCGAGTGTTGCTTTTAAGTCATGGTTCGTCCTGTACGTCTTTGCGCATTTTGCACCTTCGCAAGCCGGCGCTGTTGAGTGAGATACGGGATTTAACATTAACAGTTCCTAACGGCACGTTTCACATATAGGCAAACTGGTGCTAATATAGTTACTATCATTACCTGGAGTGTTGATAGGAGAATGCTTGCATTGCTTGCGGCCGTTGCTGCTGGGTGGGCTCCGGAGCGCTCCCAAACACGACAGACAGTCATCGCATGCTGCGTGTGAAAATGCGTTTGCATAGTGGTAGTGTTTCTTCCCTTAGACAAAACCTCAAATTTGCAAACATTGCAAGTTGGCCTGTTGTTAGCTTTTTTTGAAAGATGTCAACAAACTTTCGAGAGTGGCGCCATGTTTGTTGCTCGGCGCGCACGGTAATGTCGCGCATCTCGCGCACGCGGTGACGTCATCGTTCCACACGGAACCGATAAGGGAATCGTTAGCAAAAATGCCAAACAATGCCAAGGAATTGAAACACTTGGAGCCGGTTCTCAACCAGAACTGGTTTTTGATTCCCATCCCTAGTCTGCAGTTTATTGCAACATCACTTTGCTGCATATGCTTTCCTTCAAGAGTAACTAACACTAAAAATGGTAGTTTAAAAAAATTGTACTGCATGCATATATCATTTTATATACTGTACCTGTACATCTTTTGGCTACATGTAAAAAAGCAACAACAAACAATCGAAGCAAATAAACATAGGATCACACATAGCAAAGGATGAGGTACAGTAGTGATGGCAAAATGAAGCTTCATGAAGCAATTGCGATATTTTTTGACTCCTCTAGATGGCACTCATGATTCAAAGATGCAATGCAAATGTAATCCATTTTCATTGCACTTGCCTTTATCTTTAAACCAAGAGCACCATCTAGAGGAGTCAAAAAATATCGCAAATGCTTCATGAAGCTTCATTTTGCCATCACTACTGCTAGCTGCAGCTGCCAAGTGTGCTTGGTGGCAGGGCCTGCATTTTATGGCATGGACATTGACAAGAATTGGTAATGCAATCCTCTCATTCATTTTGTATATGAGTTGAAAGGAAGTGATTAATGTGCTAACGAAGTTTAGAAATAATTTAACCATCCAAAATATCAAACATGTATTAATGGTCACATTTATTAAAAATGTTGATTATATCACAGAGCAGGATAAAATTTTCAATGCAGGGTTGCTGTTGATTTCAGCCCTCGGCAACTTTCAAAACGCCTTTTCCAGAGTTACGTGGATGAATGGTTACGATACGCCTCAATAGACCACGATTGCTCATCCTCTGGAAAGTTTGTGTTGGCGATTCAGGTACCTGAGCCAGACCACTGGACATGTGTTGGGCTTCCCAGAAGCGGCAAGTTGTAAAGCGACAGAGCGAATGGCTGGTGACTGTTTGGATGGTATTCACTGTATGACTTTTCATTTTAAATAACATTCACAAATAAAAGTCAACTTGTGATTAAACCGAGAGCTTTGGATCAATTACATTACTCGTACTTTATTTGGGATACTGTATTTTTGTGTGGTGGCTTGCAAAATGGGCACCTTGGCTCAATTCAGATGGGAAATAATGAGCTAGTTACCAAAAGGACATTCAAGTCCCAAATAATTACATCTTTGCTATAAAAGGGTTGCAAGTCTTTGAACAAACTTGCTCCCTAAATGTTGATATTGCTCGTGCCCGGAAGGACAGATTGGAGAGGCACGGCCAAGATTGCACTAAAAGAAAACTTGCGCCTCAACTTCCCATAGCGTGGCATTTTTACTTTTCTCCTAATTTTCCAACATATGACACAATCTTGACAACCAAACAGTCATGTTGAAATATTGAAAATGATGAATAAAGGCAATTTCTGGAGAGAATTAAATGTCTGTCAAATGCTGTTGCCTGAGATTGGGTCAGCGTGAGGCATGCTCTCTTCCTATGATGTGTTTGCATTATCATAATTCATCCAGTAGATTGTTTGAACAGCAGTGACATAAAACTTTCGGCCAATTGAAATTGACTATGTAAAATTACAGGGCAGAAAGCAATTAATGGAGAACATTGAATGTGTGAAAGCGAACAAACCAGAAGAAGCATATCTATCTCTCCATCTTCCAGGTTGATTATCTCAGGGTACCAGACATTTAAAATGAACAAGAAACTGAAAAAAAAGGCTAGTCTAAGGATGTTTTCACGACTGTATTTAACATCAGCAAATTACTTAAAAAGGGAGCCAACCCCCATTTTTTTCCTATAATATGTCATATGTGACCTCACTAGTCTAAACATGACATTCTGATTAATATTACATTTGTGGAATAAGAGTTATGAAGCAAAATCCAGCCATTTTTATCCATCTTAGGGGGTGGCCATTGTTTCCCATGAGTTTATTTAATATTGAGAATTTTAGAGGCATTTGTAGGATTCATTCCATGTATTTTCCTTTCTTTAAAAAATAAATAAAAAAATCCACAAAGATGGCGGCCACTTGTCATGTTGCTATTTTTAGACTTTTCATTTAATTCATTCAATGATCTACTTCATTTTTATTAATTTTATTCACTCACCTATTTATTTATCCATTTGTTATTATTTTAAATCTGGAGCTCTGAGCTAGTAAACAAGGACAAACATGTTTGTTTTTGTAATATTATGAAGGGATAATGTTTCAAAACTTGATTTTATAAGATTGTTTTAAATATCTGCCAAATTACAGAAAACTTCGGAGGTTGTCAGAAATTAGATATGTAGGTTTGCATGTAATTGCTTCCAAAATAATTCGTTTTTCCTCCAGGCTCTTTAATAATGCAATAGAGTGATGAGCACAAAAGGTGCTCCAATCGATCTGATGGATTGATCACCCTCTGGCAACTTTCAAGATGTAAACACATCCTTCAACCCTTTTGTCAAGGCAGGCTTGAAACTGCTAAAGCCTACTTTGTTGTGTATTTAAATACAAATGAGGAGTTAGCCAAATATTTTTGGGGAAAGGAAACTGATGAGCATCACGGCCTAACTATTGCTGGAAGAAAAACTGAACAATTTGTTGCTGCTCAGCTTTGCACCTCCAGTCAACAATTACACTAAGCCGTTGTTCCTAAATCTGCTCTTATCTGAATCCCATTTTAATGCTACACTGGAGGACATTGTTATCCAGCTCCTCTGCAGCCCAAGCACTTAGCCTGTCAGCTTAAAGGCCCAGTGGTTCAATGAAGATTAATTATGATGCTGTGGTCAGGGTAATGAGATGTGCTGCATGGTGAGGGGGAGATTTACACAATCCGAAAAATTGGCATCACTATTCTTTTTGGCGTTTACCTGAGCATTATATTCACAAAGAATTTTCGATCATAAAGTGTATCAATTTCCCATGTGACTTTTAAAACTAATTTGTCTTTAAGTGGTGAGTCAACCCCTGCCAAAATGTCCATACCAATCGTACTACACAGTTAATTGATGCATTTATTTGGTCTTTCTCCAAAGAGGGGGGGGGGGGGGGGGGTTTACCCATGCACACTATTGAGAAAACCACAAACAGCCGTTGGGCTACTCTACTCGTTCGCCACAGAATCTTCTCTAATATCTTTAATGGTTTACAGATATTTTTTGGTCTGTCATTGTGAATACAAGAGTATAAATTCAAAAAAAATCCCATAATGGTTAATAGTGCAGGTGCATATTAATAAACCACAATATTGTTGAAAACATAGTTTATTTCATTAGTTCAAAACTTGAAACTCATATGCGGACATAGAGTGAAATACTTTAAGATTTCTAATAATTTGTATAGTGTACAAAAAAACAAAAGCATCAAATTCAACATCTCAATGAGAACCAATGAAAATTTTTCTGAAAATACAAAAATGTTGGACCTACAGTAAACGCTCATTATGTATGAATTATGGTATGACATGGAAGCATGAGCCTGTGACATTGCTGAGGTGTACTGAGAGCGCAAGTTGCCTTGAGAGCATTCTTGAGCTCATCAGCATTTTTGGGTCAGATCTTCCTCGTGGCAATATCCCATAGATTCTCTATAGGGTTCATGTCTGGTGGATTCCTGGCCAATCCAGAACAATAGTATCAGGGCTATTTAACATGTTAGGGTCGTTTTGGTAGAGTAGGTGCCAAGTACTGTTTGTTGCATGAAATTTGCATCTCCATGTTTGTCAGCGGAAGGAAGGATAAACTGCTCTAAAATTGAATGGTAAAGAGTTGTTGACGTTGACTTCGGCAAACACAGACCAACATTGCAGATCATATGGCACCCCATGCATCACTGACTGTGAAATTTTACTCTTGACTTGGCTTTTTTGTCTCTGACCTCTTCCTTCCAGAATCTGAGATTTTGATTACCAAATGTAATGCAAAATTGACTTTCATCTGTTAATAGGACTTTGGACCACTGAGAAATAGACCAGTGCGGAGTTCGGAATAGTTATTTAACAGGGTTGGGAGGGTTACTTTTAAAATGTATTCCGTTACAGTTACAAGTTACTTGCTAAAAAATGTAGTTAGTAACGTAATCCAAGTACCATAATATTAAAGTAATGTAACTTGATTACTCTGGATTACTTTTGGATTACTCCAAAACCGAGTATGCTCAGGAAGACAAAATAAAAATAAATATCACCACAGTGTGGGATTTTTAATAGGTTTTAGATGAATTAATGAGCACACACTCACACGCACGCGCCTGCACGCACGCACGCACACACGCATACCCCCCCACACCCCACACCCCCACACATACACACATTCTCACGCACATACAAAAAAAAGAAGAAGAAAAAAAAGAGAGAGAGAGCAATAATGATAACATGTCGAATCGGTAAGATTACCGAATGAACAATACTGAGCTCTCTCAAAAAAACAAAAAACTGCAAAATGAACTTTTTATCCCAGTCACAAGTTTAGACGTGTATATGTTGTGTATGATATTTAAATAGTGAATTGGTGGGAGGAAGATTTGTTTGGAAGGTGTAACTCACATTATGGTTGTAGGCTAGCGGGCAAGCTAGCAAGAAGCTACAGCACTTAGCATGCCGCTGGACTCTCAGCTCAAACTTTCACTCCTTCAGCAAAACAAGTGAGTTCCAGTGAATACCGTTTGCCATTTCCTCCTCCCGTCCGTGAAGCTTTTTCAAACTGCCTGAGTGTGGAGGACACGACTAGTCAGTTAGTTCGTCCCCACCTCCCCGACATGAAGTAACGGTCCCACATGCGCGGGCGTGCATGTGCGCTCTGTCTCTCTCGCACTCTCTCTCCCTCGCTCTCACTCGCTCTCATCGTAGAAATTGTAATCCCTCGAAGTAATCCCCATTTTTAATAAATGTACCTGTAATCTGATTACATGTGTTATATGGAATACAGTTACATTTATTTTGTAATCTGATTACGTAACGGCGGTACATATAGTCCGTTGCTCCCCAAGACTGTTATCTAATGATTTTATATAGTAAACTATCCAGTCCACTCATTGGTGAAATTAAAAATTGTTTTTGAACACTACTACGTGCAATTAGTTATGTCATTGCAGTTGCATACTTACAAAGAACAGACCTAATGCCAAGTGGTTTGTTTCTGTAATAAATATTGAACAGATTAAATAAATTACATTGACATATGGCTTTAAGCACTTAAAGTCCATCTGTGCTGTGCAGTGTTGCTCTAGTTACAGTGCCATGATAATGTATCTACTCAAATTCTTACTATTTTGCATAGTTTCCCTATTTTAATGTTTAATATCATCAAACAAATGTAAATATCAGACAAAGTTAACCCAAGTAAACTTCAAATGCAGTTTTTAATGTTTTTTTTAAGGGTGAAAAAAAGTCAACTCAAAGTTACCTGACCCTGTGTGCAAAACATACTCGACCATGCTCAACAGCAACAATTGAAATCAAGCATTTTCTAAAATTATCTTTGAATCTTTTTCATCTCTGTGGAGATATTTG
This sequence comes from Leptonotus elevatus, assembly GCF_054856555.1. NCBI lineage: Eukaryota > Metazoa > Chordata > Actinopteri > Syngnathiformes > Syngnathidae > Leptonotus > Leptonotus elevatus. The sequence goes on along the minus strand of NC_141250.1, from coordinate 3,454,213 downwards.
GAACCACTCTTCCTTGTAGAATTGCTTCAAACCAGCAACACCGGAGAGTTTTCGAGCATGGATGGCCTTTTTAAGGTAATGCCATAGAATTCCAATCCGATTAAAGTCTGGACATTAACGAGGCCATTCCAAACCTTTATTTTATTATTATTATTTTTTTAAATACTTTTTTTTAAACCTTCAAAAGTTGATTGCTGTTGTGCTTTGGGTAGCTTAGTTGTTCTGTTGCAGAGCCCAAATGCAGTTTAGCTTGAGGTCACAAACTGATGGCTGAACATTCTCACTCAGAATTTTCATGTAAAAAGCAGAATTCAAGTTCTATTCAATTCTATCAATCACAGCAAAGTTGTCCAGGCCGGATTTAGCAAATCACCAAACCATCACATTGCCACCACCAAGTTTGACTCTTGGCATGTTGTTCTTTTTCTGTGACAGTATATAGGCAGGATATAACAAGACACATACCTTTCAAAAAAGTTAAACTTTCATCTCATCAGTCACTCGAATTTTCTCCCAAAATTTTGGGGAATAATTCAGATTTGTTTTTGCCAAAGTAAGCCAAGACTTTTTGATCAACAGTGGTTTTTTTTTGCATTGGGACTTTTGCTATGAATGCCAACTAGATGTTGCCCTGGGTTCCTTTGTGACCCCCTGGATGAGTCATCACTGTGCTATTGGGGTAATTTTGCTTGGCTGGCCACTCCTGGGGAGGTTCACCACTGTTCCATGTTTTCTCCATCTGTGGACAATGGCTCTCACCATGGTTTGCTAGAGTCCGAAAGCTTCAGGAATTACTTTGTAACCCTTTACCTACGATTAAAGCCTTTAAATATTTTTTTTAATCAATGCTTCATAAATCTTGTTTTTACACTATGCTTTATTTTAGTAATTTTAAAAAGCTACTTTTTTATTTGTTTACTTTTAAATGTTGCTAAGTCTTCGTCTGGCGGCCGTGGCTCAAGGTGTAGAAATGGTCATTCAGTAACCAGTAGGTCAAGTGTTTGATCCACACTCTCCCCAAGTCATGTGTCATCGTGTCTTTGGGCAAGGCACTTCACACACATTGTCTCCAGTGCTACTCACATTGGTGTATGGAAGGTTTGGTGGTGGTCGGCGGGGCCGCAGACGCACACTGGCAGCCACGCTTCCGTCAGCCTGCCCCAGGGCAGCTGTGGCTGCTTAAGTAGCTTACCGCCACCGCAGTGTGAATGTGTGAGTGCATAAATAATGTATCCATTCCATTGTGAAGCATCTTTGAGTTTCAAGAAAGAAAAGCGCTGTATAAATCTGATGCATTATTATTATTATTGTTTGTAAATTATTTTAAATGTACTCTGTCATGGTCTGTGTTTTGGTTTGTCTTATTGGTCATGTTTTCCTAGTGTGTCTCCCTTTGTCAATGTCTTGTCAAGTTTTATCATGTCATCCTGTGCTTGTCATCCCGGTCCCTGGTGTTACCCAATCAGTTCCCCAAGCCACGTGTGTCTTGTGCAGGTGTCTCTCGTTGTCTCGTTACTGTGTGTATTTAGTTCCCTGCTTTCGTTCAGTGAGTCATTGTCGCTGTCACACCCATGCCATGTCCTGTCGGCAGCATTTCCTTGCTTAGCCATGTTCCTGTTTGGTTTGATGCTTTGACTTGTGTTTTTGGATATTGTTGATTTTGTTATTTTCACCAAGTACCTTGTTTGCCTTTTTCTTAATTAAATCCCTTTTTTAACTGCGTCCTTGCCTGGCTGCTTTTGCTCCCTGCATTTGGGTCCTCCACCAAACTCCACCCTTCTGACATACTCTTAATTATTTGAAGCACACTCTGCTACCTTGTGTATGAATTGTGCTTTATAAATAAAGATACCTTGCCTTTCCAGACTGAGAATAATCAGGCTTGGGTGTGGTCAATGAAAATGAACTCAACTTTCGAGAGAAAAAAAGTCATTAGCCACAGTTGATTCATGATTAACAAGGGGGTAACTACTTTTTCACAAGTAGCTTTAAAATGTTGTTTTTTCCTGAATAAATTTAATCACCATTTAAAAACTGCAATTTATATTTACTTGGATTATCTGTCTAAAATGTTGATTTGTTTGATTGTTAAACATTGAAGTAGGGAAACTATGAAAAAATAATTTTCGGAGAGGGCTAAATTTTCCACGGGATTATAAATTTAATCTTATTCCAAAGGCAATGCACAGGGCATTGATGTCATCGCAGCCGCCCAGCAAAATCACTGGGCGGGTGAAACAGTGCAAAACATCAGGATCCTTGGCAGGTTCTTTTATTTCTATTTCTTCTAAGTTTACTCTTCATCCGAGCTCCAAGGCAGTACCAGTCATTGCAACCGGCCATCAAGCCGCATGTTACACAGGTTAGTAAACCAAGAGTGCTTGCTTGAAAGGTTTTTGGTCACATCATCACAACATCCTGTTTCGACCAAAGGATTTTGGTGACTGAATTTTTGGTGTGTCCCTACTATATTGAAGTGTGTATTTCTTTCTTCTTTTTTTTTTTTTTTAGGACACTGGGCCTATTGTAACAGATAGAAATTGGAAGGGCATCGGTATCTCCCTCCTTGTTATTCTGGTGGTGCTTTCACTCATTGGACTCTCAATTGTTCTGCTATCAAAAGGTGAGGCTTACTGTATGTGCTGAAATTGTTTCACAGTATTAGTATTGTTCTTTTCTTGACTTTGCATTTGATCCCCGTGCTTGCCTAATTTATCGCAGGTACTTTGGCTTTCTCTGTAGGTTATGTACTTTAGTGTATGTTACTGTTAGATTAATTAAATACTTTTGATTGATGCCCATTGTTTAAAATATTCATTCATTTGCTATTCTTGCTCAATATATCACAGACTTGAATACAAGTTTGGATCACAGGTTGGCCAAGTGGCCATAACAGTCTTATAAGGGTTTGAGACAATTTTTGGGGCAGAGCTGGATTGGATGTTGCTTTAAGCTGACAACAGGTTATGGTGCAAATGTTGAGAGGGCCGTTCCAGTTTGACATCAACGGTTTCCTTGACTCCTCTCTCAAACAGTTGGTCCTCTCTGCCCAGACAGCACATATTGTTGTTTCAAATGTTGCTTTTCTTTGAGATGTCTAAGTTGTGCCATGTGTTTGAGGAGAGCGGACATATCAAACTTGTGTACCGAAGGGCCCATCCAGTCCGACTTCCAATTATATCTGGTCCGCAAGATAATTGAAAATGTCTATTATTAACCGCCCACTAGCAAATAGAATTTGCATGGATCAGCACTTAGCCAGTTGCATTTAAGATAGCCCTCTAAGTGGCCAAACAAAATGTGAACATTGACAATAATGTCTTGCAGAGCACAGTTTGTGGACCGTGTTAGAGTAGACAATATTTGTATTCTACTCTTTGCGTGTTCAATTAACTGAATGGTGAGATTCTGTTGAAGAAGTCCCTTTGCAAAGGTATCATTATCAGAAGCTTCTGATCACACAACTGAAGTCACCCAAGCAGTGTTCTGTTCAAAAGTGTGTCTCCTCCTCCAGCACACAGTACATTTATTGCAAATCAGTGAATACAAGAAAATCCCCCTCTCCTCCCATCAGCAAGTTCCCATAGGTATAAATCAGATTAGAGAAAAACAATAATAAATCAGCCTGTCTCTTCGACCGACTGAGACCGGTACTAGGCTATACTCCCTTTTAGATAATTAAAAAAAGAAACTTGTTGCCCTTCTCTTCTCAGGCGAAAGAGACAGATAAGAATACAATAGACAATACTATTCATTGAGCTACACAGCTATAACTAAATCCAAAACGGCTAAAATATAAATTGAAACTGACAAAACAATGTTAATAATTCAACAACCGTAAGATTGAATATGTCATGTTAATTCTCGGGTGACCAGATTGACTGACTTGAATGTTGACACTAAATTCTAACTTCGTTGACTCTTCAACAGAGTTACAAAAGTCAATGCGCTCACCATCATCCAATCTTCTTTGCTCTGTCCTGACAGCTACTGGAAGCTGGCTGTGCTGTTTACCTTGCGCCATTTTACATAGTAACATTGGAAATGTACTGGCAGAAAGCTCAGCTTGCCTTGTCTGACCGGCGAGTGGCGACCACAGTGGAGAGTAGGATTACATTTCCCATGATTCTTAGATACGAAAGCAGGAAGTCGATCTAGTTCAGATTAACGATTAGATGAGAATGTAAATGTGACTGTGAAACTAAATAGGAAGGAATTTAACTGTTACATTCTCTTTTAATAGGTTTATCGTCTGAATCGCTATGATTGTGTGATTTACATACACATGGCAAAAAAACATCGGGTCAAAACAACGGCATTGGCAAAATCCACCAGGACTCAGGACCCAAGGCTTAAAACCAGGACTGTCCCCGTCAAATCGGGACGTCTCGTCATCCTCCGTTGACAGGGACATGGTAAAGATTGAGACTTAAGGCGGAATGGTCAAAAAGACCAGGACAACCTACAATGGTCAACGACAGTCAAGTTCTGTGGTGCTTTGATACGGGCTTACCATTCTTTTGATATAACCTCCTTTGCATGTTATTGGGGTGTGAGGTGAGCTTGATTTTCAAGATTAGTTGATGGAAAAGGAAGATCATTGCATATTCCCTTGGTGTGGATGAGAGCACTGCCATGGTTGACAATACACAGCTGGTATTATTAATCTGCGAGGGATGGTGCATCACAAAGGATCTTTTGGGTATTAAATAAATTCATGGCACGACCCCAGGAAAATACCTATTTGATGATGTATAATGACATGAAACTGCTCTGGAACAATGGGACTAATAACAGACGAAGCAACTGCAATGCAGGGGGAAAAGAGTGTATTAATGCAAAGGGAGCATTCCACATGGGAGCTGACAGTGTATCACTTTATCCTACACCATGAAACACTCTGCAGCAAAGCCAAAACTAATTATCCATCAATTTGCGTAATTATAAGATAAGGAGATTATACAGCACTCAACTGTTCTTGTGTTCCTTGAGAAATGGATAAAAAGCTTACTTTTAAAAGAGAGTGTACTCAATTATGTTGAGCACTGTGCTGTGCATTTATTTACATTTACGGTTTCACAGTTGCAATCGGCCCTCTGAGGGCATCCATAACTGGAATACCCACATGTCGGTCCGCTGTCTGTGGTTGGGATCTCTGCTTGGTCGTTGACTGTTCGTTGACAAACTCCTAGCATGTGTTCTAGTGGGGGATTGAATTTGAGATGTTCTGTAGACCTGGCAGCACTTCACAGTCCCAAAATTTGCAAAATTGTCGTTAGTGAAACTGATGATGTTTTCCTCCATTGTTGTTAGAACTCAAAAAACACCTGTTACAGGACTTTGTGTGTAACGTAGCACGTTGCTGAAGCTTATTGGCTGCCGCGAGGCAAAGTGTGACAAAAGTTAAATTTTTCAAACTCAGGCGAATAGACGAATGTGATTTTTGGTACCTGGCCGTGCGTCCCACTGTTCCAACCATCATATTTGCCCGACTGCAGGAACCACATTGACACAGCTCCCATAACCTGCTGTGTAGACAGACACAAGCAGAGAAATTTGGTAACTCTTTTAGATAAGCAGCAGGTGTGTGTGGAGTGTTACTGTTCACAACGTGTTTGCAGTTGATACATTGTGTCAGTTAGTGTTAGCTGCTTATTTTGCATTTGAGTTGACCCACCGTAGATGCGCTGTTGGCAATAGACATATTTGTTAAACTCACCTGATTATGACTTTGAAGTTCAGTGCGCTGTTGGCTGCAGCTTGAAGTGAGCGTCAAGCTGGTCAGACACACCACTGATCGACGCCGGGTGCACCCGTGTGACGCGTGTGTTTGCGCTTTTCTTTTTAATTGGTCAAGTAGTTCTTCCGGTCGACGGACAAGGCTCTCAGGCGCAGTAAAAAAATCAACTAAAATGCAAACGATTCCAGGATAATCAGAATGTTAGCCCCGATTCCAATTGATTCTCAACACCACCACCAACAAGATATAAAATGGGGTTGCCAGATTGGTGGCCCTAAGCAGATGCGTAGTCTGCTTATTAGCTGGGTTAGGGTTAGGGTTAGGGCACCGCCAGAAACGTTCACCTCGCGTTTGGTCTGGAAATAGCTTTATGGTCCAAGGCTCTGGAATTAATTTGCATCTCAAAGAAAATAAAGATTTCTTTGAAGTCATCAAATTACCATCTTGGACAGCGAGGACTGTTGATAGTTTGAGAGGAGTGAAGGAAGCCTTCTAAAGGGACCACTGGTTACGGTCAAAACCAATGTCCATCCATCCATCCATTTTCTTAACCGCTTGTCCTCACAAGGGTCGCGGGGGGCGCTGGAGCCTATCTCAGCTGGCTTCCGGCAGTAGGCGGGGTACACCCGGAATTAGTAGCCAGCCAATCGCAGGGCACACAGAGCAAACAACCATCCACACTCACAATCAAACCTATGGACTATTGGGAGTGTTCAATTAATCTGCCATGCATGTCTTCGGAAATGTGGGAAGAAACCGGAGTACCTGGAGAAAACCCACACAAACACGGGGAGAACATGCAAACTCCACCCAGGAAGGCCGAAGCCCGGACTCGATCTCACGTCCTCTGCACTGGGAGGCGGACGTGCTAACCAGTCAGCCACCGTCAAAACCAATGTGAACCGCAAAATGCACAAATCCTAAAACTCAACACTAAACTCATCCTACACAGCAAAAAGCCCAGTGATGCATTTCAACACGTTTTCAGTTTATATAGCTCCACACTTTCCAGAGTTAAATCAATAATTGTAAAAGTTACTTAACACTACAGGAGTAGACATTGAACTATTCTCAGATACTCCTAAAAGTTGACTCCTAAAAGCTCTACCCGACGGGTATTGAAAATGGGAAGTCTGGGCTTCACTGCTAAAGCTGCTGCCCCCGCGACCCGACCCCAGACCAGCGGTAGAAAATGGATGAATGGAAGTTAAGTGACAGAAAGGATTTTGCCAAAAGCGAGCCTCGAACCCACTCTCAAACTGTTCACTGTTCAGAATGCTACATGCTTAACCACTACAATGCATATCAGCTGTGGCAGCTACCTTACAAATGCCCTACCATCTTCCTAGTACGTTGCGCTGCCAGACGACATTTGTTTTCTCTCCAACTATCTCACTAAATGAAACAGCTAACGCTACTATAAAACTGTAATATCTATTATTTCTAAATATTTTAAGCACATGTAAACTGTGCTTAAAGGGATACTTGACTCATTGAGCCATTTTCAGGAGTAAAAGGTTAATATTTTATCCTGAATGAATTACTTTTCATGTACAATTAATACCTTTAAAAACTAAATTTCCACTTGCTGTTGACTGAAGATGACATAACCCGTGCTGAGGAAGTAGATAACGACCAATCATGCTTCAGTTTGCTGACCAAACCCAGAAAACAGCTGAGTCAAAAGCCAAAGAATAAAGATGTGTTTAAGAGATGTTTTAAAAGTGGATAAAGGGAGAGGTTGCCTAATATTTAATGGAAGGTCATTCCAAAATCTATGAGGAGAGATTTGTCTAAAAGAAGTGTGTCAAAGATAGTCCACGTGGGCGAGATCAGGCCCCTAAAGGTGCTTAATCTGGCCCATGAGATGATCTTGTAAAGTAAAAAAAAAAGGAAAAAAAAAGAGTAATGTCAGACCAGATAATCAGATGGGCATAATCAAAACATATATATTCTTAATTTAACAATGAATCTTCAGATGAGCAATGCAACTTGTACACAGAATTGACTTGGATGTCATTATTTTACACACAACCTAAAGTCACGGTTTGTTGGAAAAATAAAAACATAGACCAACATAAATCAAACATAAACGTGCTGAATACGACACACAAGTCCTATAACTTCCTTAACTGCGCCACACAATGCATTCTGGAAACAGCAACTATGCAAAACAGGTAGATATAACTAGTGATGGCAAAATGAAGCTTCATGAAGCATTTGCGATATTTTTTGACTCCTCTAGATGGTGCTCTTGGTTTAAAGATAAAGGCAAGTGCAACGAAAATGGATTACATTTGCATTGCATCTTTGAATCATGAGTGCCATCTAGAGGAGTCAAAAAATATCGCAAATGCTTCATGAAGCTTCATTTTGCCATCACTAGATATAACACCCGGAACTCATACGGGCAAAGTGTTGCATTTGTGTTATTTTTTAGAACAATATATTTACAGTTGAGCCCCGCTATTTAGGGCTGGCCTGTAAATTGTGAAAATCATAACTGACGCCACTCGTTTTTAAGTTACAGTATATACCATGATTTTACTGGCTAGGCCCACTTGGTAATATATTTTCCTCCATGTGGCCCCTGAGCTAATATGAGTTTGACACCCCTGGTCTAAAATCTCACTAATGTTTCTAGAGAAGAAAATAATGCGCTGTAAGTGGTGCCGCCCTGAAATGAGCAACAAGACTTGCTTTCTTCGTTTTGGGCAATTTTTATTCCAATCCTCGGTTCAGTGGTGTCAAACAGTTTTCCGTTCTTTTTTTCACTCTCTCTCAAAACAGCCTGGACTCACATTCCCAGAAGTCACTTTGTGTGTCTCTTAAAGTCTCTTAAAAGTGTATACATTTATTACACAAGCACACAAATAAGATTCTACATGGAAACAAATTAATTAATTATGTCATATTATAATATATCAATATATCATATATATATATATATATATATATATATATATATAAATTAATATATATCAATATATCTTTTTTAAAGGTATAGATGCTTTATTAATTTTTAAATTATAATTTATAGGGCGCCACACCAACACAGTTTAAATTTAAGTTAAAAAAAAAACTTGTTGTAGTGTCTAGAAATTAAAACTAGTTGGTGGATCATTATTAAATGGGAATATGGTTTATATCTGAATTCAGTTATTCTTTTGCCGAGCTAAAATATTTTATTTTTATCAGAATACCCAATTATTCAACATAATTTTCTGAATACCAAAATATTCAATAGCTGCAGCCCTCGAGGGGACTGCAGCATACTGTAATACACCGGTTCATACATAGAGATGGATATTGAAAGAATGACCAGACACCTGACACCTGGGGCGGACTAGACATAGGAAATTTCATGAGTTTTCCAAATGCCCAGTCCATTTTCCATCCAGTGGCTGGTCGCCCCAGTCACTAAAGTATTAATCGGCGCATGTCGCCGGCCGCCGTGCACATGCCCTTCCCACGGCAACAAATGGCAAATAGTAATGGCTGGATGTCGGTCGAACAACACCCTCGGCCAATGCAACCAACAGTTGATCAAAAAAATCTCCCTATTTTTCACAACACAAAGTTGGCAAGTATTACATCACAAATTATCCATATTTAGTTTGCACTTATGTAGAGCCGTTAGACATTACCATCTGATCTGCTGTTAACTTCCTCTACTGCACATTAGTGTGCCGGGAGAGCGCTAAAGGTTTACCAAAGGAACTTAATCAACTTTCACTTATTTGATCAGAAAATTGTGTATTCATACAAATAATGTATATTTGTCCATGTATCTATGGCAGCAACTTCTATCTAAATGATCTTTTTTCGATGGTAGAAAGTACATACACTAATTGACGTGTGTCCACTTTTTGCAACACTTTTTCAAACTCAAAATATGTGCCTTGACTCAGTAACGTTTGGGAATTACTGATTTAAAGATTGTCTCACACCCTGGAGAAAATGGCTAGTGGCTACGTAGCATTTGCCAACAGGCAGCTGAAATAGGAGTCGCTATGTAAAATGACCATTTACCAGTCACACTTGCCAACAACAACGGCAACAACAACTCCCATGTGACAACCCTCCAGAAGGCACAGAGACATAAACTCTGTACCTACAGTAAAAATTTAATCATAAAAGGAAAGAAGACATTTCACTCAAGACACCATCATCAGTGATGTTAAAGAAAAAAACTACTAAGTTTCCACAGCCACCTAGAGAGAAAAAAAAACAGTATACATGCACAATATGGACACCATGTTGTTAATTTTACAGTAGTCACAATGGCAGTAAAACGATGCAAGGACCCACAATTTACAGCCCTATAAGCCAATTTTATTTTATTTTTCTGCCATTGAGATAAAGTATGGTACAACAGTCTCTGATAGAGATTATTGGATTATAAAATAATTACCATAATTATAAAATTTCCACAACTCACCCAGTTAAGTAACTCAAGATTCATCATTAACAGACAAATCAAAGTCAAGTCACCATAGCAATGTCCACAACTGAACCCAAAACCCTCAGCAAGTTTCCCTCAAGGTGCATTCCCAAATTCATATTAACTAATGGCATACTTATGTATGAAATAGTTCCCTTAAAATCAGGAGTAGGCTATGTCTTTAACGCTGTTTTAAAATATTTTGTTGGTCTTATTAACCTATTAAAATTCTTCTGTTGTTATTTCGTTTAGATGACCGTGGAATTTTTTGGGGATCACAGCTGACACTGGATGACATCTTCCAAAGGAACTTCAAAATACATGATCCAGATGCAAAGTGGATCAGTGGTATGTATTTTGAAGAAGTAACTGCAATTTAAAAAAGGAAAAAAGAAAAAAAAGTGCTACTGTGTTTGCCGTAGATGAATGGTTAAGTCTGTGTGTTTTTGTGCAGCCGTTTGAGATTTACAAATTACTTTAAAAAGTTACATGTGGAACATGGAAAGAAGGATGACTGGTAGAATAACACCCTCTATCTAGTATTCTAGTACATATATAGGGCTCTATTTTGGCACCTGACCGTGTGGCACAATAGTGGGGGTCGGGAGGTGCAGGGTTGTTCACACTTGGGCGATCGTGGATGCAAGGCGGCCGACTATTGCTCACATTACGTGTGCAGCCAGCTACATCATCCGGGAGGGAAAATCTTGCAGTTTAACTGCCAATACCATGCACGGACCCCTAAAGTTTGCAGTAATTATACTGCTATTTTCTCAAATACATTTGGCCACATGAAGACAATATAACGTTATTACTGCAAACCATAGGCTTTGAAACAGGTGGTTGGTTGGGCATAGTATTTAATGAGGCAGCATAATTAACTCTTTGACCACCAAAAACGTTTAATAACGTTTAGTAAAATCCAAATGAGTGCCGCCAAAGACGTTAAAAGACGTTCACTATGTTTTTTGTTTTTTTTTGAAAACGGGTGGAGGAAAGCCTTGACAAGCTGTGCTGAAAGTATCAAGCAGGTCGAGTTAGTATAATGACTATTTTTGGGCACTAGATGGCAGCGATGACTCTCTTTGGACAACATCGGGTAGGAGTCAGTAGAAGACGTGAGGTGGAGCTAGAGTGTTGAAGGGAGAATGGCTGAGGAAGCGAAAATGGCGACCGGTTGCAAGCAGCTCACGCTTGAGCATTTTTTTCAAAAACGAAAAGCATCGACCAATGCTAAAGAGCACATTGATGATGATGATGATGATGATGATGATGATGGTGACTCCGAGGTTGACGCCGAAGTTGGAAGCGTTGACGCCGAAGTTGGAAGCGTTGACACGGTGGCTTCGATCACGTCGTAAAGCCTCACCGGCTAGCGATGCTAACGCCGGAAAACGAGCACTCTGCACAGGCGGACGTTCAATCGGACGATGAAGAGTACCCCGAGTCCAATGCATATTCATCGGAGGAGTGGGTACAGTCTGATCACGGAGAAGACACTGGTTCTGGACTACGATGCCATCATGAATGGAGTGGATAAGATGGATCAGAACATCTCTTACCACCCAGTATAGGAACTGAAGGACATGAGGAAGCCAGACGTAACACAAGGTCACCGTATCATGATCCTGCGAGTAGACTTGATTACAACATGGCCAAACACACACTGCAGTATATACCTGCTACTCCCCGGAAAAAAAGGCCGGCAAGAAAGTGCATGCGAAGGGGCATTCGCAGTGAAACTAATCTGTGGTGCAAATCCTGCTGCGTCCCCTTGCACGCAGGGGAGTTTTACACAATATACCTCACACAAAGAAAAACTCTGTCGTTGAAACATCCACACAATTGTAAATAGTACCACAGTTGCACACATTTGTAAATAGTTTGCCAAATTGTTTTGTCAAATTGTTACACTGTTGAATGTAAATAAACTTATTTTGCTATCAAAAAACACTTTTTTCATTGTTGGTGGTAGTGTTTTACAGAAGTAAAGCACTGTTTAGATGTTTGTGGCATCATTCATGGGAAAACAAAGTGTCAAATTCACTCGAGTGCATGAAATAATATCGTTTCACAAAAAGCTTGATTTCTCCGTATTTTGGTCCAAAACAGAGCATTTGATGAAACTAACCTATTTTCTATTGTTGATTACTGAAGAACGGAATAAGGTAGAAACAAACTTTTTTCTGATGAAAGATGAGAGTTCAATCTTTCATTTGGTAGTATCTGTGTTTCCATAGTCCAAACACAACATTTTCTGTGGACCTTGAAAGATCAGTCAAAATGCTTAAATCAGCTGGCACCCACACATCCTCTTTTCTGAAAATGCTTGGCAGTCAAAGAGTTAATTTATTCTGTTAACAAGTAGTGCCCCAAATAGAACAGACACTCAACACAAACTATGTATATTCAAACTGAAGTACTGAATGAGCGACAGAAACAGTGTATTAACTACAATGTTCCCTCACTACTTGCGGTTCTGTTATTGCATATTTTCATTTGTGACCACTTGTGACATTTGTAACCCGGTTTCTGATTCAGGTTAGCCATTTTAAGAATCAAAAGAAAACTGTCACTGTATTTCCGGTTGAGCACGACAGGAGCCGACGGGGCAGTGGAGCCGTCAAGGCGATTGACTGCCGACATGTGAGGAACCAGCCGGGCAGCGAAACGATTGGATATTGACAGCACGGGCGCGTTTGCTTTTTGCATGCGTATAGTGACGTCACGGACAGTCAAATCCGTTCTGAGTGTTTTGAGCTGATCAGACTGAGACGCATCCTGTACAAACTACCTCCCGCATGTGCTTTCAATCCGTCCCGCAAAAATCGGATTTCATGTTCTTTGTGACTGTTCGGACGACAATTTGGACTAGGCTAATCTGTTTTAACTTAATCCACACTAATCAAATTGCTTTCTGAGTTGTTGCTTAAATTCAGATTTACTAGCTCCAGACTACAGACTGAGGGTGCCCCTAAAACCTGAAATGGAATTTTTCCAACATATATTTTAATTGTGTGCGTGTGGAAGAGTCGTTGGAACATTGATTAAACAGGCAGAGAAATAAAATGTTTCAAAAACATATGCAAAAGTGAGATGATGCTTTTGAAAGAATTAATTTTAAAATAGCATATATCAAATCAATTAAAGATAAATATCATCATTCAGCAAAAAATGAAAGAATGAAATGCATGGACTGCGATTATAATTGAATAAGACCAAATGAAAATGTTACCAACAACTTCAGGGAAGCTTTATTTTATGTTGGCTTGATTTTACTTATCATTCACTATGAAATATGTTTTCTTATGAGACAGACACACACACTCATATTTTCTCTCTCTCCATGTATTGGCTTGTAAAGGTGCTATGGAAAAACATGAAGATATAGTTAAAGTAAACCAACTCAACTGCTCAAAAGTCAAGCCAAGATAGAAAAAACTGACTGTCATGAGAAACTTGCATTAGTGTTGGCTGGAACTAGAACAGAAGGATTGTAATAACCTCAGACTTTTAGATTTACTCTTTATTACAACATCGATTAAGCGACACAATTGTTTTAAAAACCCAATGATTTCCGCCACCCTCACTGCCTGGTAGAAGGCACTAGAAATGACAAAAACCCAAGTGGAGCCCTGCGGGCTTTCTACCCTATGGCATAACCCCGACTTTCAATTTAACAACCAATCGTTTTATTTAGGTGTGTGGGAGCATAAAGGAATTACACATCTTCACTATTTTTTCTCAGATAATATGTTTATATCATATACATCCTTGCTCCAAAAATACAAAATAAAACACGGACATTTTTTTTACATTATCTGCAAGTTAAAAGTATGATAAAGAAACCAATTTCAACACTTCGGGGTACGTTCCAACCGCCTGTTTTAGCTAAAGATATTACCAAGCTTTCTCCGACAACAACAAAAAACCTCTCAAAAATATATAATTTACTTTCGTATACTGATAAAATGTCATTACCCATCTCGAAATGGGAGCGGGGGCTGTGGGCAGCCCAACGCAGCAGAACGGGGCACGGGCCGTGTTGGGGTGGGGCGCGCTCCTGGCTTCTTTGTTTGCTCTCTGGCCGGTTACCCCTGTGGGGCTCGGGGGTTGTGCCTTGGCGCTGCTGTGGCCTGGGGGTCCCTGGGGGGTTGTGCTTGCTCTGTCCTGGCCAGGGTCGACGGCTTCCCTTTTTGGTGGAGGTTTTCATGCATGCCAGATCCACCACACCAGCATCTATCGAAACACCAGCATCTATCGAAATTCAAACACAATCTGCTTCTTCCTCTGGTCGTTGAATCAGTGGAAGCTGATATCTGTGGATTCCACTCTGCTTCATCTATCCTTCCTTCCTTTCCTCAGTCTCTCCTTTGGTCTCTTGAGGTCTCCCTAATTTGTTGTAATTCAGATGTTTCTGGGGTTGGTGAAAGACTCTGGTTGGTAACCCGGTGGGTAGTAGGTGATGTCTGGTCGGTGCTGGATTTCACTTTCCTTTCTTTTCTCTGATCCTTCCTCGGGTCTCCTGACAACCTATACAAGTATTCATTTTAGGTGAATGGTATGGGATTTTTAGGTGAACTAATGAGTAGACGCTCACACACACGCACACACACATACACACACACATGCATATGCTCTCGCACATAAAAAAAAAATAATAATAAAAAAAGAGAGAGCAATGATGATGACATTTCGAATCGGTAAAATTACCGAATGAACAATACTGAGCTCTCTCCAAAAAAAAAAAGAGAAACTTGTCCTAGAGTTCCATGAGTGTAAACCACAATATTGAAAAGAAGAACATGAAGTCAAGATGAAAATTATTCATGCTGAAGGAGATGGAGAAAGGCCATAAAAGCAGCAGTAGCAAAACTGTTTTGCACAATAATGCCCTCGTTTACCTTTTGGTAATTAAAAACATATCAATGCGACACAATTTGACCAAAATGTATTCAGATAAAATCCATCTTTATCCCTTTTATTCATTTCCACTCATTTCAAAACATGATGCCTGGATAAAGATGCATTAAAAAAAAATACGTAAGGGAAAATGAAAAACGGATCGCCTGTGGATCACTTAACATGCAGTTTTTTGTTTGTTTTTTAATGAAAAGTGCTGCAAAGCAAAGCTGTTTTGTCACAGTCTACCTCTACCATGGGCCTATGTGGGTGATTGTAATCATTTGGTGGGTCTATACAACCATCTGTACCATCAAATTCATTAAGCGGGTTAATTCTGCCTCTGAGAAATCTTTTTGGTCTTTTTGCTGTAGTCAAGGTAATCAGTTTTTACCATGCACAGTGAAGTATTCAGCCTTTACTCTGAAGTGCCCCTTCCAGGCCTAATTTAAATCTTAATTTAGACCTGGATTAGCTCTAGTCTTTCTTCAAAACAGAAGATTATTTAACTCAAGACTGGGACTAGTCTGAGACTATTTTAATCCATAATTTAGGAAATTATGGCTCGGTTTCTCAGAAAAGGCATAAACCTAGTCCCAGACCAATATGCTGTTTGAGCTGGTCTAATTTTAAATCACCTACACTGATGCAATTTAAAATAGTCATAGATTTAGCCTGTTCTGGTTTAAGCAAATTGCAAGAGTGCGGATTAGAGCTACTGTAGGACTGAATTGAAGATTAAAATAATCCTGCAAAGAGGTAGGTTTAACTTAATTTTAGTAGTGTTTGTAAAAAGGAGCACAGATAGTTTGGTAGCGTGGAGTACTTAGAACATCTAAATGAGGCCAGCCAGGCAAATAATTGCGGATCGGAGAAATCAATTAATTAATTTGATGAAATAACTTTCAGAGATTGCTTTCGAATGTACAAAGGCGACATGTGATCATTGCTACATTAGTGCTGCACAACTTCCTGAAGCAGCAAAACTGTCCTGACAGAAGAAAAGAATGATCCGGATGATGCCATCATGGTGGCACAAAAACCGAGGACTTACTCAGAGCTCCTTACAAGTTGCAGCACTTCAGCTCTAAAATATATATTTTTTAACCAAGATATGATTGATTATGGCTTGTTTTTGCCTTAATTGTGTTTGTGATGTACAACATATATACTTAACATGCTGAAAATTTTAATGACAAAACTAAAATAAGGCTTTTGTGGTGGCCAAAATACTCTCAAGCGGGGGAAAAAATACATTCGCAATGTATTTCATTACACAGCTTTCTCATACATCTTTCTTTGAACATCTCCCGCTTCTAATTTCATATCCGTATTCAACGTGTAAAATTGTCATTTTCATGTCTTTCCTATATTTAATTTTCTGCTCACAAAATTCCAAGCCTATCTTTTCATGCATGGACATCCTTCTTAGTCTCTGCTGGAAAGCAGCATCTTCTTTCAGGGATGCCATACCAGATGTGGAGGATTCACAGTCTTTGTGCAATGGCTCCTTCACAAGGGTTAGAGTCATTTCCTCTGGAAAAACTTCAGTGGTAGAAAAACTCACATCGTCCTTGGAATGAAATAAAAATAAAAGGGAGAGACAGACAGTGGAATAATCTGTATTTACAAGCGTTAACTAATTTGGGTTCAGTTTTTCTTGTCCACTGTCCAAATGTTCATTATCTAGTTTCTTCTACAGGGTATATCATTCAATGTAAGTAAGCAATGTCAAAAAATGTTATGGCATTTGTGAGATCATCACAGACATGTCTCACCTGCAGTTATTTGCATTGAATTAATTTCGAATGGCAGCCCGAGCACTCCTCTTATGTTCAATAACAGCAGTATGGCATTTAGGCTTCTTCCAATAACAGCATGTTTTCCCACAACTTGTTTTTGTAGAGTTTTTTTTCATACTCTTTATAGTTTGTTTTTTTAACACGTTCTTTTTCTTTCATTCATGCTGTAGGGCCAGAATTTCCTCCATCAAAGCTGTCCTGAATTCCATTTCAGGTTTTCATGAGCACCATTCTCGTTTAAGCTTACTCCAGGACTCCATAGTCTAGGGCCAACTAAGACAAATTTAAGCCACGCTCATGCAAGCCACTTAAATGACTCAGCTTTAGTAGTCTGATTTAGGCTTCACATCTGGTATAGCATCACAGAAAGAAGATATGAAAGAAGAGTATGACATGAAAACTGGAATTCTACAGGTAGAATTGGATATGAAATTAGGAGTGAGCTGTTCAAAGAAAGACGTGTGAGAATTGAGAAAGCTGTGTAATGAAATAATTGTGAAAAAAGAGGGGGAGAGTTGCTATCTCTCACCCCAAACCCAGGTTGACCTCGCTTATATTTCCAAGAGTGAAATGTTTGAGGAAAGGCGAACAAAAAATTTTTTTTTAGGGTGACTGGCAGTATTCGTTACAGATCCCCCCTTTCGGCAAGAGGGATGAATCTTCAGGATGTCTGGGTTGCCGAGTCCAAACGATCTAGCTGTCAGTAGTCCCAGTCACGCTCCACTGCAACAACCAAGACATACCACTGGTGCAAGTTTCCCCTACCATCTGCAGGGCTATATGTGTGCTGTGTATGTCGGTGTGTTGTCAATGTCCATCTATGTGTATTCAGTTACTAGGTGTGTCTTTCTAGGTACTATACTAGCTACTAGGGAACTCGGATCCCAGAAACAGGCACGGGCCTGAGACTTTCAATTTTGCATAGCCCCTAGCTGCTAGGTCGCGCAACTGCAAGCTAGTCAGTGTATGAGGGCACAAAACAAATCCCAAGTAGTGTTTGAGGTTTGGTTGGAGGTTCTGGGCAAACAATGTTTTAAAACCCTGGTCTTCCTCCATGTTGGGTTCGTTACGAGTCCCGAAGTAAGCATCGCATAGACGACTATAGAAAGCCTGAGGGTGCTCCTGTTTTCCCTGTTTGACGGACATGGCGGCTTCCATGCCCGTCAACTCAGGAGAGCCATCAAATTCACGTGCCATAACCTGGTGCAGAGCCAATGGATCTGACAACACATCAGCAGGCTGCCTTTCCAGTAATCGATTGACTGCTCGGCAGGATTTCATTCTAATCAAGTACAACTTATCCTCCACGGTTGCCGTTGGGAACCTCTGGAGATGATAGTGAATGTCTTTAAGGTACTCTGATGTGCTGTGGGATCCGCCAGATGTTGGTTCGAACCAGGCGATATTTTGAGCCAGCTTGTCCAAATCTTTCCAGGCCACGCCCATGTGTCTTTCCAATGTGGACCCATGTCTACTCCCTCGTTGGAAAGACACATGGCCGTGGCCTGGAAATATTTGGACAAGCTGGCTTGAAATATTGCCTGGTTCGAACCAACAACTGTCAGCACTGGAGGGTTCCAAGCCTCGTGGTGACGTGTCCACCCGCGGTGCCAGTCCTAAATCGGCGTGGTCGCAGGTGGCGTCCTCCAGTCGGCTCCAGACCCAGGTGGCAGTTTCAGCTGTGGTGCTGTTACACTGGGCTAAGGAGGTGGGTATAGGGGTGGAGCTTCTGGAGGGGGGGGGGGCTCCATCGTGAAACCTTATTTAACTGCTGCGCGAGCTGCAACTCATGTTTAATTTGAGCTAACTCTGCCTCGTGTTACTTTTGGCATTGTCTGTGGCGGTTAACCTCGACTTTAGTCAATGCTAATTTTGTTCGCAATTCACACGAGAGCTCCACTTCGGCATTGCGTTCCTCTCTCAAAGTTTGTACTTGTACTTGGAGGCGCTTTACTTCATCGGTTGACTGAGCTAGCAACGAACTAACCCGCACTTAATTAGCTTCGGTGTGTCGAAGTTGGCCTTTTGATAGTCGTTCAGTCAAGTCAGTCACCTCTGATCTTAATTTGTGAATTTCATCAGCTGAGGTTTGCAACAGTCTTTCTTGTTTTCTATTGTGTCCTCGGTGGACGCGAGAGCTTGGGTCAACTCGTCAATCTTTTGAGGAAAGTCATCTTCATCCAATTGGGCCCGTACTTCGACCAGTTGGATTTCAACCACATGCACGCGGTCATTGGCTGCTGTCAGCTGTGCCATTGTGTCACGGTTCTGCTGCCGTGCCACAACAAGTTGGCTTTTTACCTCGCACTCCTCGATATTGCTCAACTTCAACTGTGCCGCGAGGTTTAATGTCAGACATCCGAGCATTCGGATAAGTGATTTATCCTTCGGGACTTTCGTTTCCGCGTCACTCATAAATTGTGCGAGATAATTGTTAAGAGTGTCAACGTCCGCATTCTTAATAGAGTCAGCATATTCAGGTAAGACGTCTTTAGTCAACTTCTGAACGA
This sequence comes from Leptonotus elevatus, assembly GCF_054856555.1. NCBI lineage: Eukaryota > Metazoa > Chordata > Actinopteri > Syngnathiformes > Syngnathidae > Leptonotus > Leptonotus elevatus. The sequence continues at coordinate 3,434,815 of NC_141250.1, read as the reverse complement.
GCTGGGACAGAGTCTCCAAGCTCTCACAGGGACTAGGAGTCTCCCGCGGTGCGGCCATGTTGTTAACACTTAGTTTATTGTGTATCTATTTATTTACATTTTTTAGACGATTAGACTTTTACTAGCCTTTAGTAGTTAGTTAGCGTACGCGTTTACTTAACTACCTCGCTATCCAGTACGATCGTCAATACTACACACTGGGCTCAAACTGTCAGGAGGAAAACAGAGAACAAGTAGGGGAGAAAAGGAACAATAAGAATATATATATATATATTTTTTTTTTTATAGACAAAATAAAAATAAAGGAGAAGAGAGAGGGAAAAAGAATTGGTACAATAAAATTAATAAGAATAGTAATATAAATGAAAAATAAATAAAATAAATTAAAAGACAGAAGGGAGAGAGAGGAGAAGAAAATAATAATAATAATAAAAAAAATGTTAAAACAAAATTCAACTTGGTTCACTCGGCAAAATGTTAACTAATGACTGGGGAAGGGGTAACACAGTCGACTAGTGTCACAGAGACTAACCCATAAGCTAGGTCAACAACAACAACAAAAAAATCGATCTGAATTTTTTTATTGTTATTTTTTAAATCTAATTAAAAGTTGAAATTTAATTTTAATTAAAAATGAAAAAAAAGAAAGGAAAAAAAAAACAATAAAATTAACGTGGATTAATAGCCTCAAATGAAATAATTGGAGTGCCAATACAGTTGTATGCACATGGCCCTTTATGAATGGGTTTCAGGGCTGAAAAAAAAGGTAAAACCGTACAAAAATATTCAAGCTGCTTCCCTAATAGTAGCTGTTCGGACTCACACCTTCTTATTAATCAAGGCATAGAAACAAAGGAATTGCAGGAGGGAGAAAAAAGGGGGAAAAAAAGGAAAATGAAATAATTGAAAATAATTGACTAGCAACCTATTTAAAACATACAAAAACAGACAGCAGAGTGTTAAAGCAGGGAAAAGAGGGACAGAAAAAAACAATCACCGCAGTATAAGTCCAGCGTTTTTTATTTATACAGCCGCGGTGCTATATTAATGTAATACTTAAACACTAGCAGTCAGTTAAGACTACGAGTGTGTTAAAAAGGACACGGATAATCACTATTATTCCGCATGGCCACGGAGCTCAATTTACAAAACTTGTCTCTTTTAGACTGTGGCCAACCACCCGCTTATTAGCAGCGGTGGTTTGATTGATAAACCAGGACGAGCAGATCGGCTCGATGCTGCTTGTCCCACGGCCAATTCACAACTGGCAGTATGTCAACCTCCGGGCTTCCCACTCACCAGCACGCCGCCTCCAAGGCGTGGCTCGCTACAAGGCAAAGTGGGGGAGTTACTCAGCTCCACGGCCCACACAGCTCAACTTCACAAGGACTATGGCGCCGCCTCATGGAAATGTGTACGCGGTACAGATATGCAGTCTTAACTTCCCTGTTTAACCCGCTCGCCGTGAGCTATTTTGTAGTCGCGGCTTACGAAAAGCACACGCACGACTCACAACTCCTACACTTAGGTGCAGGAGGAAGCGGAGATGACTCGAATGTCGTTACGTCACTCAAGGGTAGCTAGTCCTCGGCACGTAACTCGAGTCTCGTCAAGGTTTGCACGCCGGCAGTCACCTGACTTCCCGCAAGTTCCGGAAACAAAAAAAACAACGCCCAACTTTAAACGTTGCACAACTCGAGTTCTATCACGTCGTATTCACATACAAGTCATTATTCTTCCAATAGTAACTGGCTTTCGTTTTCAATCAATCTTGTTACACTGTCATTGCACACTAGCGGCTCACCTAAGATGTTACCACCCGCGAGATAGCGGCTAGACAGACGCTTATTGCAACACTCTAAGGGGTGAATTAATACACTTCTTTAGTATCGTAAAAGCTCTACTCTCAGCGAATAACCAATAATGACACGCTGCGTTGAAGCCTTTCACCAGCCTAAATCATGTATGTTCGAGTGGACATTCCTTCAAATAAAAGCCTCACCAAAGGGGCACCATTTTTGAATGTGGCGACTTTAGATTATGAATAAATAAACGAGAATTTGGATTATATTCGTTGTGTTTCTCCAAACTGAAAGTAAACAGAACGTGGTGCCCCTATAAGCGATTGTGGAAATTACGACTTACTCAAGCGCTGATCAAATTACTAATTTGTCTAAAAGACAACATCAATTATCGCTACAGAATGGTGCCCCGAGTGAGGCACCAATATGTAGCGATTATTTGGGTTGCCCCAGAGGTTGCTGAGGAAATTACAACTCCCCTCAGTACCGTCTGATTTTCTCATAAGCCATTACGGCAACCCAAATAATCGCTACATATCTTTCATGAAATATAAGCTGCTCTATGTAGGAAATTGGACATCGAATAGCTACTGCCACGTGTGGCTGAAAAATGAAACTGCACACTCACTTTTTCACATGCACACTGTCCGCATGACGTCACATGCACAGGCAGAGGGTGGGAAATTTGGACCTGAACCCAGTCTGAAAACTATTGGCCAGAGGCTTCACCCATTGTGAACAGCTATGGTGTTAATCTGCTAATTAGAAGGTTTGAGTCATAAATGGCCAAATAAAAAGGCTATTGTAAAGATATTTTGGGGCAAAATCCTACACAGAGCAGCTTTTAGCATATTGATATTGTTTCTCTGTGTTCACTGTTCATTGTTTGTGCCTGGAATTGATTTATCGAAAGCTCATCCAAAGGACATTTACAAGAGAAGAAAACCTACAACGGTTTAGATCTGTCAAATGCCTTAATTGGATTCTTGTCCTCAAAGGATTTTAATGTTGTTTTGGGATTACATTTGAGTTATTGCAGCAAACATGTCATCTCATTGAGCTCAATAAGTTTTTATTATTGTTTTCTGCTGTCCTGTCAAATTATTTTGGTCTTCCAGGGTACCACTGGGATTGAGCAATTATTCCTTTGCACGTTTGTTGTCATAGTGTGAGTGATGCCACAGCTAAATAATCCATCAGGATTCCGATGGGATGATGATGGAGTAATATGAATTGCATGCAAATTTAAGGGATATTTTTATGTGTTTTATTGTATGCCACACTCACAGTTAACATGATTTAACATAATTAAGGTCTCTTTTTTTATATATATGATCCAATTGTCTCAATTGATCTATTAACAGCTCAAAATTACTTAAAAAAGTAGTTATAAATGAGCTGCATTTTTATTTACGATTACGTTATCACTGTGTTTTGGGTTTGGTCATTGTGTTGATGTTGTCAGTTGCTATGCAGTGATGATGTTTGTAGTTCCTACGCAGTGGTTATGTCACTTATGATGATCATGTCTTAGCCACTCTTAGCCGCTTGCCGCTTTGGCCGCGTGCTTTTGCATATTCGGCGAATGCTTTATAACGCGAAGCCTCACAAAAATACATGAGAAGGACCGTCTGTACTCACTTCGATCGACGGACATAAACGTTGTAGAAGCCAATAACGTAATGAACCCTTACTTTTATAAATTTGCCCTTTTTAAAAATGTAATAGTTTTCAGTTGGTGCTCAATCCATGTATTGTGCACTCGCCCAAAGGTCGGCCGTCTTCATCTACGGGAAGTGATGATTAACGGTGCCCAGCTCTGGATATTTGTAGTGCCATGCAGTTGCTATGTCACTTATGATAAAGATAATTTGAATTTGAATTGACTCCACCCAACTGCATGTTGAATTTAATTCGAATTTGAATGTCGGGAAGTGGAATTATATTAATTGCAATTTGGAGAAATTCATTCTCTTCACATTTCAGTGGCAATTAGACTTTTAATATACATTTGTCTTCCAATTGTAAGTACAGAGATAACATTAAGTAAGTTTCCTTAATGTAGGAAAGCTTAGCAATGTATCTTGATTTCAAAGTTATGAAATTAAGCAATGTTTTTGTAGTTACGGGCAGAGTGGCCATCGGGATTTTCAGATGGCCAGTACATTTTCGGGCAGGTGGCACCAACCTCCCCGCTCTCCCTCAGTGCTGACTAAGTATGCTTTCAAAAATTCTGGGAGAACATCCACCCGGTCCTTTTATCTTTAATGCTCGCAATATGATACTAACAGTAATGACCAGAAGTGTGCATATTCTTCGTTGAACTATTTACTGGATGCTGGAAAGATCAAGTACACAGCTGTGGAGTCCTTTTCATTTAATATGCGGAAGAAGGTCTAATCTTTCCAAAATGGTTTCTATACTGATACTGACTTGGCTGCCCACCCACACGGGGGCTAGCTCAGCCTAGCGTGAATACGTGTCACCTGATGGTCTTAACTGGTTTCAACTAGTAAGTGTGCCAGAGTGCAGACAGATAGGAAGACGCCAAGCTAGAACAGGTCACAGTAACACAACGGCCTCGCTCAAGGCACTATCTAATCATTAAGGGGCACCTCTGAGAACTAGGATAGTTTAATTATGCATTTATGTCAATAAGTCTGCCAAAATAACTCTAAAATCAACCTGCCAACTCCTCTCCAATTGGAGGTGCTTGTCTGACGTTGCCACTCTTGAATCGAACATTTTGCAGTTGGAGGCACTTTGCAATTGTGGCAGAAGTCCGCTTTCTGCGCCGATCTGTGCCTGCCAGCAACGCTCCATTCTGTGGCCCCCGCCAATCACCATATACACAATCAATGGGTTTGATTAAGGCACATTGCGCCCTGCTTAATGCAGTGTGAGAAGGACTTTAATATGGTAAGTAAAGATTGGCAGTCAAGATTTTTTTTCCAGGAAGAAATTGTGTGAAAAAAAGTGTGACCCTAAGTGTGAATGAGTGTTTGTCTACATGAGCACTGCGATTGACTGGCAACCAGTCCATCCAGTAGGGAGAACAAACTGTACAGAAAATCTTTTCTGTGTTTTAGAAAAAGAAATCATCTTTCTTAACTGGGACGGAGACTTATTGAAAATCAACACGGAGAGCAACCAGACAGCGCTCTTGCTGAAAAACACAACTTTTGTAAGTGTTTAATGCAGCACTTGTCACTTAAGGTTAACAGGCTTCCGAAACATTTGTGAAAGTCCTTTGCATTCAGAGGTTTTGGCTTTCATGTTGTGTCCTTCCCACAGTCCACTTTTAAAGCCTCAAAGTTTGCAGTTTCACCAGATCTGAACTTCATTCTTCTGGGATATGATGTCAAGCAGGTAAGACATTCTTAGTAGTCATGCTGCATACAGATGCGGGTTGTGGTGTTTTACTTGAAGCTACTAATACCAAGGCTTTATAGTTTATGAGCAAGAGGTGTGACTAACATTTTTATACCAGTCTTCCACAGGGATGTCTAGCAAGAGGGTACACATCTACATACTGCACATACTGTAGAAGCCCTTGGAGTTACAATATTTCACTATTCATAATCAAAGTAGAAAGAATTTATATTGGTCTAACTCTATGACCATGGCAGTAATATAATCGAATGTGTTCATTACAATGGTTCAGTACATGTCTAGTGTGGGTATGATCCCCGATTATGAGCAAGTACACATGATAGATTTTTCTTACATGTCACCGTTTTTAAAACAGGGTGTTTTTCTGGACTACTCAAAAATAAAAGGTAACATTTTATGTAAGGGTTCAAATTTGGGCCTTAAATATCTAATTGACCTTTTTGTGGATGTTTTTGCCTCTTTTACAAAGCTAGTTCAAATATTTAATATTCCTAAATCACACCATTTGAGATATTTGCAACTTAGAAGCTTTGTTAAAAAAGTTTTCCCAAATAACCTCCTACAACAGTTATGGATGATATTATGTCTTTAGATCCAACAGACTAAAGACTTGTGGGAATATGATCTTCAAGCACCACTTGGAGATGGACTGTGGTCCAAAGTTTTGGGTACGGTACATAATTCTTCTGTGTGCTCATCATGCTCTGATTCAATTTAAGATGTACATCGGGTGCACTATTCTAAGGTAAGATTGTCCAGAATCTTTCCAGAAATCAGCCTTTTGTGTGATAGGTGTAAGCTAGCGGATGCAACACTGATCCATATTTTATGGTTCTGTCCAAGTTTTGAAAAATTTGGAAGGGTATTTTTGAAGCCCTCTCCATAGTGTTAGGGGTTGAAATTACTCCTGATCATTTAATATCGATATTTGGAGTTTTATTGGAGGGTCTGTGGCTTCCTACTTGGTGGTGTAGGGTCGTTGCTTTTACTACCCTTTTGGTGCGTTTGATTGTTTTCAGGTGGCCCCACCCAAAACTTCGCACTGGATAAGGACGTGCTGATGACCCTCAGGCTTGAGAAAATCAGATACTCTCTGTGGTTCTGAAAAGAAATGTCATAATACAGGGGACCTTTTCTTTCATTTTTTGATAACACCGCCACACAATTGCAGGAATGACATATGCACTGTCATACTGCTAATCCAGCTATGGTGGATGGGCTGACAACAGTATGGTTGCTTTTCATGCTGTTCCTACTTGGTGGAACATCTAACTTTTTATTGTACTCTATTCTGATACTGTCACCATTATGTATTAGGAGTGATGGCACCGAAGAACTCTCTTTGGACGTTTATGATTAGACTCAGACTTTATGGTGTGTTGTGTTGGATAGCTTAGAGCAGGGGTGTCAAACATATTAGCACAGGGGCTGCATGGAGAAATATATATTACCAAGTGGGCCGGATCGGTAAAATAATGGTATATAACTTTAAAACAATTGTCGTCAATTATATGCAGATTTTTGCTATTTGTGGGCCAGCCCTAAATTACGGAGCTCAACTGTAATCATATTATTCCAAAAAATAACACAAATGCAAATAGAACGCAGCAACACTTTTCCTGAATGAGTTCCGAACGTGTTAAATTGACCTGTTTTGCATATATATATTGTTCCCAGAATGCATTGTGTGGCGCAGTTAACAAAGTTATAAAGACGTTAATCCTTGTCATATGTATTTGTGTTACCAGTTATTGAATTTATGTCGTATTTAACGGGTCTGTTTTGTATTCTTGTGAAACCAATAAAAATACATTTGAAAGAAAAAGAAAATGTTATGTAAGGGTTAAGTCTAGTGGATAAAAGAGTATTTAGGCTTGTCATAAAGAATGCAGCATTTGACAACAACTCATTGCCACAGACCCGACCCACCAAGGTCACAGACTCCTTTCTACCCTGCCCTCAGGACGAAGGTACAGGGCCATCAAAACAAAAACAAATAGATTAAGGAACAGCTTTTTCCCCTAGGGCTGTGGCCGCCATCACCCCACCTGCAGAAATGCACATATTAGCCCCCATAAAACGGAAGAACTGACTGAGGCAATCCTCCTTTTGCATCTTTACACTTTCTGCTACCTCTGATTACTTATTTAGTTGCCGATTGACCAAAGTTTTTATACAGATACTACTCTTACACCGTGGTCATACTTTACTTGAATGTGTTATTGTTTTAATAACTTGTTTTTAAATATTATCTATGTGGCTCTTCATTGTTGTGCGTCGACAGGGTGAGGAGTACTGAATGATGATTATGATGATCATGTCTTAGCCACTCTTAGTTTGTCTAGTCTCTTGTGATGATATTTGCAGAGCTTAACACTTCCATTAATTGTCAGTTCCTGTCAATGACAATGCCCAACTTTGGCCGCGTGCTTCCGCATATTCGGCGAATGCTTTATAACGTGAAGCCTCACAAAAATACATGAGAAGGACCGTCTGTACTCACTCCGATCGACGGACATAAACGTTGTAGAAGCCAATAACGTAATGAACCCTTACTCTTATAAATTTGCCTTTATAAATAAAATAAAATAAAAATGATTTATTTTCAACGTACAATGACTTTGACAATAAATAAAGTATACTTCTCTTAACACAGTCAAATCTTTTCATAAGAGTCAGAATGAATTTGCATGGTTAAAAATAACAAGATAATAAGTGACCAACATTGAAACAAAACAATCTCATGCTTGATTATGGTTATTATTAAAATGTATTTATATTTTTATTTATTTTTATTCACTTTTGGATCTTTGGCTGACTGTAGTAGAATGTCTGCCATTACAGTTATGCTGAATACGTATGTGACTTGTACAATTGGTCAACAGTTAAACACACTCACATGGATAGAACAATCTATCCTCATTAATTCTATCTTTTTCGATTTTGTGAATAAACGCTGACAAGACTGAATACACGTCACATGTTTTGACCGGATATTACGTCACACGTACGTTTGTAGTCCCAAAGCAATGTCGGACAATAAAGTAAGGTTTGTTTGGGGAAACGACAAAACAGAAATCTTTTTGGAATTAATTAGAGAAGCGAATATTAATGCTATTTTAGATGGAAAACAGCAAAGAAACGCTACGGTTTATCAATAATTACAAATCAAACTCATACGACATAATCGCACTACGCAGTCGCTTCCTGGTCTTTTCCTTCTTCTACTGGTGGATCACATCTCTATGGTGTATACTGCCACCTACAGTGGCGGAGTCCCGTCTCAATACTGGCAAAAGAAGAACAGATGGAAACAGGCATAAGTCGCATTTCCGGTTTGTGCATTTTCACAAAATTCGCTTTTTTTTTTTTAAACATTTGGATGTGATTGCTATGGATGCCCAGCCAGATTTTTAAACTTTCCAAATATTTGTCACAGTAATCATGTGCAGTAGTGAAATGCAATAATACCTGACAATATATATATATATATATATATATATATTTTTTTTTTTTAATAATACGCCGTTTGTACGAATCACCCACAGTTTAGCTATTTAAACACCATGTCACCATTATATTTCGCTGCACTGATGTTTTTCGCAGTTGACGTCATGTGTCATCCAACAAAATTAATTTGGAATGAATGGCCTTATGAAACAGATAAAGAAAAATGAATTATGCTTCTTGTTATATACTAGCAACTACATCTACACTATTCATAGTGGGATTCAAAAATGTGTTGGTCCCCAAATTTCCACCACACAAGCTGTTTTCTTTACAGTTGTACTTTGTTAGGCTTCCGAACCAGCATTGTGCTATTAACATCAGTCCTGTCCAAATCGCAGTGCATGACTGTTACATTCATGGCAACAGTTGGCTAGCATTGTGAGTGAACATAGCATGCTTGATAATGAGCTGTGTGCGGCTCATTATGATGGCAGTGAAGAAGCAGTGTCTGGGGGGTGCTCTCTCCCAAGACTGACAGAGCAGATGTGTTCATCATCAAAGTGACGAGCTGAATATGGAGAGTAATGGCTCCTCACTGCTGTCTCCAGTTCTCATCTTATACATTTATCATCATCTTGGTTCTCTGATGTACTTTGCTACTATGTCAAAGGTTCCCGTGATTTTCTAGTGTTTTTTGGTAATTTATTTATAATAGACAGTAGTTTCTGACATATTTGTGCTTATTATCGTGTGTGTGTGTGGGGGTGTGTGTGTGTAAGTGTGTGTGTGTATTTTTTTAGCCAATTCCTCAGCAGTGACATGTTTATCCTTTGTATTGCACAGTGCATTTCAAAGTGTGTATTCACCTGTAATCTGAATTGTACTGTAGTTTAGCGCTAAAGCTCTTGCAGCAAACAGATGCTTCATAAAACTCGATGCTGCCGATGAGGCCAAAGTCTCACCTGTAATGTCATAAATTTAAATGAATTCGCTTGATATGTACAAACAATTCTATTGGTATTTCAACACAATCACAGTGGTGTAGTCTGCTGAGAACATCGCCAACTAGGCAGTTCTAATCGCTTCCCTTGTGTGCCCCATACCTGTCATTTTTATCGAGGAGTGGCATACCACAAGTGTTAACCTATGATGGGTTTTCCTTTTTCAATACTAGATTTACTTGATAACTTTTGTAATCTGCTCAAAATGCTTTGTCTAAATTCTAAATAAAGAAACATATATAAATAATTAAAAAAAGTATATATATATATATATACATATTTATTTATTTATTTTACCTGTTTTAGGTGTATCAACATTCTTTCATGGCATCATACCTAATCTACAACCTGTATACAAGGTCAGTGAGCAAAGAATAAGTTTTTTCTTTGTGGCTTGTACTTAAGTGTGTGTTTTTGTTGTTGTTTTTTTGTCTATGTTCTTGGACCAGGGAAGTGCTGGAGTTAAATCCTCCAGAAGTCTCCAATTCAGTCCTCCAGTTTGCTTCATGGGGTGTTAGTGGTCAGCAGTTGGTACGTTTTTCAAGTTATTTTATAACTATATAAACTGCATAATTTCACGGTCATTGTTTTCACTTATGTAAAAATTAATTGGAACATTTTTGTATATGAGCTGTAGAACCAACAAGGCGAAAACATTATAATGTAATTATTGGCGAGTCCCACTTTAAACACATACTGTACAAACTAGATGTATTTCTGTCTTGGCCCAATACTTAAAAAAGAGCAATGCGGCTATTTCACAATATGCCTTATCTATATCACACCAACATTAACTTTTTACTTTACATTTTTACCCTGCAGATCTACATATTTGAAAACAACATTTTTTACCAATCAGAGGTTCTCAGCAGCTCATGGAGACTCACGTCATCTGGACAAGAGGGCATCATCTTCAATGGCATTGCAGACTGGCTATATGAAGGTAAAATATTATTACCACTAACATCACCCTCCTGTTTTGGCGGATAAAACAAATGACTGTAAAGAATTGCAACAATATTTTGTGATGATGATTTTGATTTCTAATTTGCCAAATAATCTTCAGTAAGAGAGATGAAAAAGATGAAAACATTGAGTGCTATATATATTTATATTTAAAAGTTTAGTCTGGTTTGCAGTTTCTATTTTGGACTCTCTTGTTCTTTCCAGAGGAGGTTTTGCACACTCAAGCAGCTCACTGGTGGTCACCCGATGGCTCAAGACTTGCTTACCTGACCATCAATGACTCCCTGGTCCCAAACATGCTCCTGCCATCTTACATGGGTTCCATTTACCCAAGGGGAAAAGAGTACCCATACCCAAAGGTTAGACTTGACTGTAATGTAAGGCTTCTTTCACACACAAGCTTAATACAATTTCAGTAGAATGGCAGTCACATTTGACTAATTCAAATCAATGATTTGTTAACCTCTTTGCACTGTATATAAATGTTGATTATCATTGAGCCCCTTTTAAAACAGAGAACTAGCAAAGCATAAATACTGAATTCAGGACACGGACACCCCCCCCCCCCACACACACACACCCACAAACACCCCCCCCCCACACACACACCCACAAACACCCCCCCCACACACACACACACACGCGCGCACACCCACACTTGTCTTTGTATCATTGTGGGGACATCTCATTGACATAATGCATTTCCTAGCCCCTTGCCCTAACCCCAACCGTCAAAAATGGTTGCCTACCCCTGTTCCTTACCCTCAACCATAACTTAATTCAAACCTAAACTCTAAAACCAAGTCTTGACTATGGAGGTAAATATGGTGCAAAAGTAACTTGTACCTGTAAAAAATGTTTTTTAGTTGTATTAAAAAAAATTGTACCTATAGAAAAAAGTATAAAGTTGTATCTGTAAAAGTTGCGATTTGTCTGTAAAAAAACAAAGTGTACTTGTAAAAAAACAAAAACAAATTACCTGTAAAAGAAAAATTGTACCTGTAAAAAAAAAATTGGTATCTGTAAAAGTCGTGATTTGTACTTGTAGAAATGACAACTTGTAGTCAAAGAAGTCGCCGCTCGGAGTCACAAGTGTTTTTTCTGCTGCTGTGCAGTCACTCGACTTTTGCACCAAATCTCTCGCTACAGTGCAAAACTGATTCGTACTTGTTGAGCTTCGTGATTTGTACTCGTAGAAGAAGTGGGCGGGCTCTGGAGGATTTGGGCGGGCTAAAGCTCAACCTCATTGGTTCAGCGAACGACAGTGGGTTGATCTCAAATGACGCCACGTTTTTATCATGAATATGCACAAGTCCGAATTTTCCAAACAAACAGAGTAGACAGACCAGTTTACGCGTCATTTTGGAAGAAGAGGACGTCCCAGGCATGAAAATTTCAACATGGTTCAATATACAAACACCGTGTGGAACAGCTTAAACGTTGGTTGACATGCAGAGCACTCAAAGGGGGCAGAAAGAAAGAAGTTTTAGTATGAAGGTAAGATTTATTGTACGATCATAGCTCGTAATCCGGTGCTAGCTAGCTCATTTCATGTTGTTAATTGTCACGAAAACTGAACACATTGAAGTCACGATTTTCATTTAAAGATTTGAAGCCTACCAGTGTAAACATACGATCAATAGCTTGTACCTGCACTTCTTTCATGTCTTCAAAAACTACCTGTATACTTGAACTGAGATATATTAAAAAACATTTTTTACAGGTACAAGTTACTTTTGCACCATATTTACTTCCATACTTGACCCTCAAAAAGAGGTCTGAACTCGTGGGGAACACAAAAATGTCCCCACAATTTCAAGTTGGTCCTCACAATAGTAGTTAAACCTGGAAAACCACGCACGTATGGGCCTCACAATGTAGCAAAGACAAAACCACACACACACACACACACAAAATCTATATTTTAATTAGTGATGTTTGATACCAGGCGGCACGGGCTTAGGCCTTCCTGGGTGGAATTTGCATGTTCTCCCCGTGCTTGCGTGGGTTTCCTCCAGGTACTCCGGTTTCCTCCCACATTCCAAAGACATGCATGGCAGGTTAATTGAACACTCTAAATTGTCCATAGGTGTGATTGTGAGTATGGATGGTTGTTTGTCTCTGCCTGAAGACTGCTGGGATAGGCTCCAGCACCCCCGCGACCCTTGTGAGGATTAGTGGTTAAGAAAATGGATGGATGTTTGATACCACTTTTTTTCAGACCAATATCAGTACGTATGATTACTCACCGATACCACTAGTACATAAAATTCTCTCCCAAAAAACGATGACAGATCATTTTAAAGAAAGGCCTATTTGTAGTTCCTTATCGTAAAACGGCCACAAGGGTGCGGGCGATACTGGTATTTTCTGATCTATTTGAGCAAGACAATTAACTTAACACACTTCGTCAAGTGTCTCAAAGACCTCTCTGCTTAAAGATGGATTAGCAGGAAGAATGGCGATAATGCACACAGCATCTTGGTTTGTTGGTTCAGTATCAAAGCTGGTTTAGCGCTTGTCAGGCTGAACTGGTCTATTGTGCAAAGTGCTTCCTAAATTTGAATTGAGCTCACTAACTTACATAATCCAATTTTCTCTAACATCAAGCAGTCAGCAATGTGCATTCTCTGTGAAGCAGCAAATCAGTGGGAAATTACAAACAGTAAAACACAGGTAAAAGCTTGCACCCAAATAAAGAAGGTTTCTTTCAAATAAATGTCTGTAAGAGTCAAATAAGAGTCTGTAAGTTTAGAATTGTGATTGATGGCAGGACAATAGAAAAAAACCTCTGGGGGTTGATATTCGGATTCACGGCATGCCAGTGGGTTAATTCTGTGGGTGCTGTCCCCCCTGGCTGAGCGTGGGCGGGTCTGCCCTTCTGTTGGCTGCTGGGTGGCGGCTGCGTCTTGGCCGTTCCCTGGGTCTCTTGGGGGGTGCTGCGTTGCGGGGCTTTCCCTGGTGTCGGGGGCGGCGCCGTTCCGGCGCGGTCCGTCGCTCTGGGCCCGGCGACGCGGTTCGGGGCCTGTGGGCCACCGGGGTGCCCGGTGGTTCCCTCTCCCCTTCCCCTTCCTCCCCCTTGCTGCCTCTCCCTCCTCGCCTCTCCCCGCCCGTCCTCCGCCTCCCTGTCCCTTCTCCCTCGTCACCCTTCCTCCTCCTCTCCCCCTCTCTCTGCGGCCCTGCCGCTGCCCCCTGCCCTTCTTGTCGTCTCCTTCCCCCCTCCCTTCCCCCTCCCCGGTACGCCTTCCTTCCCCTCCCCTGGGCCGGGGGCTCCATCCATGGCCCGGGTCTCGGTGCTCCGGGGGCCGGCGGGGGTGGCTGGGGTTTGATGTCGTGCCCGCCCCGCTCCGGTGGGTGTCCTGGCACCTCGGGCGGGACCCAGTATCCGGGGGGCGAGCCCTATCGCCCCGCCGGACGGGTCCCATATGCCCGCCGGGGTCCCGGTGTGGTGGGTGGGGGCTTGGTGGGCGGGTGCGCCTCCTGCCCCCGCCCGGTTGGGGAGGGCCCCGCTGGTCGCTCCTCTTAACTCACTACACTAGGTTTGCACAATACACTTTTATAGACATATAGGGCACATAACACACTTTGGGGGGTGGGGTAGGGTGGAAACACCGTCTTCACCCTACAACTCCCCTCCAATTTTAATGCACCACACAACTTGGGGGGGGGGCTTATGGGGGTGCCATCGGTTGGGGGCCGCAGTATAGAGCAGTGCTGCGGTCCCCTGTCCGTGTCCCCGCCACCCCCCCCCCCCACCCTATCTATTTTTTTTAATGCACCACATACACTCAGTAACATGCTCGGGAGGCAGGTGGATCGGAGCGTGGGAATATCATTTCCCTCGGCTCCGGTTCACCTGCTCCCAATTTTAATGCACCACACACACACACTTGTATATACACTGGGTGGGGTCACATTCACGGTTTAGGGGTAGAGTTCGCCAGTCGGCGAGCTGGCGGACTCAGTAACAGGGGTTAACTTTCACAAAGAACGCTGGGGTGACGACCGGGGGCTTCCCCCGCTGGGCCTGGGGTTCGGGGGTGTCGGCCGCCCTCCGGTGCCCCCATCTCCCCCTTCTGCCCCCGGTGTTCCGTCCCTCCACACGGCGGGGGGTGGGGTGGGCGCGGCTGCCCTCTCCGCTCCGCTGTCCGGCCCTTCTTCGGCGCCGGTGCCTGGGTGCGGGTGGTCCCCGGGGGCTGGGGGTCGGGGGTTGGGGGGCTGCCGGTTGGTGGGGGTGGGGTCGGGGGGATGCTGGGGGTGGGGTGCTGTCTGGGGGATTGGGGACCTGGGGGCGGCTGGGGCTGGGTTGGGGTGGGTGGCGGGGGTGGATGGGGGGGGGGGGGGTCGTGGAGGGTGCGGGGGTTGGGGGCCGGTGGGGTGCCTGGCGGGCCTTCAGTGCCCCCTCCTGCTGCGTTGGGTCGGGGGCGCGGGCCGTGTTGGGGCGGGGGGCGCTCCTGCTCCTGGGTTTGCTCTCCGGCCGGTGGCCCTGGCGGGGCCCGGGGGTCGTCCTTTGGCGCTGCCGCGGCCTGGGGGGCCCTGAGGTGTTGCGCTTGCTCTGTTCCGGCGGGGGTCGACGGCTCCCCTCTTTGGTGGAGATTTTCATGCATGCCAGATCCACCACACCAGCATCTACCGAAACTCAGACACAATCTGTTTCCTCCTCAGGTCATTGAATCGGTGGAGGCTGGTGTCTGTGGATCTCACTCGGCTTCGTCTGTCCTTCCTTCCTTTTCTCGGTCTCTCCTTCGGTCTCTTGAGGCCTCCCTGATTTTATGTTTTTTGGATGTGTTGGGGTCTGGATGTTTCTTGGGTTGGGGAGGAGTTCTGGTGGGTGGCCCGGTGGGTGGTGTCTGGTCAGTGCTGGATTTCCCCTTCCTTGGTTTTCTTTGGTACCCTCGGGTCTCCTGACGGCGGTGTTCGGTTTAGGTGAACGGTATGAGATTTTTTTTAATAGGTTTTTGGTGAGCTAACAAATACACGCACGCACACACGCACGCACGCACATACACATACTCACCCACACACACAAAAAAATAAAAAATAAAAATTATAATAATAATAATAAAAAAAATTAAAATAAAGAGCAATGATGATGACATTTCCGAATGAACAATACTGAGCTCTTTATAAAAAATAAATAAATAAATAAATAAATTTAAAAAAAACAAACTCTGGAGGACCAAAATTGACAAAATTAAAAATAAATAAATAACTACATAAATAAATGACTACATAAATAAATAAATACATAAATGATTGAATAAAAGTGAAAATAAAAACGGATCTAAAAAATATAATTCTAAAATTTAACACAAAAAATATGTATAAATGGAAATAAAAACAGAAATAAATAAATAAATAAAAAATTAAATTCAAAAATAAATATTAAAAATTAATGTCGAAAAATAAAAATATAATTAAATATCAATAAACAAATAAAAACGCTCTGCTCACATTTATTTATTTCATGCTGCAGACACTCTTTTGAATAATATTTCGACCTGACAGAGCGTCTGCAGCATGAAATAAATGAATGTGAGAGCAGAGCGTTTACATTTTTTTTATATTAAATTCTATTTATATATTTACTTTTGAATTTATTTCGACAATATTTTTTATATTTAATTTTTGAATCTCGTTTTTATTTATTAATAGAAACCTGCTTGCTCACAGTGGCATTATGATGTCCCACTGCAGCTTTCTATTTATTCTTGATTTTCGCATTTATTATTTTGCCTTTTCATTACATTTCATTTACTAGAAGTGGTAATCGCAAATAACAGTCAATTGGTCACACCTTGTATATTCTTTTCTTTTTGCTATGTTGCTGTCAAAACATTTTACAATTAAATCACGAGACTAGTAAATGCAGTTATATGTGGTTTGAAAAACATGTCAAATGTAGCTATTATAGCAAGCTAAGAGCAGTAGGTTGAAGCAGGAAGTGAAGTATTTAAGAAGACAGAAATAATATGAGCCATTATTTTCTGTCCTGCTCCAGGGCCTTCTTACTGCACGTTACAATTTCCTCTCTGCATAGCAAATTGTCATATATTCCATTACTATGACCCCTCCGCCACAACTTATTATGTAACCTCATTCAGGTATAAGTAATTACAGTGTGATACTTTCTTATCTTCAGAGTCTGTGCAGTGTACCATGAAATATTTGTGACATTTGATTTCATTTAATTCAATCAACTGGCATTCTTCTTTTATTGATTTAGATGGGTCAAATCAATCCCACTGTAAGCCTTTATGTTGTCGTTCTCGATGGCAGCTCCCAAACAACTCAACTGTTGCCTCCGGACAGTTTTGTGAAGAGGTAAAAACTGCAGATAAATGTTGTTCTAAAATAAATTCTTTAAAAAATGTAACTGTGTTCTTATGCTGTCACAACATTTGATTTATTCATTTTAGTCAATTTTACATCACCATGGTGAAATGGGTGACATTGGACAAGTTGGCTGTGCGCTGGGTAAATCGTGCACAAAATATGTCCATTCTTTCGCTGTGCAACATACAGACTAATGAATGCACAAAGGTAGGATTTTTTTGTATGACTTTTCCCAGCTAATCATTTAAAATTTACAAAACTGTCTGACACGGTTGTGATTTGCTCTTCTCATTCCAGAGACATGTGATGATGTCAGATAAGTGGCTAGATCGACAGGTAAGTGCATCTCTCAAAACAACATACATGCACTTTGTTATCGTTATTATATGAGACAAAGTTGCAGAAATTCAACTTGTAGGAAATGCAGAAACGGAGAGGTCTTTCTCCAGGATTGATGGCATATTGGAGATAGTGTCAATAATGAGGACTGTTGCAAGTCAGCAGGCCCAAATACAGAAAGCACAGGCATAGATTTTGCAGGCAGCAAACTCACAAACATTTATTAAATGAAACTGAGCGCACCACTGAAACGATTGGAAACGGAATAGCAACATCCAAAAAGGCACAGGTGAAAATGATATGACAAACAATGCGAGATCTGTCAAATACTGATAAAAACAATGGAAATTAAGACCCACAGATCAATCACAAAAAGCTGAAAAGACAGGAGGGGAGCTAAGGAGCTGATTAGCCGATGCAATAGAAGCAGCTTTGACAAGGCCTGACAAAACTAATAAAGCAATCAGCCTGAGACTTAAGCCTCAAGCCAGGAGGGTGTACATTTTCTCCTGTGAGGGCCACATACAGTAAAATTGAATCATGCAATGGCTGCTTTTACATTCTTCAACTTTAATTTATTAAACACACTAAAACCAATGGATAAAAAAAACAATTGTTAGTTTGTCTTGAAAATTTGCTACATCACAGGCACAGCTATCGAAAGTGATAAGGCAAATAGTTTACCAGAAAATGCAATGTAGCCAAATCTATATTCCGTTTTACTTCAATCACTGCCAGTCCCGTACTCCCAATTGTTTTGTCTAATATGAATGTACAATGGCTGGCAATGAGGAACATATTTTCGCAACAGTGATGGCAACTCCACATCTACTCACCGCTCATTAATTGGAGAATATTATTGCATCAGCACTAATAGTACTTTTCAGAGTTATCTTCGATGATTGCACGAACAAACTTTATAATTAAGTGTGCTTGATCAGTCAACATACAAATTAGATACTGAAATTCAGGGGAAAGTCAAGTCTAATATGTTCTATGCGGGGCTCAGATAACGACCAACAACAGCTCATCTGTTCCCTGGGTTTGGTGATTGACGTTCGCAACCTGTGCCCTGAGCCCATTAAGGCCTGAAGCGCCTGGCAAAACATGCCTCTAAAACCTGAAGTTGGACGTGAGATCGAGTCCGGGCTTTGGCCTTCCTGGGTGGAGTTTGCATGTTCTCCTCGTGCTTGTGTGGGTTTTCTCTGAGTACTCCAGTTTCCTCCCAGATTCTAAAGACATGCATGGCAGGTTAAGTGGACACTCTAAATTGTCCATAGGTGTGATTGTGAGTGTGGATGGTTGTTCGCCTCTGTGTGCCCTGCGATTGGCTGGCAACCAGTTCAGGGTGTACTCTGCCTACTGCCCAAAGCCAGCTTGGATGGGCTTCAGCACCCCCCGCGACCCTTGTGAGGAAAAGCGGTTAAGAAAATGGATGGATGGATATATATATATATATATATTTTATATATCAACAAATTTCACTCAAATAAATCAAATAAAACAAATAAAATAATGTGTGAATAATACAGACTTTCACACATTTTTTGTTATTGTATATTGTTGTTATTCTTTTATTTTAGTTCTGTGTGTGAAGTTTGCTGATTTTAAACAACATATAATAATGTGTGAGCCCCATACAGATACATAGCCCCATAAAAGTTTTTATCTCTTGCACATACGTATGACGGCGTATTAGAACCACGTCTACTTTTTTTTTTTTAGAGGGCGGGTTCAATATTCCGGAAAAAAACTCACAAATTAGCCATTTTAGAAAGTGGCAAATTTGCAAGAAAAAAAACTCAGAAACTTATGACAAATACACATAGCGTAGCTATTGTCTAATGTGAGGATTTGTTGGTGGTTAATGGGACACTGTTTATATAATGAAAAGGCAGGATGGAAATGGATTCATTCTTAATTTAAACTTTACTCATCATACACGGCAGCTAGAACGACAACACTTCCTGATCCCCTATCAGCTGACTAACACTAACCAATCAGAAGCTAGCATACTTTCGGAAAATGCAAGTGAATGACAGCAGATTCGACACAATAACTTAGATACTTGAATGTGGAAATAATGATTCTGGAAAGATCAATGTACAAATAAATATTTATTTTAACAAATTAATTTAAATGTTTCATCCTCAGGATGTGGACCTTCGCAAAGCGAGGCATCTTTGTCTCTGGCAGTACCCAACGCTTCAAAGTGTGAATGCTTGGGTCACCGCAAAATTTAGTGCTACCAGAGTTCTTCAGTAAAAATGTAACAACAGTGTAGCATCTGTGGGTATATTTACCTTCAACATTGGGGCGCCGTTGTAATAACCTGGGGAATTTGGGGCATTTTCTAATGAAAATTTATGACTTGACTTCACATTTAAAGTTCAGGAAAAACTATGTCAAAGAATCGACCAGTGCTTTAGTTATTTATTTGAATTGATTGTTCTTTGTTTCGCATTAGCTGAAAATATTTGTATCAGAGTAAGAACACAATTGTATTTGTTTACTGTGTTTTTCCTAGAATGAAGAACCAATGTTTTCAAAGGACTGTACAATATTCTTCATGACTCTGCCATTAAAACACATTGTACTTGGAGCATTCCGCCACGTGACCATGATCTACAACCAAGTAAAACGAATACTAGTTTGTACCAAAAGGAATTGCATGGAACAATGGTCAACCTTTAATTTGTTTGGATTTAGAAACAATGTTCCCATAGAAATACTGATATATGTTATCATAATATATATAATCAATTTCATGATCAGAAACTTTATTGACTTGGCATAACTTTGGGTCATGTCTCGGTTTTTGTGTTTGGCTCTGTGCTTGCCCTGCAATGAAATGCTTTTGCTTCTCCTTGTGCAAGGGAGAAGATGTCAAACATTTCCCCTTGACCTCAGGAAGCTGGGAGGTCTCTCAAATTCTGGGCTATGATGAGAGCACTAAATCTGTGTAAGGAGAATTATAAATCGATAACAATCAATTATCATAAGGAATATGCTGTGGTAAAAACATGTTTACTTTGTTTTCCAGTTATTTCCTAAGTAAAGAGACTGGCACAACAGAACAACACTTATACAGGTATCCAATCATAACCATTTTGTTTGAAACTAGGGACACTAAAGAAATTTTAGAGAGCAACATTTATGTACCTCTTTTCTCTCTCTCTCTCTCTCTCTCTCTCTCTCTCTCTCTCTCTCTCTCTCTCTCTCTCTCTCTCTCTCTCTCTCTCTCTCTCTCTCTCTCTCTCTCTCTCTCTCTCTCTCTCTCTCTCTCTCTCTCACACGCTCTCATTGACATTCTTGTCTAAAAACAATGATCAGGAGACAGATAGAAAATTTTAATGGTTGATTCAGTTTGTATTCACATAACTGTTTTTCCCTATTAAACTTGTACGGGCAAAAAAAAGAAAGAAAAGATTTATCATGGAACATCAGCATTTATTGCCACACGTCGTTTGAGTGATGCAAATACCGCCCCCTGGAAGCTTGTGTAAACTTGGCACTATCAGTGGAAGCATGTCCATGGCTACAGCGATTGGCACACGGAGAAGACATCGTCTTGCCAGGCAGAGCCGCTGGGCATTTCCGATATTTACCCAATGCAATGCAAATTCTTCCTTTATAGTTTATAGGCTTAGGAATCTGATGCTCTTGGAAATGCATGGATCAAACGTGAATTTTGCTGTTCAGCCTCTTAAAGAGAAACAAGTTGTGACTAAAGTACTGAAACGTTTGTCATGCAGTTTCAAAAGATTTCAAATTTCACTTGAAAAATTAGTATCCCTACGTTGTGTAGTGGACTGAATGTTGCTTGCATGTTTTTGTTTGTTTGCAATTTTTGTTGTGTTATTTGCTTAGATCAACATTTAAACTGAGAGCTACTTCTTGGGTATTGATTAATGCAAAGGTCCATCAGTTTTATACAAACTAACAACAAATGTGCACATATTACCTTCAATTATGTTAATATTAATAATTACTGATATTCACCCATGTGAAAACAGATATCATGTTAATTTCCAACAATAATTAACAATTATAACAAGGTGGGAAACAAATATACAGCACTTTTTAGAACAAGCCACAGGCTAACCATTGGGTCTTACCTGACTGTGTTGGTGACACCTATGTCATTCTTCTTAAAAAGGGTCTCAGCTGTGGAGCCATTTCATAAAGAATGCCTCACCTGCAGCCTCTTCAAGTTACAATGCACATACTACGATGCAGTGTTCAGCACCAACTACCAGCATGTTCTTCTCCAATGTAGAGGTATGTCTTCAGAATGACTTAACTGTATTCAGGATGCAATTTATTATTTTATTTTATTTTTACATGTCACCCAACTACTACGCCACTAATTACACAGCGTGGCTATTCAAATCTAAATGTCAAGAGGGCTACATTTTCAGGAGCCTGACTTATCCCATCACCGTCGTTTTTCTTATGTGTAGTACCTTCAAACTTTTACATATTTCATCCATACTTCTTGGTCTATAAGCAGTGGTTCGCAAACGTGTCTTGAAACCTTGGGCCAACTACATTGGTAATGCCTGATGCCAACTACCCATCCCCTTGTGCGAACGCAATTTTCCTGATCAGAAACCGGAGAGGCAGAGAAATAATGCCCACTTGTATTCGTCCTCTCTTTCTCTTACTGGCAAGGTGAGTCGATTGGGACTGAGCCACTGCTGAAAGCTTTGACTACATTGACACGTCTCCAGCTTTAAGATATATTTTCATAATATTGATAGCCCTTAGCCTAGTTGTTTAATTGAGTACTTGTCTTTGTGAACTGGAAATGAATACCAGCTACACACTTTTAGGGCTCTCTTTTACAGTCGGTTAGTTTTATAATGCAATACTGAAGGGAAATAATTCAAGGTTTTTGCAATATAGCTCAATAAGGCTCACTTCATTTTATTGAGTTCCACAAGTCACAATTTCGCCATTATTCTTTAATTTCCCCAGGTCCTGGAATACCCCAAACTACGCTGCACAGATTAAATAAAATGAAAGGTAAGGAATCAGGCAAGAAAAGGGAACCAATATATTGTTTGGGAATTTCCATTACATTAATAATGGGACACTAGACACTGGCTTTCACACCTATCTTGTAAATGTGCATATCAGAAGCAATCTCCATCGGCGGTACTCAAAGGGGCCACACTACGAAAAATGTTGCTCGTGTGTATATAAAACAAATAGTTGGGTCTGCTGACCTATCAGGTGATGAAAGTTCAATGGTCGTGTAGAACAGATGGCTGCTGAAAAGGGGCTATTTGCACTGTAATCCTAAATCATTGTGCTGTAATAAATTATCAAATCCATGCATCACGGTTTAATCTGTGCAACGAGGAATGTATTGTTGTACAGTATTATTTTAAAATATATTAGTTGAGCAGCTTTTAATCTACTTTATGTTTTGAGTTTGTCTTTTGCTGTATCAAATTGTTTGTCTGCATTGTCATCAACAGACTACATGACTCTGGAGAGGAACACAGCACTACAACATGCTCTGATTAACCGAAAATTACCAAAACGGGAAAGTAGAACTATACAAATCAACAATGTTGGTATGATAATACAATAATATGCCCATGTGTTTAAAGTTAGCATCCTGTGTAATTGTCTTTATTAGCACCATGATATGATCAACTTTTGTAAAATAGGTCACATGATCTGCATTAGCTTCCCCTAGAGATAAACTTTGCATTGCATTATGTAAACATCTTTCATAAGGAGATGTGTCACTTTTGCATTTGACTTTCAAGCTTAAAACACTAAAAAAGAAAAGAAAAGCGATCACACAGGGCAACATGTTTTGACATTGACATGAAGCAGTCTTCTCAACTCAATTCAACTCAATTTACAGTATAGAGCACTTTAAAAACAAGAGCTGCATACAAAGTATTGTACATAAAAGTAAAAATCTGACATTTAAAAAACAATTGAAATACTGTGGAATACTATGGAAGTTGGATGGCTTAATCTGGTTAACCACATTCTCTTGATGGAAACAGCTTCAAAAGAACTTAACACGAGCGAACTTGCATTCCCTTACTCTTACTTCACTTTAAACACCATACTATCAATGATAAAAAAATAAGTTAAAATTAAAATGTGTAAATAACAGATAACTCATAACTACTTGTATAATTCATAAATAGCGTTATCATGTAACATGATAGGGTCAGACTTAAACTGTCCGGGATCACGGTTTGATGTTGTTTAGCTTGCAATGTCACAACAACCTGCAGTTTGTCTAGGTTGATTCAATAGCCGACTAATTTATCAATTATTATTAATAATTAACGTGAATAAACAGGATAGAAAGGCAAGGGATGTTACCTAAAAACATAAACACAATAATCACAATTACCTAAGTAAAATTATATGACTTTGCTGTTTTGTTTTTGTTTTGCAGTTCTTTGTATGGAGTTAATAGTCCCTCATGATTTTGATGAAACATATGAGCATCCGCTTCTCCTTATTCTGTAAGACTTTAATAATACATTTGTTTACACATATATTGTTTTTCTTTTATTAAAGTCTCCACAAAATCAAAAAGTGAGAAAAATAATTATTACAAAGAAATGTTTCAATTGATATGTAATTGTGTATTTTTGAAGTGGCAGTACCCCTGGAGGTCAGGATGTGAGTGACCACTTCAGCATCAATTGGGATTCCGTGCTTGTCAGTTCAGAGAACGTCATCGTGGCTCGTCTGGATGGCCGAGGCAGCAGCTTCCAGGGCCAGAGGGTCCTGCATGAGGTCCATCAGCGACTGGGCACTGTTGATGTTGCAGACCAGATCGCAATTGTAGAGTAGGTTTGTTTTTTTATACAGTAAAAAAGTCAATAGGGTCAAGTGCAGATTGATAATACAGCTATTTATGATTCTTATTTTTGTAGCCTTCCCATCATCAGGCCTCTGATAACCACCGTACATTAAGAGAGATTTAATAATCTACTGTATAGACTGATAGCACGTCCGCCTCCCAATCTCGAGGACGTGAGATCGAGTCCGGGCTTCGGCCTTCCTAGGTGGAGTTTGCATGTTCTCCTCGTGCTTGCGTGGGTTTTCTCCGGGTACTCCAGTTTCCTCCCAGATTCTAAAGACATGCATGGCAGGTAAAGTGGACACTCTAAATTGTCCATAGGTGTGATTGTGAGTGTGCATGGTTGTTCGTGTCTGTGTGCCCTACAATTGGCTGGCAACCAATTCAGGGTGTACCCCGCCTACTGCCCGAAATTATCTGGGATAGGCTCCTGCGCCCCCCCGCGGCCCTTGTGAGGACAAGCGGTTAAGAAAATGGATGGATGTATAGACTGAATGTTCTGCTTCTTTTCTCATAAGCCGACCAAGCTGAATAAGTCAAATAAAAGCAGGTAGTACACATGGACGTATAGTATATACGAACCTTGACTCACAATTGTCCTCTCGCGGCTGAAGCCAGAGAGCAACCATCTTGCGTTGCCACAGTTACTGATAACTTATTTGGTTTTCGCTGAAAACACTGTCAGTGCGCGTTTTATGCCAGGATCACTGTATAGAGTAATGAGAGCCTTTGCTTTGATTTCATTGTTTATAGTCACCAACCACCGGGCCGCGGACCGATACCGGGACGTGGGCCAATTTGGACCAGGCCGCGGCGGGCCGCACAGTTTAAAGAATAAAAAACGTACTATAATTCTGGTTAATTGATTAGCCGAGGTTTAAAAATATTTTATTTTGAAAATCGACCGGATTCTCTCTCTTTATGGCGGACTCTTGACGCATGTCAAGATGCTAATTATCTCTGTCGCGTAGCGCTGATGCTAATCGTCAAGTTAGTAAAATTAGTAAAAAACAGACATATTTGGAATGTTTATTTGCAACGGAGAAAACGGTTCACATTTATTGTTATATCTACAAAATGCCACAGTTTTTGTGTTGCTTGTATCATTCATAAGCATTACCATAGTGACCTCACCATATTAAAGCGTTATTGTTACCGTTGTGGTGCTAGTACAGGTACATAAAAATACATAGCAGATTTGCGTTTGCTGTTGTAGCTTTTATTAATCAGCCAATCATCTCTCCATATATATATATATATAATAAAATTGGTATTTATAACCAGGGTTGGGAGGGTTACTTTTAAAATGTATTCAGTTACAGTTACAAGTTACCTGCTAAAAAATGTAGTTAGTGATGTAATCCAAGTACCATATTATTAACGTAATGTAACTATTACTTTGGATTACTTTTGGATTACTCTAATACCAAGTATGCTCATGAAGTCAAAATAAAACAAAAATATCACCACAATTTATATTTCTATACAGTGCGCTCCTCCTATTTGCAGGTGATAGAGACCCGGGCAGCCTACCAATAGCAAAAATCCTTGTATAATTGCCAACCATTGAAATGCTTGTACAGTATAGATATATTGATTGATTGATTGAAGGCCACAGACAGACAGACAGACAGACAGACAGAAAGACAGACAGACAGATAGATAGATATCAAATGAATAGGGAGAAAAGGGACACATTATGCTTTTAAAAGCACATTTCCATGGTCATTTCACCCACGCACACATGCACTAATAATGCTATGAGGATGACCACGCGTGTCATTAACTGCAAAATAAACTTTTATTCCCAGTCAAGAGTTAAGCCATATTGTGTATGTTGAATTGGTGGGAGGGATATTTGTTCAGAAGATGTAACTCATATTTTTAACTATGTAATATGTAACTCGAACTTTTCCTTTGTTAAAGATAAATCGGTCCTTCAGTAAGACAAGTTTGTTCCAATCCATAAATACCGGTGGCCACTTGCTTCCTCCTTTCGTCCGTGAACCCTTTTAAACAGGCCGCGTGCCCGACACAACGTCAACAAGTCTCTCTCTCTTGCTTGCTCGCTCACTCGCTCTCTCTCTTTCTCACCCGCTCTCGCTCTCTTTCTTGCTCTCTCTCTTTCTTGCCCGCTCTCATTGTAGGATCTTGCTCTCTCTCTTTCTTGCCCGCTCTCATTGTAGGATTTGTAATCCCTTAAAATAATCCCCATTTTTAATAAATGTACCTGTAATCTGATTACATGTTTTTTTCCTGTAACTGTAAAGGAATCCAGTTAAATTGTTTTGGGTAATCTGATCACGTAACAGTATTCCGTTACTCCCTAAACCTGTTTATAACCTTTTCTAATTTAGAATTAAAACATTGTGATAAAGTTGAGAAAATCTTTTTAATTGAAAGATAAAGATTTCAAAGCAAAAAAAAAAAAAAACATTCTAGAATTTACATAAACTATAGTAAAGTATAAAAACATAATCACTGTAAATCTATTTATTATACAGCAAAGACAAACAAAGATGTATACACTCTGTAGTCAAGAATCTAAAAAAATGGGCACTGAGAAAGAAATTACAGAATGAAGTACTCATAAATTTACTTGCATTCCTGAATAGTACTGCTTATATTAAATGCAATATATATTATATAAGTCAACCACATTGCTTTGAAATACTGTTTGAAGGTGGTGATTGCTAAACGGAATGCCAAAAGTTAAACAAAATAAACAGACAACACTATTTTATTCATTTAATGATTTAGTTCTTATTATTACTTACTATTACTTATTACTAAATTACTTTAAAATAACCTTTTTACATTTGAAAAATTATACTTAGCTAAGTTTCCTGCTATTTCCGCAGACACCTCATCCAGCTTCCATATGTCGATGGGAATAAAATTGCAGTTTATGGAAAGGTAATCCACAAATAGGTGTACAGTGGGCCGCCGCATATTTGCAGTTTGGCATTCGCAAATTCAGCCATTTGCACTTTTTTGGGGGGGAACCTATACTCTGAGTAGCCATCGAAAAAGATTCCACTTTTACACACTTGCTCATCTAATTGCAAATGGAAAAACATCCGTGTTACATTTGTGATTGAAAGTGAGCGGGACAGTACTGTCATATTGAAATGTTTGCTTTGGCTCACGCCATCAAACCCAGTGGACTCCATCACAACTGATCAGCGGAATATCACAGTACTCTCAGTTTGTGTGTTGTCACTGCATGGATCCAGCAATTTGGGGTCAGTAAACATCGACTGCTATGTAGTCCAGACTTTGCTACTACCACAGGTCGTCCCCATAGCATCGGCACGTCGATGTAACACTTGTACTTTGCTGTGCATTCAAATGTCCATTGATGTATACCCCGCTGTACTGGTACAATAATACAATATTGTTATATTTATGATTGAAACTATTGATGTAGGCAAAAATAATCACTCTTAGGGGAACGTCAATTTATCATGGAAATCCACTATTCGCGGTCAGGCTCGTTCCCAATCCCCTGCAAATAGTGGTGGTCCACTGCAGCACAGCTTATTTGTTTCGTTGTTTCTCATTCATGTGCTCCATATAAAATACACTTTTTTTTCTTCTTTTTAGGCATATGGGGGCTTTCTTGCATCAATCCTATTACTCTCCTATAGCTCAACTTTCAGCTGCGGCATAGCAGTGGCTCCTATAGCTAACTGGAGATTTCATGGTAAGAGGCTTATACAGGGAATAAAATTCACATATTTATTTTATGTATTGTTTCACTTTTAAACATTTATTCTAACCTAGAATTAGAACAGAATAAAGTGTAGGGTTGGACAGATTATCAACTGGGCCGTTTATCGGTGCCAATATTTGGCATTTTGAAAATATTGGCATCTGCCTTTTTACAAATCTGAAGGCCGATAAAGCTGGCACCTCACTGTGAATGCTTTCGAACGTGGCAAATTTTGGGTTTTCATCAGGATTTGTAAAAAGTTCATAGACAGTTTTTACTTGTCGAAAATAAATTTTGAACATGTTCAGACAATTTGTGACTTTCTGCGAAGATCTTTTGAAACCTTTTACGAACCCTGACAAAAACCTATTATCTACATTTGCATGCATTTGTTGCTCAGTGAGATACAGGGAACTTTTCATTCATGTATTATATACATTTCCACCATTTTTAAACATTTAATTAAAAAAACAAAAAATATGTTGAAATCTTGTATTACTTTATTTACAGTAAAAAACGTTACGTAGCTATTGCTTGCTTAGTTTTTAATTAAACTTAACACATTCTGATGACCCTGACATCTCCCTGCAATTTTTGTTACAATATTTAAACAATTCTGTCTTTTCTTTCATATGTTTAAAGCAACACTAAGGAACATTCAGTTTATGTTGATTATGGTGGCGCAATATGGACAAAAGTGGTATTGTTATGTCAGAAGGAAGACCACATTTCCTACGAGGACCACTGACTTTAAAACATTTTTTTTTTATAGCTCACCCCAGTTAGTGAAAGCTTGGCCAATGTTGATTCTTGACTGACCTTTCATCCGGGGTAACTTTTGACTTATGCCATAAAGCAGTCAGCACATTTGTAGTTTTTTTGTGTGGCAGTGTTCCTACCATCCTTCTCAAAGTTACTTAGTGCCAGTAAAAATGATACAGACCCCCTCAGGCCATGGCAAAGGTCCATTCAACTACAAACCCAATTTTAAAAAAGTTGGGACACTATACAAATTGTGAATAAAAACTGAATGCAATTATGTGGAAGTGCCAAATTTTTATATTTTATTCAGAATATAACATAGAGAACAGGTCAAAAGTTTAAACTGAGAAAATGTATAATTTTAAGGGAAAACTATGTTTATTTTAAATTCCATGGTGTCAACAAATCTAAAAAAAAGTTGTGATAAGGTCATTTTCACCAATGTGAGGCATCCCCTCTTCTTCTTACAACAGTCTGCAAACGTCTGGGGATCGAGGAGACAAGTTTCTCAAGTTTAGAAATAGGAATGCTGTCCCATTCTTGTCTAACACGCGTCTCTGTAATTGTTCAACTGTCTTTGGCTTTCTTTGTTGCACCTTCCCCTTTATGATGCGCCAAATGTGCTCTATAAGTGAAAGAAGTGGACTGCAGGCTGGCACCATGAAATTTACAATGAACATATTTTTACTTAAAAATTATAAATGTTCTTAGTTTAAACTTTTGACCTGACATCTATGTTCTATTCTGAACAAAATATAGAAATTTGGCACAGGGAGTAGGTTGTTCTTGTCGGCAGCAGTTTATTTACAAACTCAAAATCACCTCCAGCGGAGGGAAAAAACGCTGAACACAAATTGCTCAAAACTGGAGGAAAAAAACAGGGCGCTCAAAAAAAAGGGGCAAGGCAAGGCAAGGCAAGGCAAGGCAAGGCAAGGACTGTGGATCAAGAGCTGCGAGAACGCTTCCATGCATGGCGTGTGACACTTCAGCACTGGGAGGTGTCTGATGCAGTCTATTTATTAGGTGGGAGTGGTGGTTAGTTCTTTCAAAATAAAACCAGAAGTGGATGGACCAAAATAAGAGCAACACAGGCCCGCTTACTGCGGTGTGACATTACACCCCCCCCCCCCCCCCCTCTCAATGAGCGAGGGGTCCACTATGAATCGGGAGGGACCCATTGCCGTTCTTCGGGGCCGTAACCCTCCCAATCCACCAAATATTGTTTTCCCCGACCCCGGTTACGAACATCCAGCAACTTCCTGACCTTGTAAACAGGGCCGCCTTCCACCATTTCTGGGGGAGGCGGTGCTGGCTCCACTGGGAACATTGGGGCTGTCCCGGACAGGCTTCACCTGACTGACGTGGAACGTGGGGTGTACGTGGAGGGATCGAGGCAGACGAAGGCGTACGGCCGCAGGACCTATGGACTTGGAGATCTGGTAGGGCCCCACGAATCTCGGGGCCAGTTTCGGGCAGGGTACCTTGAGATGTAGGTTCTTTGCGGACAGCCAGACTCGCTGACCCGGCCAGTAGTGGGGCGCACGTCTCCTTTTACGGTCCGCGAACCTCTTCACTCTGTCACCCTGGTGCTGGAGAGCCAGTCGGGCCGCCGACCAAATTCGGCGACATCGGCAGATCATGGCGTGGGCAGAGGGTACGGTTGACTCCTCTTCCAAGTAGGCGAAGTAGGGAGGGTCGTAACCGTGGACACACTTGAAGGGTGAAAAACCTGTTGCGGATGTGGGCAGAGAATTATGAGCGAGCTCGACCCATACCAGGTGTTTGCTCCAGGTTGCCGAGTTTTGGGACACCAGGCATCAGAGTCCGGTCTCTTGTTGAGGCATTCAGCTTGTCCATTTGCCTCTGGATGGTAACCGGAGGTCAGGTTGGCCTTGGCTCCTAGTGCCCTACAGAACTCCCTCCAGAATCGTGAAACAAACTGAGGTCCACGGTCTGATACGATGTGGCGAGGAAAACCATGGAACCGGAATATATGGTCTATCATGATCTCAGCTGTTTTCTTGGCTGATGGTAGTTTGTCTAGGGGGATGAATTGTGTCATTTTCAAGAATCACAGAATTTGCACCCATGAAATGAGTTTTTCTTAAATCAACAACTTTTGCTCAATAATGAATGGCAATACTATCATTCTTTTTATTCAAGTCCATTATTTTCAATGTCAGCATTTTAAATTGGGGTATGACTAAACATTTAATAAGGTTATTTTAATAATAATAATAAAAAATCTGACCATGCCTTCAGGGTTCACAAACTTTTGAGTAGCACTGTAGATAAATTATTAAAATAAAATAATAAAACATTACTGGCAAATTGTTGTTTTGTTAAGTGTCCGTAAATCAAGAATAATCCATGAAGGGAAAACAATAGCATAAGCAATGATACTCCAAATTACAGTTTACTTCTCATCTTTTTACAGGGTCCGCTCTCACAGAGAAATATTTTGGATTTCCGCCTAAAGACGATCTCAAATACCAGGTTGTGCTATAGTGTAGTTTTTTTTCAAAATGAATTGCTATTATTCTGTGCATTGTTATTGTTTAATTCCCTAAAGAGAACACCAACTATATTCATACCCTGTCTAATTTTATCTTGTGATTGGGTGTTTCCTATCTGGAATTTGTTGTACACGACTGTAATGTAACATTATGGTTACATTTACATTTAGGTCAACTGTCGTACTCAGCATAAAATGGCTGCAATCCACGAAAGGGAAATCATATACTTTTGTAAAATTTCAAAGCTAACATTCTACACTTTAATCATACTTCCAGTGTATATCTCCCTGTATATCATTGTCTTGTATGATAGAAATATGTATTGTCTCTGGCAGGTTTCAAGTCTACTCAGTAACATCACAGGACAGGGTCCATTGGAATTTCTTATTATCCATGGCACAGCAGATGGTGAGTAAAGCTGCAGGAGCAGCTGTGACTCAGAAGGGCTTGTGCATAAATTGCATTGCATTCTGAGTTGCTGAACCCAAAACTGCTTTTGTGAGTTAAGCCAGCGGCTTCTTCATTCGGTTCATCAGTGTTGTGAGATGGAAAGCATAGGCGGGCACTTCTGTCTCTTGTCTCTTCCCGTCATTGACGGATGCCCACATTTTTGGCGAATGCGTCATCAAGGTTTTCATTCATCGAACTGGGTCAGTACAGATGGTCCTTTTCAGCCCGTGTATTCTTGTGAGGCTTTGCGTCATAAAATACTTTCTGTATAAGCAACTGCCTTTGCTGGGAAGACACGAGAAACGGATGGATACAGATATAAATGTCTATTGGCTTACACATCAAAAATCTAACTGAAACTCAGCTTGGGATTGTCAGCAGGTAGGTGGGGCAAGCTTAATATATAATTTTCAGAGTTTGTGCAAATGTTAAAACATAAATTTATGGGTGTCAGGCGATTATTATTTTTAATCGTAATTAAACGCATGACTTCAGTAGTTAAAGGTGCATTGTGCTGTTTAAAAAGGTAATATTAATATTAAAGCTTTTTCTACATCATGCATGCTCCACCAATGATGAGCACGAAGAGCCCAGACTGTTTTACTCTGTCTGCACCTATGAGCATTTATCTTCTCTTTATAGTAGAGTGTGCGGACCCTGCACACTTCACAGTTTCTTTGGGGAGGGGCGGAGTTTTCTTACCTCATTTGAAGTCATGTCTTCGTTTGTCAACTGTGGCTGTCGCTTTAAGATCGTGCACGTACTCGCACGCGCACTATGAACGAGCCTGACAGATGCTGCAGTTACACTTTGGGCCAGAGGTGGCAAACTCTGCAAAGATCCTTTAACTCACGATTAATCACATGTTTGTATCTGTTCTAAATGTACAATAAAATGTGCAATAAAATATTATTTTTCTAAGTTTTATACTCTTGTTAACATAAAAGTGGAAAGTGTGTTGAGGTCATTTTCTGCCACTAGATGGCATGATTGCATTTATAAGAAGTTGGTGACAGCCATATCAGTGCATTTTTCTTTTAATATTAAGATCCAGGGTTTTACCGTCCGTCCTTCCATCCATCCATCCATCCATCCATCCATCCATCCATCCATCCATCCATCCTCTATCGCTTATCTGGGGTCAGGTCGCGAGGGCAGCAGCTTTAGGAGAGAAGCCCAGACTTCCCTCTCCCCAGCCACTTCAACCAGCTGCTCCAGCGGGATCCCAAGGACATGCCCGAAACACCTCTACACGCACGCACGCACGCACACACGCACATACACATACTCACCCACATACAAAATTAAAAAATTAAAAAAGAGAGCAATGATGATGACATGTCAAATCGGTGAAATTACCGAATGAACAATACTGAGCTCTTAGAAAAGAAAGAGGAAAAAAAAAAGAAGTACCATACGTCACACACTGAACATAAAACAAGGGCTTCGAAACCATTCCTGAGACAGACATAAAAAAAATGAATGGCTAATCTTTGCCAAGGACTACCTGGACACACCACAACTTTTTGGGGAAAATGTTCTGTGGACTGATGAAACAAAAATAGAGCTTTTCCGCAATGCCCGCCAACAGTTTTATTACAAACAGCGCAATGAAGCTTCCAAGGAAAAGAACACCCTCCTTACAGTTAAGCATGATGGAGGATCCATAATTCTGTGGGGATGCTTTGCTACATCTGGTACTAGAGGCCTTGATCGTATCACAGGAATCATGAAACCAGAGAATTATCAAGACATTCAAGGGAGATATGTCCTACCAAGTGTTAGACAACTTGGTAGGAGTCGAGGGTCATGGGTCCTCCAGCAGGACAAAGACCCAAGGCACACATCCAAAAGCACGCAGGAATGGTTGAAAAGCAAAACAATACTGTTTTAAAATGGCCAGCAATGACTCTTGATCTCAATCCGATTGAAAATCTTTGATATGAGCTGAAATGTGCCATTGGGAAAACAAAAGCTTGGAGATAGCTACAAGAAGTGTTTAGAAGCTGTCATCACTGCCAAAGGGTGTGCAACCAAATATCAAAGAGGGTGCCATTATTGATGCACATGCTGTATTTTCTATTTCTTCTTTGGAATTATATTATGCAGGTTGAAAAACAATTTCCTTTGTGTAATTACTTTGGACATCCAATTAAAAGGTTCTCATGATATAAATTTCAATTTATTTCCGAAGATATTGTAGACATCATGCAAAAAATGAAGGGGTGCCAATAACAGTGAGCAGGAATGTACCAATACCTGGTATCGGTAGTCACCCATCATAGTCAGGATGATACCACCTCTGCCTCAATTTGAGCCAGGAAAAACCCTGAGAGCTAATCTTTTATATTAAGTAACTTGTGAATTTCTGCACATTTTTAAAATTGCAAAATACAATTTGACCCCACAATATATGCATTATTATTACATTTATTACTGTTAAATTTTGACGTGGACGTGTCTGCTACGTTGCGACTGGAATTCTCCCAGTACAGGCTTTCCAACTGCGGTCATTAATCGTGTGTTAAAAAATGTGTGGCGTTAACTCACTCACATTAACTCCAAATTAACACACTCATTTTGACACTCCTGCATT
Organism: Leptonotus elevatus; assembly: GCF_054856555.1. Lineage (NCBI taxonomy): Eukaryota > Metazoa > Chordata > Actinopteri > Syngnathiformes > Syngnathidae > Leptonotus > Leptonotus elevatus. The sequence goes on along the minus strand of NC_141250.1, from coordinate 3,400,639 downwards.
AAATATTTAAAGGGTACATATAATGTAAAAGTGACTTCAATTTTTTTTCCACACTCTTAGTGCACATTGATGTTGGTAAAGTCGCTGAGATCGCAGGAAGGGACGCTAGGATGGGTCAGATTAAGTGGGGGACCGGTCCCGTCCTCAGTGTCCAAAACCTTAATTTAAACTCTGGAATTTTAATCAACATGAGGCTACGTTTCTTTGGTGTCACAATTTGACCAAGTTTCTTTCAATCACAAAATTCCTTTAGTGGCTTGAGTCAACAAAGAAATTAAAGTACAAAAGGGACAAAAGAGGCAGGAGTTCAAGATGCTCACAAATGATTTATTCCACTAAGTAAATGAAAAAACCCACACAAATAACAGTGAGAGTCTCCATGGAGAGACCGAGTTGAGCAAAGCAAAAGCTTACATGCAGAAATATGAGACAACGGACTCAATGGACTCACTCTCCCTTTGGTTAAATAATCTTTCAACTAGAGTTTATCTGTTTATATTGGACTCCACAGTTATTACAACTATAATTTAAAAACATTTAAATTCAAACATTAATATAAAAGATAAATGACCAATCAAAGTGTAAAGACAAAAGATTGTAGGCCTATCGTATTGGATTACAAGAACGCAACACTGACGCGATTCATCAGCCCAACTGTGGCATTTTGCATTGTTTGCTAGCATTAAAGGATCTTTGTGCAGTTTGACACTTTTTTTTACTCGTGACTGCCACTTCTGGCCCAAAGCGTAACTGCAACATCTGTGTCAGGCTCGTTCATGGTGCGCATGCGAGTATGTGCACTATCTTAAAGTAACAGCCACAGTTCAGTTGACAAACCAAATCTTCGTACTCATCTGGGCATTGGAGCATGCATGATGTAGAAAAAGCTTTAACATTACCTTTTTAAATGGCTCAGTACACCTTTAAGATGAGCACATTTTCCTAACCCAACTCATTTCAGAACTACAGCATGCAGTTCTGTTTGTTTTATGTTCAGTTGGACAGTAAACTTCACCTACGGGTTCTGAAGAAATGCTCATCATATTTTAAACTGCTGCTTGAGTTCACTGCCACCATACAGTGCCTGTATCTTAAAATGTTTGCTTGCAAGTCAATGCAAAAACAATTAACCAAATGATGAATTGAATAACCTGCTAGTATGTTGTTGTTTTTCTTTTTGTGCTGTGTGTTAACCCCCCCCCCCCCCCAAAAAAAAATTATCAAACAAAAACCTAAGACTGTAATACATTGTAAATGCTGTTGACTGAAAACATGCTCCAGTAGTAATGTTTGTTTGTTTTTTCAGCGAATGTTCATTTCCAGCACTCTGCTGAGTTGATCAAACTGCTGTCTGCATCTAATTTTAACTACACTCTCCAGGTGACTATATTTAACAATGGAAGACTGCATTTGTTGATGTTGTGTTTCTACTAATATTTAATAGGACGCCTTATAGGAATGTGGGACATATGGGCTGTCAAGTCCAACATCTGAAAGTGTAGTACGAAGGAGGGAAGGGAAAATTGTAAACATTTTTAAAATTGTGTTTCTATTTTTGAGCTCTTTTGACATAGGGTTCTGACAATTGCTACGCAAATTAGCTTCTAGTGTCTACAAAACGGCATGGAAAATACCCCTGCTACACAAATGCATTTTGTTTTAAGGCCAATGCAAACTGTGTTTGCAAACTTCCCTCCCCCACCACGCCCTCCACCCCAACCCTCTGTGCATGAGCTCGCTTGAGAAAAAAAAAGAAGTTATTTCAATGCAATTAACTTCAACAAGGCCGCACACTAGCTCACAACTCACAAGCAGCAGATCTTGTGCACGCTGTAAAAAATTAAATAAAAATTAAAAGATAAATAATAAGAAGACCCCATTACTGGTGTGCTCTGCCTCAAATTTGTCCTCAATGAAAACCTGACATTTTCATGCAAAAAAAAAAAGACACCCGGACAGGATGTAAAAAAGTGGACATAAAAAGTTATAAATTACTTGTGAAGGTGAAAACTGAAGTTCCTCAAATGCGACTGAAAAATCTCATTTGTACTGATTCAAGTCAAATTTATCTTGTGGTAAACTGTATCATTTTCTCAATATTATAACGTATCCTCAACAAGCAACAATGAAATAAGATAAATACATAAATGAAGCAAAATTGTGAGAAGGCAAGTTTGCTGGAGGTCAAAATTTATTTTGAGGACCAAAACAAAAAACAATTAATCACTATCCTATACATTTTGGTTGTTTATTTTCGCCTCGAACACTTTCAGGTCAGAACTGGGAAAAGCCAACTAGGATAATTATTTTTTTTAGCATAAATGACACTCACCGCTTTTGCTCCAAAAGTACCGTCACCTTCTTTCAGACCTGCTTGCTGGATTGTGGAAGTGCAAAACTAATTTCTATCAGCATGAGTTGGCAGTGGGCTATTCGGTCCCTGTACGACCGATGTCAGAGTTTGGTCCGCATTGTGTAAGTCGCATTCGTTTCCTGTGAGGGTTGGACTCCGCCAAGGTTGCCCTTTGTCACAGATTCTGTTCATAACTTTTATGGACAGAATTTCTAGGCGTAGCCGCCTTTGAGGCGTTGAGGGGGTCCGGTTTGGTGGCCTCAACATTGCATCTCTGCTTTTTGCAGATGATGTGGTGCTGTTGGCTTCTTCAAGTCGTGATCTCTAGCTCTCACTGGAGCGGTTCGCGGCTGAGTGTGAAGCGGTTGGGATGAAGATCAGCACGTCCAAATCTGAGACCATGGTCCTCAATCGGAAAAGGGAGTGCCCTCTCTGGGTCGGGGATGAGATCCTGCCCCAAGTGGAGGAGTTCAAGTATCTTGTTGTCTTGTTGACGAGTGAGGGTAGGTTAGAGCGGGAGATCGACAGGCGGATCGGTGCAGCGTCTGCAGTGATGCGGACGCTGTATCGGTCCGTTGTGGTGAAGAAGGAGCTGAGCCGAAAGGCAAAGCTCTCGATTTACCGGTCGATCTACGTTCCTGCCCTCACCTATGGTCACGAGCTGTGGGTCGTGACCGAAAGAACAAGATCCCGGATACAAGCGGCCGAAATGAGTTTCCTCCACAGCGTAGCCGGGCTCTCCCTTAGAGATAGGGTGAGAAGCTCGGTCATCCGGGAGGGACTTAGTGTCTAACCGCTACTCCTCCGCGTTGAGAGGAACCAGTTGAGGTGGCTCGGGCATCTGGTTTGGATGCCTCCTGGACGCCTCCCTGGGGAGGTGTTCCGGGCATGTCCCACCGGCGGGAGGCCCCGGGGACGACCCAGGACACGCTGGAGAGACTACGTCTCTCGGCTGGCCTGGGAACGCCTTGGGATCCCGTCGGAGGAGCTGGCTGAAGTGGCTGGGGAGAGGGAAGTCTGGGCTTCCCTGCTAAAGCTGCTGCCCCCGTAGTCACGCTTTCAAACTTCTTTGCAGGGTTAATGGACTAGATGTATGTGAAAAGTTCCTGAAAATAACCTGAATCTCTCTTTTAAAAAAAAATAAGACATAAAGTCTCACAACATAGAGTGCTACCTTGAAGTTCAACCAGCCAAACTCGAATGCGTTAATCGACTTTTTCCATATTTTGCATTCACAGAGAGCCAGTCAGGTAATGTTTGGGTATTTTTCAAATTGTGATTATGTAAAACTGTTCTCAACTTGTCGTTACCCAGATTTTTCCAGATGAAGGACACAACATTGTGTCAGTCAAGAGCCAACACTATATGCTTCACTCGGTGGTCACCTTCTTCAAAAACTGCTTTGAGGAGGGAAGGCTTGTCGATCAGAAGGAATCTAAAGATGATATGTAAGACGGAGAACTACCTGCAGGCAAACTGTTGTACACATCCAAGAATGTAGCACCTGCTAGCATGAGCCAACACCTTTGCACTCACTGGGCTGGTTATCTTCAAAAGCAACCTAAGAGGATTTATGAAAATATACAGCACTATATTTGCTTGACGCATGACAATTCCATATGGCGATGATTGTTATTGATATTTTATTGCATTAACCTGGTTGTTTGTCATCGTGTTATATCTGCACAAATCTGTAACATATGAAGTGGTATTAAGGTTATATATATATTAAAATAGTGTATTTTCTACTCGGGAACCAATCATACAAAACATAACAATGCTAACGATGACATACTGTATGCTGTATTTACAGACAAATAATAATAATAAATTGTATTTGTAAAGCTTTATATTTGACATCAGACCTCAAAGTGCTACAGTGAGTAAACATAAAACACATAATAATAATATAATAAGACTAAGCATAAACACCGTAGACATGAATTTAATACATCAAACATAAACCAAAAACTCAAAGAAAATATGTACATGCCTTTTTTCGTCAACAAAAAGGTAATCGCAAACACAAAATACAAACCAAAAAAACAAAAAGTAAGCGCCATCACTAATATGAAAGAACCCCCCACTCCCCCAATTTTTTTTTTCGCCAACACAACACAACATACACACACACAAGAAGGTAAGCGCGCAAACACAAAACCCCGAAACACATTAACAAATGATGAAACACGTTTATGTGAGGGGAGGGCAGGTGAGATCCGAGGAATGTGATTGGACGGAAGTACCTCCCAACTAACAGCACAGTTAAGCAGAGTTTCCATGTGCTTAAAATATATAGAAATAATAGATATTACAGTTTTATATTGGCGTTAGCGTTTAATTTAGTGAGATAGTTGGAGAAAACAAACGTCGTCTGGCACAAATGAACTAGAAACCCTCAGATCGTATGGCATTTATTGGGTGACTAAAAGCGCGAATGTTCAGTGTAGGCATACGGCACTCCGACCAATGCTCATTTCGCAAGTGGGTTCGAGCCTCGTTTTTGGCAAAATCTTTTCTGGCACTTAATATGATGTATTTTAATTTAATGTAATACTTGTACAAACAATTAATTTGTAAAACTAAGAATTTCTTTAAAATTTGTGGGCAAGGTAAATAAAAAGAGAACATTTAGTTACCAAAAGCGAGGCTCGAGTCCACTCGCAAAATTAACATTGCTCTGGAATCTGTATTGTTTAATTATATACTGGACTTCCGCTGTCCAGCCACCCAATAAAAGCTATACCATCTTAAGATTTCTAATACATCAGCTATGTTCTTTTTCTCCAAATATGTCACTAAATTAAACGGCTAACGCTACTATAAAATTGTAATATCTATTATTTCTAAATATTTTAAGCACATGTAAACTGTGCTGTTAGTAGGCGGTACTTTCATCCAATCACATTCCTTGGATCTCCACTGCCCTCCCCCCACGTAAACACCACTTCCGTTAGCGAAATGTTGTTTCATCATTTGTTAATGTGTTTCTGGGTTTTGTGTTTGCGTGCTTACCTTTTTGTGCCCGTGTTTGCGATTACTTTTTGTTTCATATTTTGTGTTTGTGTTTTTTTATTTGTTTGCTATTACATTTTGTTGTTTTGTTTGGTATTTTGTGTTTGTTTTTTTATTTGTGTTTGTGAATACCTTTACGTTGTTTTGTTAAATTTTTTGTGCTTGTGTTTTTTTAAATTTATGTTTGCGATTACTTTTTGTTATTTGTTTCATATTTTGTGTTTGTGTTTCTTTTTTTGCGATTACATTTTGTTGTTTTGTTTGGTACTTTGTGTTAGTTTTTTTTATTTGTGCTTGTGATTATCTTTTCGTTGTTTTGTTACATTTTTTGTGTTAGTGTTTTTTTATTTGTGTTTGCGATTACGTTTTGTGTTTGCGATTACCTTTTTGTTTTTGTGATTTATAATAAATTTGCAGTCGTGTTTACTTTTTAGTTTTTGCGTTTTGCACTTCAGGGCCACCGTACTCCCGCTTCCTTTCCATGTATCCTTCCGCCAATCACACTCATTTACAATTTTCGTCCCCCCAAATCAGAAATAAAATAGATACCCACAAATACATATATCAATGTGAAAATAAATCCTCTTACACTAACAGACGAATGGACGCTGAAATTAATTCTGTTCTTGCAGAATTACTCATCGTTTCCTTGTTGAATGTTGAACAGCGAGAGGCGCTTTGTGCATTTTTATCTGGCAAAGATGTTCTATTTTTACAGGAAAAGTTGGGCCCCAATGATTCTAGTTAAGTAAAAATAAAATCTTTAATGTAGTTAGAAGCAGATAGTTTACACCCTTGCTGCCGTCAACAGGTGGTACGTTTATGAAATTCACACATTCAGCAGCTCGTGCCTGATCCTGAACTCACATAAAAAACAATTAAAAAGTGATCACGTTCTTGTAATGTGGCATTTTGATTGGCTGCAAGCATCTGTGTGATTGAATCACAATGTAAAAGCTTGCATACAGTGTGTTGCCGTTCCCTTGCGATTCAACATGGAATCACAGCCGAACCAGACGCAAACGTTCGGCAACTAATGAAAACTAGTTGCACAACCACACACGCTTGAAACACAACTAAATAGTTCATGTTCAATCCTGTTATTCTGTGTTTGGAAGGCTTTAGTAAATGTCCAGATGAAGAGAAAATAAAATTGTAGCTTCTAAAATGACAGAATCATTAATTTTGTTATTTGTATAGTTAAAAGTAAATGTATTTGTATAGTTAAAAGTAAATGTCATTGGTTATGTGTGTACAATACTGACTCGAAACACTTAGTTTTTTAATTTTTTATTATTTATTTATCTATTTATACCCATGGCTAGAGAACAATCACAATAACCCCAACATCACAAACCGGTCCTTTCCCCTTTTAAAATGATGAGAGAAAAAAACACCAAGCATTACAAAATCCATCCCAGAAGTAAATTATTGTAGATTAAACATAATAGAAACATAACCATACGATACAGCCACGTCAAATCAATGAATTCCCTTTAGACTCAACTTTATGCGAGACATCTCAAAAATATATTTATGTACACACTTTGCTGTATTGTACTGTACAAAATGTGGCAAAACTTGACACATTCTCTGTAGACATGCAAACACCTTATTGATATTGTAAAAATGTCTATTTCATAACTTCTATTGTAATACATTTTCAAATATTAGGTCTTTGGAGAATATCCTGAAAAAAGAATATGCACCACTTTTGAGATGCCACTGCCTGCATTAGTTTTAAATAACACCATATTGTGAAATTATCCATCCTCATGTAGAATTCTTAATTGAGACGATACAGCAGACAGTTTTGTCTTTCAGATCCTAAACTGTGTCTATTTCTCAAACACCTGAGTTGACATTGACATATGTGACCCTTCTAATGCAAAACTACCACTGCCGCAAAATATATTACAGTATGTTGAACCTCATAAGGCATTGTGCATGTCTACACAAAACCCTTGTTACAATAAATGTGACATAGAGAAAATGTTTTTATGTTAGGGGGCAGTGGTGGAGGGTTATAGTAGGAATTGCACTTATTCAGGATCTGAGTGGCCGGGGGAGCATTTCATTGTGCATCAACACATAGCCTCTTCTCATGAGAAATGAATAAAATATCTGATGAGAAATACATAGTGAAGAAGTACAGTTTTCTTAGCTTTTTTTTTATGAAATAAAACACTTTGTGAAGCTATTCAAAACAGTGCTTAACGTTTGGCAGATATTCTAGTCACTTTTAGGGTTTCCATCCACCCAATTTTATTCGAATTTTCAAGAAATGCGAAAATAAAACTGAATGGAAACGCTAGAAATTCGAAAAAAGGCCCAAAATTCCCAAACAATGTTTTTACGCTTATATCGAAAAAAGGAAAATGCTAATTTTGGCTATGGAATCAGGTTTTGCAAATAAACGCTGACAATACCGGATACACGTTGCATGTTTTGACCGGATATGATGTCACACGTATGTGTGTAGTCACAAAGCAATGTCGGGCGTATGTTTGGGGGGACGACGAAAAAGAAATATTTTGGGAATTAATTAAAGTAGCGAATATTAATGCAATTTTAGATGGAAAACAGCAAAGAAACGCTACGGTTTATCAAGAATTACAAAAGCAAACTCATATGACGTCATTGCACGGCGCAGTCGCTTTCTGGTCTTCTTCTTCTTCTTTTAAATTACTGGTGGATCACATCTCAGTATGGTGTATACCGCTGCTGAGTCCCCTCTTAATATTCGCAGAAGAAGAACAGATGGAAACGGGCATAAGTCGCATATCCGTTTTGCACATTTTCACAAAATTCGCATAAAAATGTTGAAACATTTGGATGGAAACCTGAAAATAGTTGCAATCCAATAAATCCAAGAAGAAGCAAAATGTGAAGTGTTGTCCTACCTGTGTTAGCACAAAAGAGACCTGGGTGGAGGGAATGAAACAGAACCATGCATCTGGAATAATGGTGAATGACCTCAAGCATGACAAGAGATCCCGCAAAAGACGAGTGTTCAGTGTGCTTTGACAATAATTGCAGTTGAACTGAAATGATATTCGAGGCCATTTTCTACCTCAAGTCCCCGCAGTAAAAAGTGTCACTGTCATCATAGGTGTCCGTAAGTTGTCTTCTTCATAACACGTGCACTCACACACACTTAAGCATGAGCAGCTCTAAACTATTGTGTCCGTACCCATCTAAAATGTGGTCCAAATGCAAAAAGGCCTTCTGCTTACTCCTCGTCCTCGTCTTCGTCATCAATCAGTGGGAGTAACTCTTCCTTCAAGCACTCCCTGTAGAAGCTAGTAAGAGTGGCATACAGGTGCTGGTTGCTTTGATGAGACAGGAAATGGCCTTCGTCTGGGTAGAGCTGGTGGGGAGAAGGCACATGAGTCTGACAATATGAATCATGTTGAGTGTTCTGATGAAGGCACCCATTAACCGTCGGGTAGGCTACATCCTTCTGTTAACACTGCTATGAAAGATGGTGCACAGACACATTTGTCACCTGACCACCACTTGCTCAGCACAATACAGCTTACAGCTCGGTTAAAGCACATAAACCAGAGCCACATGGTAGATAACAAACCCCATTTATAGGGAACCACAGAAAAATGGATCTTGTAATAGTAAACAACACAGAATTGAACCAAAAATGTCAAGAAAACTTGAAAGTTTGAAACAATTTCCCCCATTGTATTGTACAATGACACACATTTGAAAGTAATATTAAATAGGCTGTTGTCCTCATAATCTCCTTTGCTTTCCCCCAGCGCTTTCTGTACATAGTTTCTGTCTTGCTATATGTTAGCTTAACAATTGTTAAAATGTTAGCGCTGGATTAATTCTCATTGGAAATAAACCTCACATAAAAATGTAAAACCCTGTTTTATATGCTTTAAGCCTGTATCTCACTGAGTGGCAAATGTAGCGATATTTTAGTTTTGCTACGCTTCATAAGAAGTTGCTAGCATGTTCGCAAGCATTTTGCTTTGCAAAGTAGCATTTGTAAACAATCGTAAGACGTGTCGCCAAAGTTATTTTTTATTTGCCAGTATGATAGAGACCATATGTGACCATGGTTACTGTTGTTACCAATATATGTCAACCCATTATTGTTTTACAAAAGCCTATTTGATTGGGTTTAAGGACACAAATAGCAAAAGGTGTGGCGAAAAACAAAATCTTGTCTGTGACTACTGATCTTTTGTCTCGAAGTTGATCCAGTGCCGTAATGTGCTGTTTGCATCCTAGCAGTTCAGTTATTATTTTGTTCAACTAAAGAACACGAGTGGTTAAGCAGTTTGTGAAAAACACATTTGAAGACAAGGGCTGACCTGCACCACCCTGTATGTAATAGTTTTTTTTTGTGTTAAATGTTATGAGTTACAAACATCCATTTTGGACAATGGACAGCAGAAAACTGAATGTTGGAGAAGGGCACATCTTTTCATTGGGTTGGGTCCATAGACTTGCCTTCTAGGAGTTGGCAAACGATCCCAAAGGTTCCGAAACAGTGGCAAAGGAGTTGCAAATAGTCTTAACTTAAGCACTTTCTCCACCTAGGTTGCTATCTTACTAAATGTTAGCATAACAACAGTTAGCATGTTAGCAGTAGTCATTTAATTGGACCACTGTAAATCTAAAACAGCTCTACAAGGCAAGCTCATCTCTCAATAAATGCTTCACATATGTAGGTATCAGACAAGCAACCATTAGCAAGCAACCGTTAGCAGGCCTAATAAGCGTTCATGTTGATACATCACCTACATCACGACCGAGCAATACTAGCCCAGACACACAATGTTGTAAGTTTTTTTCTAGTTGGATTTATTTAATTCTTTATGCCCATTTATCATCTGTTCAAAGCATCTTACTATGTAATTTTTAGAACAGTTGTGATGTTTTGATTCGTTTTTATCATGTGGATTTAAAATAATAATAATTGCATTTAATACTTGCACTAACTACAATTGCACTTTTTGTTTGTATATTGTCTACAATAACAACAATAATTGTAAATACTGTAAATTGTCTTACGTTATTATACTATCTTGTATTTGTATGCAGCAGTAGTAGGGCAGCCATGTCCAGTCCAACTGAGGATGTGTGTGCAGTACATCTGCTACATTTGGCACAGTGTATGAATGTATTATTTTGCATCACTGCTTTTTTTTCTTTTTTTTCCACATTTGAAACGGACAAGAAGTATTTTTCCAATGACGGTCACCTGCATTGAGTAGTTTGCTCCAACTTTCACAAGGTTCTTGACAAGCTCAGCAGTATGTTGAAAGTGGATGTTAGCTGCAAATAAAAAAAGTGAAAATGTGTCAGCACACTTCCTACTCAAATCAGGGTTCTAGTAGAATTGAAATACAAAAACAAACTTGGCATTCATTGCTCATCCGAGAATGCATTCCTCTGAAAATTTCTGCATCAATTAAGGCAACACACTTTCCTTTTCTCTTTTTGATTAAAAACATTTGCCTCATTACTTTTCAGTAATGTTTGCTTCTTTGTGCTCATAGTGATGCACAACAGATTCAGTATATTAATTTTCGGACTATTTATTTTCACTTACCATCTGCTGTGCCGTGTACCAACATCAGTGTCTGGTCTCTTAGTGCATGAACATTCTGCAGCACACTGGAGAACTGGAAAGTAATGAGAAAAAGTAAGCCAAAATAAAATCATAAAAAATTACCTACTGCACTTAGGTAGCTATATATAAGAGAGTAATGCTATACAACAAGAAACAAAGACTGTAGTAATTGAAAACCAATAGATACGCCGGCAGACATGTTGGAGAATATGTATGTCAGATGTGATCAAATGAAAAGGTTAATGGAAATGTATTTTCATTCTGAATACAGAATAATGGGCGCACACACAGTAATTAAGACAACACATTGCAATAAAATGTCACCAAATTAAACACAATTGTTTCCAATTTCTTCTACCTCATTGCTGAGAAGAGAGCTTGAGAGCTTTTCAAGACAAATGCACCATGAATACATACATCAACACATTGTGGCGGCCGTGGCTCAAGGTGTAGAGTCGGTCGTTCAGTAACCAGAAGGTCGGCTGTTTGATCCCCGCTTTCCCAAAGTCATGTGTCGTTGTGTCCTTGGACAAGGCACTTCACACACATTGCCTCCAGTGCTACTCACACTGGTGTATGAATGGTGCGGATGTTTGGTGTTGGTCGGAGTGGCCGTAGGCGCACACTGGCAGCCACGCTTCCGTCAGCCTGCCCCAGGGCAGCTGTGGCTACTTAAGTAGCTTACCGCTACCACTGTGTGAATGTGTGAGTGCATGAAAGATACCCATTCCTCTGTGAAGCGTCTTTAAGTGTCTAGAAAAGCGCTATATAAATCTGATGCATTATTATTATTATCAAATTGTTGATTGTCAATCAAAGCTCTCTAATACTGTGACAATTGATGCAAAATAAGTGTAACTGCATGTATTGCATGATAGGATGTCGCCGCAAGCAACTTTCAGAGTATTGACAGTCAAATGAGAAGCGGTGGACACACCTGGTATCTGCTGTCATCTCGTAGAGGCATGCCAAGGTATCGCTCTGAGAAGGCTGACGCTATGCAAATGACAACAATTACACCATTTTTAACAGTGCTGCTACATCGCATTTTCTGAATAATTGTTTTTAGGGAAGTGCATGGAACCGTTTGTGTGTAAAAGAAACCATATTTGAAAAAATGAAAAGTGTTTCTATCCTATGTTACACATAAATGATAATGCTTTATAAAATGTTGCACTTAAATACTGGAATGTTTGTTCCAGTAGGTGATGAAATTGCTTCCCTTCATATGACACATTGCATTTTGTGTTTTGAAAGGTTTTATGCTTACCGTACAACTTCAAATCTGTCATGGGTGACATTGCACATGCACATTTGAAGACACTGTCCGTAGATTTAAGCAGCATTAATGCAATATAGGCTCCATAACCCTGAACAAAAAATAAATAAAACACATCATTGTACAATGCATGTAGCAATAGAAAACCTGTTGCAAGATGTGAACAAAGAACATTTTTCAAATTCATCATAAACATTGTTGAGGTTTGTGGCATTTCCTTTTTTTTCAAAGCGTAATGGAATAAGGCAATTGGAAAAATACTTTTATGCATGAAGAATAGAGGCTCACCTTTCCAAAAATTGCTATCCGAGTCTTATCAATGTATGGAAAGTTCATCATGTAGCTGGAAGAACACAAGATAAATAAGTCAGAGTTTTGAACACATGCAATGCCACTTCAAATCAGCAGGCAAAAACTTTAATTACTATTTTGCGAGGCTCTTATTTACAGTACGTCGATAGATATAATCCGATTGATTGAACATTATAAGTGATGCATGTTCAATAATTTGAAATATATATATTTTTTCTGGTTCCTCTGCAGACTCCCACCAAGACATGAGGAGTCAAATCAAAAAATTAAAACAAGTGAAAAATGGGCCATTCTTGCAAATAGCCCCCTAATTTGTTCACCTGTGGAATGTTACAAACACCAGTTTTCTTTTTATTGTTTTTTTTTTACCATTTTACCATCATCTTTCCCAGTCTCTTGTTGCCTCTGTCCCAGCAAAAACATTGCATTTGCAATAACACCCCCCCCCCCCCACCCCCACAAAAAACAAAAAAACAACAACAACTATAGTATTCATCAGTTAGAAGAGTAAATATCTTGTATTTTTTTATGAATTCAATTGAATATAGGTTTTTGCAAATCATTGTTTGTGTTTACATTTTACAAAACGTCTCATCTTCATTGCAATTGTGGTTTGTATTTTCTGGTAGTCTGCATCATGCTGACGCTCACAGGTTAGTCTTGGCACTGTGATGAACATTTAGTATAGGAAGGTGGCACTTGATCATGGGAGATATTATGTCTGTAGTTTGCTAATCTCAAGTACACCACTCACTACAGAATTTGGAAGGTGTACACACTACTTAAAAACAAAGCATTTTATTATGAAGAAGTAGACACATGTATCACACCACCCACTCACTAAGACTCCACTCACAGTGCTTCAGCACAGTTGCTCTGCTCTCCCCTTCCCATTGCTGGCCTGCAATGACACAATGCTGCACTACAGCACATTTTTATATGCCTTGTGCATTCATGCACTGTAAATTTGCTTATTTTCACATCTCTTAATTTCCATTATACACAGTGTCAGTTATTGTTAATTACTAGCAGTTTGTCTGTTTATTCATGTACTCATGCAGGAGAAATAGCACCATAGTCCACCTTTCTAATCACTTTTGGCACATGACAGTCAACTTTTGTTCGAGGGCAAGAATCTCTGTCTGTGGTTGATATTAAATACTACAAAAGACAAATTAATGATTTTTACCCATTCAGGATATCAAATGGAAGTCACTTTGTCAACTCAGGATGGCACTACAATACAGAGAGTGTCGTCCTACAAATACTTGTGTATTTGGTTGGATGACAAGATGTCTTTTGAGGTCCATGCACTGATTTATTTATTGCTAAAGCACTTTAGGGCAAATTACCCCTTTACATTTTAAATCTGCTTTCTTACCATAATAGTATTTACAGGGCTTGGTCATCAGGAAAAAAATGCCATTAAAAATACCAGTGACAAAAACAGAACTTGATCAAATGCTTTTTTCATCACATCCTCTAATTGTTTCAATTGAACATCAAGCCACGTTAAATCAGGAATCACTCCCGCCACTCAGTAAACCAACCGTAACGGAACAATGTGACTGTTTTTAATCTAATGCCTTTTTTACTTTAAATTTTCCGTTATGTATTGCATGCTTGTTTCTTTTCAACCTACTGTGTGGAGTGTGTCAATCATAGTATAGTTGTTTGTGTGTGACTTTGTTTTGTCTCATGTCTGTTGTGCAAGTATCTGCCACTAATTTTGGCTAGGACTAACCCAATAGATAAATATCGTCGCTGCTGTCCGTTTTTTATATTTATTAATTATTTTTACATTTTAATGTTTTTAGGATGTCTTTGTTCAGCTTCATCCCAAAAACATACAAATGTAAAAAAAAAAATCAAAAAAATTGACAGGTGTTTTTCACAAAGCAGCGACGATATACAAAATTGGAAAACATACTCGACTGCTGCGATTTGGTCCTGAACATCCACACTGCCCAGTCTCTGGTGGACCTCATGCAGGACCCTCTGGCCCTGGAAGCCGCTACCGCGCCCATCGAGACGAGCCACAATCACGTTGTCTGAGCTGACCAGCACTGAGTCCCAGCTGAGAGCAAAGCGGTCACTCACGGCCTGACCACCAGGGAAGCCATCGCTGTGGAAAACAGACAAAATGACATTTTGAAACTAATTCGACTTCATTAAAGAAGAAACCATTAACTCATTCACTCCCAGCCATTCTCACTGAAGCAACACCCTTCGCTCCGGTTGTTTTACTGGATTTTGACAGATTTTGCAAGGTCCACAGAATATTGTGTTCTATTGCTAAGAAAACATAAAAAGTAAGTTTATATCTGTTTCTGTTTTGCAACAAGATTAGGATTATTAACAAGCATTAGAATACAGCTGAGTTTCATCAGTATTCACAAATCTGTTTAAAACAGTGGGGGGAAATAGCTCTTGGCAACATGGCCCTGGTCTCTTATACTCTGCTGCCACCTGCTGGCCGTCTTTGTAAAAAATACCATTGCTTCAAGTATTCTCTTCATTTCTGAGGCTGCATTAAAGCCATATGTATGCTCTAGCATAAATCCCCCATAAAAAACGTATATATATGTCTTTAGGAGCATGGTAATATTTAAACTAGCACATATTTATACATTTTTGGGAGAAAATTAGTTCTGTTCTGCTTACAGGCATACATAACATCATACTGATTAAACAGTCAACCAGCGGAACACTACTGTCACTTTACAATTTAGGAAATGTCCTTAAAATATTTCTTAAAAGGATTACAGCCCTTTTCACGCTGCATTTAGCATGGCGCAGTGCGATATTGTCAAACCCATTCATTGTGTATGTAGTAAGGGGCAGGGACCGAGGAATGGAGCGTTGCTGGCCGGTGTGGCAAGAGGACTTCTGCCGTGATGGCGAGGTGCCTTGAACTGGAAAACGTTATTAGAGAGGAGCTGGCGGACTGATGTAGTGTTATTTTGACAAACTTTTTTACAAGTAGCGGCACGATTAAACTATCCAAGTACCCACAAGTCATAATTTTTTGCTCATCTTCTTATGTAACAATGAAGGTAGGCTGCTACATCAATACTTCCAAATATGGATGTGCTGGCATCTAGTAATTGTAAGTATTTAAAATGACTCTTCATACTGAGTGAGTGCAGTGTGAAAATGGCTTAACTTGTATTTGATAGGTTTTACCTAAATACTGGATTTAATTAAGAAATTCCAAGTGGCATATTATATTATTGTTACTGTTATTATGTTAATAATAATTGGTGCTTGTCAGTGTTACATCACCATCACATTGTGTCAGATACATACACGACCAAGAGGAGCCCATAGTGACGAGATTCAGAGAAGTCAGGCGGATAGGAGATTTTCAAAGGTAAATCTATACAAAGGGGAAAGGAGCAGCCAATATACTGTATGAGGGTTTCTGAGTAGTTATCCTGATGCACTATGTGAGCCTTTATAGCGGCCTTTATTCTCTCACCGAAATGGCCAATTGAAACTGTCCTGAAGTCAGTCAGCTGGATCATTTTGTAGTTCAAGGCTGCCTTCAGCAAGGAGTTGTTTTCAAGAATATAATAATCTGGAAAAGGAAGGAAATGTGAGGCTAGTCATTTACGGCATGTAAATGTGTAATAAATAAACTGAGGATAAAGAGGTTGCACAGCTGAATGAGTATCTGCGTTCAATTTGGAATATATGAGGCAGTTCTATTTTTTTCTATTTTTGGATTAAAAGTCATAGCAATGACAAAAATTTTTTACAGATTGTGACCTCTGTGGCCTTACCATTTCTCCAAACCAAAGATTTTGGGGAGGGGACTAAATCAAATGAAATTCAGCCAAAGATTTTCTGATGGAAAACCCCAGATCAATAGATGTGTCATTAGCAAACCGCCAGGGAGTGTTTAGTTCCCAGCTGTGGGTGGAAGGCAAAGCCAAATAACCCTGAGCAAATGACTTTTCGGCAGCACAGTGTTAACTGATATTCATCCAGAACGTTAACTGATTTACACCCAGAAAGTATTTATAGAGCTTAACTTTTGTTACATAATTAATATCCCCCACCCCTAATTCCCCACACACAATATCCTATGACAACTTGAAAAGTGTCTGTTTATTTTTTTCATATATATATATATATATATATAATTATTATTTTTTTTTTCAAAGTTAACAGGATGACTTCTTCTTAAGAAGCCCTTATTTAAGAAGCACTTCCAATATCATGACAAGGACAGATTCCCTTACTTGAACTATAGAGACTGTGTAAGATCACCATTGGTGTTCCAGGACCTAAAATGAATAAATACAACAAAACATAAATGTAATTAATTTTTGAACAACTTATTCAACAAATGTAAAAGTACAAATGTACAAATTTACATTTGTCTGTCTTCATATTTTCTGGAACTTTGTGTTTTAGTCTGTCTTGAAAAACAGTGTTTTGTTTTTAAGGGAAAACTGAGCTTATGGGAAAACTGAGTAAAGTCCACTTGTTTTGTTATGTTGTTCGTTGATGAAAGAGAAAAACATGGTTGAGGTCTACAATTACCAGTACGAGTCCAAATATCCTCCGGGATGCATTCGGATTTGGGGTTGAAGGTCTGGACAAGGCCTATGTCTATTAATTTTGTTGGCAAGAAGAAAAAAAAAACACTCCTTGACAATTTTACCTTCTCTGTTTATTTGCACAAACTGTAGCATTTTATTTTTCTCATTATCTTTTGGCAAGTTGTATTTTCTTTGACCTTTGCACTGTAATGCACACTTGTGTCTCACTGAAATTGATTTGTTATGTTCGTACTTGCATGAAAACATTAAAGGTATTAAAAGCATTTTATGAGTGGAATTATACAAGCTTGTTTATCCTGATGAAAAAGCAGGTGCTTTGTGAAATGGTCAACTGAAAACAAGCTTTCTCCGCATTTATTGCTTTAGGGAGAGGGAACAATGTTATTGTCCAATAAATCATTACTCCAAAGGCCAAATGCTTCTAAGCATGAAGCACTCTTATCTGCCAAAATAAATTGAATACACAAAAACAACATGCGCTAAATGAGTCAGTCAGAACACAATATCATTATCTGCAAGTAATACAAATTGAGTTAATTCATCCTGTTAATTCTAAGCTCCCGTATTTAACTTTAGCACAAAATTGATTAAAAACCAAATACACATTTCTTTACGCCCACCTTCATCAAACTTTCAGGGATCATGTCAGAGCTTGAGCGCCACTGTTCAAGATTCTCACTGATATCTACAGTTCATATCTGATCTGCTAATGAGACACTTGAGGTCACATGTGGCTGTTATGGTTGTGGCGCGGCGGTGCCACAGGTTATTGTGTCCCCGGGGAAATAAATTGTAGCAAGTTTGAAATTATTGGTAACATTTAACTATCATTTTGAAAATAAACTATTACATGTTTCCACGTATTGCTTGTAATATGTTGACATATAGGGATGGCAATTGATATGATTTTTACAATTCCGATTCCATTTTAAATTCTGCTAAACAATTGAATTATTTATCTATTCTTTTATAAATACAGGTACTTTTTTGGAAAAAAGGAGAATAAACAGGTAGATTATCATCCAGTTTGTTTTGTCTTAATTGTATCTGTAAACTAGATACATGTTTAAAAGTAACAAGCTTACAAACCCAACAGTGAGGTCTAAAGAGGTTCACTAGGACTACTCGATGGGGTGCCATTGGTTCCTCAGTAAAAATATATATATATAATTTGAAAATAATAATAATAATAATAATAATAATAATAATAATAATAATAATAATAATAATAATAATAATAATAATAACAAATCTTCTGTAGAAATGTACAAAATACAACCTAGATTATTTTGTGGCAATTACACAACAGTGAAGGTAGAAACGTTCACTCTAAAAACAGTTGGGAAAAATAACCCAATTATGGATCAAAAATGGACCGATCCACTTTATGGGTCAATTTGACCCAACTTTCTGGGTTGTTTTATACAAAATGATGCAATTTTTTGGGACCCAAGTAAAGGATCTGACTAATATTTATGAGTTATTTTACACTAAAGTTGGGTCAAATTGACCCAAGTAGAGGATCGGTCCATTTTTGACCCAAGGTTGGATTATTTTTAACGCAACTGTTTTTGGAGTGTAGAATCTACGTTGTAGATCGACAAGTAAATCTAGAGTTTTGCCTTTAATATTTACATTAAATGATGTCCTTATCGTCTGAATGTTTAAGAAAACCTCACAATATATGTGATTACCTACCTTTACAGTGAAGGATAATGTGCTGGTGCGTCGGGCTTAGAACAGCATCAAAATACAAACAGTGTGCCTTATTTAGCTCGCATGTTAAACACCAGCGTGGGAACAATCCTACAGTTTTCACACTAAAAGAGAGAGAAAATAGGTAAGATAAGTGATGAAATGGAATGAAAACACACAAAAACCCTGAATACTATACAGCTAAAGATAATTAATCCATTGCTTTGCAGCCATGATAAAAGAAATGAGAATATTAATCAAACATATTGATAGTAGATATACTGTATCAGAACTGAAAATTACACAATATTTTCAAAAGGAATGCAAATGGTTAACATTATCATTGTATGATAGACAAAGGTTTATCTTTGCACATCATTGTCTCCACAAAGCAGCATAAAACCAAATATGACATATCGGAAACAAATGAAAAACAAACCTGTAAAGTTGACGCCTTCGCGGAGAACCCTCTGTACTGAGAAAATAACTAGAAAAAGATGATAAACAAAGTGAGCTCCGGTAATACTTTTAGAAAAACTATTATCTTTTTTCAGTGATCACATTTGTTTCACGGAAACACAAGTCATCAGTTAAACTTACAGTTTATCAGTGTTTTCATCATAGCCAAGGATCTTCGTCACCTCCCAGTTTCCTGATGTTAAATGTCGTACTTCATTTTCATCTGTTCTGAACTAAAATGAGCAAACAAGATGTGTGACAATTTGTACTTGTATATTAATTATTAGTGACAATATAGTATCATTCACAGATATATGAATGCACTACTGTCTGGTAGAAGCAAACATGCTACATCATAGTGCCATAAAATAAGATATAAGTCACATTTAGAGCTTATTTCGTTGTAAAGAAAATATGAATGGCACACTAAACATGACTTTTTATGTAGGCATATTAAGTGTTTTTTAAATTTTAAGACAAATAAAACTTCACCTGAGTGTTAAACATAGCGATGTGATGAAACTCTCCACGTCCCCCTTGTTTCACTGGAACGGTCAAGAAGAATTTTTTGCCATCTTTAGAGAACACTGGCTCTTGGTTCTATTAAAAACACAACAACAAAGAAACACGGTGTTTACGGACAACCCAAGCCAAATCTGAAGTTCTTACTTGAGATATTTGACATAGAGAAGGCAAACCAAATACACCACCATTGCGATACTTTGATAGTCGTCTTTAAAAGGGAATGGCAGATGCCAACCTTCACTGCTGATCCACAGGCAAAATGAATAATTGATGGTAATAAAAAAAAAACTTGGAGCACCATCAACCAAATTCTAAATTCATTGCATTCTGGATGTGTTGGGGTAAACATGTCCTGCTCTGGAAGGAGCCTAACAAATAGTGATTTAAAGGTTTGATTTATTAACAAATAAATCATGTGCAAAATGTTCAGACAACAATAATATACTGATTTTAAATTGGTTTTAATGTAAATATTCTTAGTTTGTGCCCCCTTCCCTCCAAAAAAAAGAAAGCTATTCATAGCTTCTGCATAACTTGCTTACATGCCACAATGAAGTAGTTAGTAACTATTGTAAACATGTCTTGTAAACCACCTATCCATAACATTCGGATATAACTCAACCCCCTACCAGACTCATGCTCCACCCCTCACTAATATTCGAAAACGGCGCTCAAAGGGGAAGTTGTCTGGAGGACCATTGGTCTTGTATAGACCCTATTTGCTGATGTCATTGCTTAGCTACCGCTCCGTCTCCTGGAGGACAAGCCCCCCCATAACAAATGAATGTAGAGAGCTTGATTTTCGGTGAGGGTTTTCATTAAGAGCTGGGCAATATGTCAAGTGTCACAAAAAACATCCAGAGTAGAACACTACATTATTGCGACTCATTGGAACCAGCCGTTTGGAGCCGCTAGCTACTAAAAATTTAGTTGGTTGGGGGGCAAGGTGGAAGTGGAAGCTTAAGGTTTGATGTTTTTGGTTGAAACAGTACATCAATCACTACTTTCATGGTGTAAAATGTCATTCATTAAATAGTTGGTGTCCGGATATACTCGTTTTACTGTATATTGAAGTCTTCAAGCTCTCTTAGCTTGCTAGCTGCTAATAAAGAGACCGCACGTTTACAACACATTCCTCAGCAGAGATCAAGCCTGAGTTAAAGTGTTGTGATAATCGTGTTAAATCGTTAACTTTTTGTTCAGAATTACTTGCATTATTATGCAAAAAAAAGTATGAATGATTGTTTCACTAAATATAATATGGCACATTCATCACGTCTGCCTGGAATTTACAATCCGAGATTAATGTTATGACTCACTGTATATGAAAAAGAGAAAAACTACCTGATATAAAATGCGCTGAGCGTATCCTCATACTTTTTGTGGGTGCTAAGCAGTTGCGTCGTAGGTTCGCTAGCCACCGTGCGCGCCTGGTTTAGAATCACTGCTGACAGCCGAAATAATGATCTCATCTCTCTTTGAGCGATTAGAGCATCCGTAGGAGTTCACCATAGCATTGGTCGCTGATTTATCAACTGTTTGACCTATTTTCTTGGTTACACTGATTGTTTTCTAATTCACTCGTGTTGGCGGCTTGTCCTCCAGCATGGGGCGGCACCCAAACGTGACGTCACACTAGAACCGTCTATACTACGTCAGTGACTACGTCAGATTCAAAAAGTGACGTCGGTAGTCTCTGCTCGTCCAATGAGAGGACAAACAGCCAAATTGTGTTTATCCCAATGTTTAACCTGAAGATGGCGTCACACATTTTTGCCCCAAATTCAAGCTTTCAACAAACATGCACTAAAATGTCAAAATAATGACCAAGTCAGGTAGACAGCATTAATAGACACGCGTTGATACAGTTCATCAGCAAAATAAAAGTTGATTTTGGATTGAGTAACCCTTAAAGAACAACAGCTTTTAGTAATCCAGAAGAAGTGTGTATTTATTTATACACACCTCAATTTCACAAAATAGCTCATTTTTAAATCTTTGACTTTTAAAATGGCAAATTAATCAAATTAATTTGATTTATTGCCCAGCCCTATTTGGGAAGGTTACCTAGTTCCTTTAAACATGTATTCTGGTACAGTTACTAGCTACCTGTTAAAATATTCCAAGTATCATATAACTTTACTACTTTTAGATGACTCCAATACCAAATATGCTAATGAGAGCAAAATAAACCAAATATCAGTAATATTCATTAACAGTATCAGTACATGTCATTTTGGTCTTTTCTGTTCAATCAATGCTTTTAATACTATGCATAGTTTTGGAACATGGGAGGA
The DNA here is from genome assembly GCF_054856555.1 of Leptonotus elevatus. Taxonomy (NCBI): domain Eukaryota; kingdom Metazoa; phylum Chordata; class Actinopteri; order Syngnathiformes; family Syngnathidae; genus Leptonotus; species Leptonotus elevatus. Next base: position 3,378,531 of record NC_141250.1, on the reverse strand, counting down.
ATTGTGATAGATAGGGATATATAGAAATATATTGCAAGAGATAGAGATATATATAGCGATATATAGACAGAGATGTAGAGATATCTATACTTTCCTTTCCTTTACTTATACTTTCTACATTTGTGTTTGTGTCCGAAATGTACATTATATTTTGTAATGAGATTTTTTATGCAATAGCACTCGAATGATACTTACAGTATAACAGACAGTAAAGACAATTTTCATTAACTATAATTGTCACTAAGTTATAACTAGTGTTGTTCCGATATCGATACTAGTATCGGCAGAGGCACCGATACGGCATTAAAACAGTGGTATCGGTATCGGTGAGTACTAACAAGTAACATGCCGATACCATTAGTTCTGACGCTAATATAGGACTTTGGATGCAGCATCTTGTGTCTTGCTTGTGCACGACATTCACTGATGTGTGACATGTTCACTGCATGCCGAGCTAAGATATCCTATTGGCCCTTGAATGCTCTGAACCAATGGCAGAACAGCTTTTTCATGTTGAGAAAAAAAAACAACAACTTAGGTATGGTATCGGCATCGGCCGATACTGCAAAGCTGGGTATCGGAATCGGTATCGGGAAACAAAAAACGGTATCGGAACAACACTAGTTATAACTTATAAAAGTATTGCTTGATATTTTATATTGAACCGAGTAGAATGAATCACCTGACTCGGATCTCTGTACATCAATCTGACATGATTAATTGAAAATATCCCATTATTGTCAATCACCAGTTGAAAACATTACTTTGATCCAAGGCTGTCAGCACCATGCATGAAGGAGATTACAGATCTCCATATCATATTAAAAAAATGTTCATTAAGTGCACAACTGTGATTATAACAGCAATAAAGTTGATCGTGAGAAATAATATATGGCCATCGTTTGCATTGTTAGTTGTAGGAAATGAGATGTGAAACTTTCACTGGAAAAAAAAAGAAGGTAAGATGGGACTTAAAAGGGTCAAATGATTTGATATACTTTTAGTAGAAAGAAACAGAAAACAGGAAGAAAAAAATCACAATTACCTGTTTGGAAAGCCAGAGCTCAGAATTTTCTTCATGTCTCTGAAAAAGACACAACGTAAAATGTGATTATGTTTTTCTCTCTGTTTTTAAAAGTTGACTTCCAGACAGAGTTTTCTTTTGTTTCAACAAATTATTTGATCACAGGGTGAAGCCCTCGTTTAATCTTCTCTGGGAATTCAATTCTCACTCCTTATTTCATTCCAAAAACAATAGCAGGCATGACAGAGGGTCTTGGCGGTTCAAGTCATTTATTTGTTTATACATATTCTACAAAATCAAGGAAACTAAACTGGAACTGGTGCCTGCTGAGTCCCAGGGCTCAATTTTAGTAGACAGTGCACATCAACAAAACTGGCACATCTTCATTTTCGTGCCAGGGCGAGTTTCGTTTACTGTGTTGGGGAAATTGGCGTAAAGTTTAGTCTACTTTCAGACACCAAATTATAAATTGCGCTGGATGCATGTCAAATGAAACACACTTGCTATGTCTTGTCCCCTCAGCCCTCTTTGTTGGTTTGTGGGGTGCACCTACTGTGACACAGGCTCCTGTTGTGGTGTCACACACAGTCAGAGTGGAGATGTTCTGAGCCCGGTTCAGCCATCTAACACACGTATGAGTCTTACTGATCCATTTCACCATGGTCACATAATGATCCCTAGGGGCAGAAAGATTATCATATCTTCTTGTTCTCTGCAAATTAATTATGACAATAAAAATGAACTCTGTAAAGTCAATTAGTGTTATAGTGTGTTATTAAGCAAATCAATCAAACGTATTTTGTTATCTTGTTACGAGAGAAATTAAGCCCTTCTCACCGTAGTTTGAGGCTATCTGGTGGCATGAGCTCCAGCGTGTGTGTCGGGCCGTAAAGATTGACAACAAAAAGTTTCACCGCTGGATTGGGTTGGCCAGCCTGTAAGTGGGAGTAAAAAAAAAGTTATTAAACTTGATTCCAAATCTAAAGAGTAAAGGAAAAAAGTGAATTAGCATAAAAAAGTTCAACAAAATTCACTAAAAGGATTGCTTTATTTTTACGAAATTGCATATATTATATTATTATATCATTTGCCCCTAAAAACGTATTTATATGTTTAAAAAAAATGTTAGACACTAGAGCATACAGAAGGCGTTGATGTAGCCTCTGAACTGAAGACAATAAATGAAGCAATAGTGTTTATTACAAAAACGGCCAGCAGGTGGCAGCAGAGTATAAGAGATCAACCAGGGCCATGTTGCAAAAACCTAATTTTGCCAGTGTTTTCAACAGATTTGTGAATAATGATAAAAATTTGCTATATTCTAATGCTAATTGCTGCAAAACGGAAACAGATACAAATGTGTTTTTTTTCTGATGAAAGAAGAGACTCTAATGTTTCTTTTGGCAGGTTGCATGTTTTTATAGCAATAGAACACAATATTCTGTGGGCCTTAAAAAATCAGTCAAAATCTAGTAAAACAGCCGAGAGCGAAGGGGGTTGCTTCAGGGAAAATGGCTGGGAGTGAATGAGTTAAAAAGATTTGACATATACATAAATTTATGTAATAAACACTTAACTAAATACAATTTCAAAGGCAATCATATACAACAGACGTTTGTTCTCAGTGTCACCCTCTTGTAAAACTTTATCACAGCGTGAGAAGGAACCATCCTTTAGGCATTACTACTATTCAGATTAGATTTACGGTGTAAGGAATGCTAGATGAACATTGGGGTGCTACTGAAGCTTGGAGATGAGACAAGGCGGGGATGGGGGCTTGTGAGGATATAAATGGCGTCCTGCATCCTTTTAAGAATGACAGTGATTGACAGTGACAGCTCCTGCCTTGAGCATAGTCTGAGATGGTGTTACTTAGTTCAGCTTTTTGCCTTAAAACCATAAGAAAGGGAAAATGTAACATAACATTGCTATAAGCAGAGATGAACATAAAATGTTTTGTCTAGTTCTCAAAAGAGCACCAGAGGTTGTTTCCTGACCCTTAATGGCTGCACCGATTATAGGATTTATGGCTATTACTATTCATTTTTGCATTAATATACAGTATAAGAGGTATTTTCATTGCCTTTACTAAATAAAATGGATCTCACAAAATAAATGATGATCTGGAAAAGGTTTGTAGTCGCAACATACTTGTACCAAATTCTGCACTAAATTACTACTTTCAAAATCTACTCGTTCATGACAGTCAAATGAATTTACAGTAAATTATGTATTTGACTACATTGAACAGTGAATAGTTGATAGTGATTACAGCTTAAACAATAGAAAATTATGCTTCACCAAACGTACAAAAAGAAGATGGAAGTACTGTCCAAAGGATCTAGAAAGTTATTGGGCTTTATAGCAACACTAAGGAAATTTCAGTTTACGTTGATTATAGCGATGCCATATGGACAAAAGCGGTAATGTTATGCCTGAAGGAAGACCACATTTCCCATGAAGACAAGCGTCGTTTTTTTTTTTTTTTAGCTCATGCCAGTGTTGATCCTTCACTGTCCTTTTATCCAGGTAGCTTCTCTTTTCTTTTTTCTTTTTTGTCTCCTCAGACAAACTTTTTAGTTGTTTTGCAGATTCTGCCAGGAAAGCAGTAATTGCACGTCGACATTCAAATTGACTTCCATCTTTGTAACAAATTAGGGAGGGGGGAAAGTGACATATATCATATTGCAGTCAGCCCATTTGTAGTTTTTTGTGTGTGGCAGTGTTCCTACCATCCTCCTCAAAGTTGCTTAATGCCAGGAACATTGATAAAGACCCCCTAAGGCCTTACCCTATTCAACTAGTTTTAAGTCGATGTTTCATTAGAAAAGTTATGAAAATCTCTTATAACGCCTATTAAAGGGACAACTGGTGAATACACACAATCACCAGAAGAAATTAATCAATTTTTTTTTAACTATTATCACAACCTATACTCAGAAACTAACAAGTCTAACCCTGAGCCTATTGAGGCATTCCTCAGTAGCTTAAATATACCTCAGTTAACTACTGAATATAAAGATATGCTAGATGCGCCACTTACTATAAACGAGCTGTACAGTGCTCTAGATAGTATGCCTAATGGAAGAGCACCTGGCCCGGATGGTTATCTGGCTATATTTTTTTGAGCACTTTTGGTTAATGCTTGCTCCATTATTATTAAGAGTAGTAACAGAAATTTAAAAAAAGAACTAATGGCTACATAGGTCCACACATGAATACAGCAGCAATTACACTTTTATTAAAGCCAGAAAAAGACCCCACCCTCCCATCAAGTTAACGTCCGATTTCACTAATTAACACTGATATAAAAATTATCGCTAGGGCTTTCGCATCTAGAGTAATCTCGACAATCATTCATAGCGACCAAACAGGCTTTATTAAAGGCCGTCACTCTAATAATAATATTAGGAGGCTCTTTAACCTTATTAGCATGTCACAGCAACATGATAAAAAGGCAGTTATTATATCGTTGGATGCAAAAAAAAAAAAAAAGTTAACTGGTCCTTTTTCTTTGTTGTTTTAAATAAATTTGGCTTTGGGAAGTCATTTATTCACTTGGTGTCAGTATTATATGATTCGCTTAAAGTTACAGTTACTACTAATGGGATTATATCTTAGAGTTTTACTCTACAGAGAGGCACAAGATAGGGATGCCCACTGTCCCCTTTATTATTTGCAATATTTATTGAACCACTTGCAATAGCTATACGCCAGGAAAGAAGGATTCAAGGAATTCACTCTGGGGTAAAAAAATTATCTATATGCCGATGATATTTTACTTTATTTAGACAAACCTGCTAATTCGTTAGGGGAAGTATTTAACTTAATAACTAAGATCTCACATTTATCAGATTATTCTATTAACTGGACAAAATCAACACTACTACCTATTACAGAAAATTAATGGAACCCTGCAAGCCAGGACCCACACTACTCATTTCCTGTAGGCAATTTAAAATACTTAGGCATAAAAATCTCACCTAAATTAACTGATTGAATTCATTTAAACTTTACTCCACTTCTGGATAGCATTTATAGTGACTTGGAGCGCTGGAATAATCTTCCCATTTCTTTAATAGGACGAATAGCCACCATTAAAATGAAAGTTTTACCCAAAATAAATATTTTTTTCTCAATGATTCCATTTAAACCTACGTCTACCTGGTTCCAGTTGTTGGACTCGGCCGTTACAAAATTTTACTGAAAAAAAAAAAGCAGATTAGTCTATCTACTCTTCAGAAAAGTAAATTCAAAGGTCTAGAAGAGGCACCAAATTTTATGCACTACTATATAGCTAACCAGCTACAATATATCATTCTATGGGCACGACCCAACAGAGATACTAACTGTTGGCTGGAACTAGAACAGAAGGATTGTAATAACCTCAGACTTTTAGATTTACTCTTTATTACAACATCGATTAAGCGACACAATTGTTTTAAAAACCCAATGATTTCCGCCACCCTGACTGCCTGGTGGAAGGCACTAGAAATTACAAAAGCCCAATTGGAGTCCTGCGGGCTTCCTCCCATATGGCATAACCCTGACTTTCAACTTAACAACCAATCGTTTTATTTAGGTGTGTGGGAGCAGAAAGGAATTACACATCTCCACCATCTTTTCTCAGATAATATGTTTATATCATATACATCCTTGCTCCAAAATGACAAAATAAAAAACGGAAATTTTTGACATTATCTGCAAGTTAAAAGTATGATAAAGAAACAAATTCCAACACTTCGGGGTAGGCTCCAATCGCCTGTTTTAGCTAAAGATATTACAAAGCTTTCTCCGACAACAACAAAAAAACTCTCAAAAATACATGTTACTTTCGTATACTGATAAAATGTATTTACCCATCTTGAAATGGGAGACAGACTTGCCTATCGCTCCGGAATATGACTTTTTGGATTCAAGTTTGTGAAAACATATTTAAAATGGCAAAACACAAATTTACAACTTATCCAATATAAAATAATTCATAGAACATACATTACTCAATATATGATGAAGAAAATGGGACTCTCAGACTCTGACATTTGTCTCCAGTGTTTACAAAATACTACAGACACTTATTTTCATGCTTTATGGTTATGCACTCCGGTTATGTATTTCTGGACTAAAGTCTTAGAAAAACTTTCCGTTATCTCGGACTATAGAATACCTTTATCTCCAAACTTGTGTTTGCTAGGTGACCTAACAACAACTGACTTACCACGTAAATATTTTTAATCTACACAAAAAACAATTCTTGTTAACTGGAAAAATAAACAAACTTTGAATATCGACCAATGGTCTAACGTCCTCATAAATCACAATTTAATGGAAAAAATATCTGCCTTGAATAAAAACCAAATATCAAAATTTATAGAAACATGGTCTACGGGCGTGGAGGGGGTGGGCGATGTGGGCCGGTGGGGTGCCTGGCGGGCCTGCCGTGCCCCGTTCTGCTGCGTTGGGCTTGGGGCGCGGGCCGTGTAGGGGTGGGGGCGCTCCTGGCTCCTGGGTTTGCTTTCCGGCCGGTGGCCCATGCGGGGCCCGGGGGTTGTGCCTTGGCGCTGCCGTGGCCTAGGGGTCCCTGGGGGGTTGTGCTTGCTCTGTCCTGGCCAGGGTCGACGGCTCCTCTCTCTGGTGGAGGTTTTCATGCATGCCAAATCCACCACACCAGCATCTACCGAAATTCAAACACAATCTGCTTCTTCCTCTGGTTGTTGAATCGGTGGAGGCTGATGTCTGTGGATCTCACTCTGCTTCATCTATCTTTCCTCAGTCTTTCCTTTGGTCTCTTGAGGTCTCCCTAATTTGTTGGAATTTAGATGTTTCTGGGGTTGGTGACCCGGTGGGTAGTAGGTGATGTCTGGTCGGTGCTGGATTTCACTTTCCTTTATTTTCTTTGATCCTTCCTCGGGTCTCCTAACAACCTCACGACTCTTGCTGAATTCATAAGTATTCGGTTTAGGTGAACGGTATGGAATTTTTAATAGGTTTTAGGTGAATTAATGAGTAAACACTCACACGCACGCACACCCGCACATGCACATACTCACGCAAATACTCACGCACATACAAAAAATTAAAAAGATTAAGAAAAGAGAGAGAGAGAGAGAGAGCAATGATGATGACATGTCAAGTCGGTAAGATTACCGAATGAACAATACAGAGCTTTCTCTAAAAAAACAAAAAAGGGGAAAAAAAGAAGAGTTATGAAAATCTTTTATTCAGATTGAAAAGTTCCTTAGTGCTACTTTAATGACAAAGTACATGTACCAATGATATCAAAGGCAGGGTTTTATGTACAAATATAATACTGTATTTGGAATAATTGGTTAAGAGAATGGATGGATGGAAAATTATTTCCATTCTGAGAGGCAAATTGTGTGACAATTTTGCCATAAAGAGATTTTGACTTCTCAGACTCAATAGTTCGTATTCTTAAGATGCTCAAGCGACTGTCATTTTTGTTCTTGTGTTTGTTTTGATCAGTTTACAGCAGTGGTTCTTAACCAGGGTTCGGTCAAACTGGGCTTTGGTGGAGGTCAGGACACATCCCGACTCGAATGATGATGTGCCCCACTTAGCCATCCATCATTGGCTGCAGGTGATCAAGCTACATTGCTTGGCCTATCTGTGCTGCAGGGAATTTGATTCACTCAATAGTTGACTTATACAGGTATAACTGTAAATGTATTGTTCCCTCAAAATACGGCCAATAATAGCTAAACACTTGGCAGTTTTGGCAATATGCTCTTGGTGGGCAAATACGCAGTGATACATTTTAATCTTTTGTGTGATTTTATATTTTCAGTGCACATGCACACCAGTGCATTACTTATGTGCAATCCTGGCTATAACCCAGCGAACATATACAGTTGGGGCCTATATGGACACGACTTGGTCTAGTTGGGCTTTGGCTGGGCATGATCTACCTTGGACATACAAGGTTGTACATACAGTGCTTCAAGTTTTTATTTCACACCCCCAACAACATGAAAAAATCACACGCCATGAGGTCCGGGTATCTGGCAGGCCAAGAGTAGAGAGCGAGGTCTGTAGCACCTCTCCTACCAATTCAGCGCTGATAAGCTTGAAACCCGAGATGTCAATGGGGTGGTGGTCCAACTTGTTGAAAAATTAATCATCGAATAACAGCTGCAGAATCAACATGGTGGACAATGACTTCCTGAGTTACGTTTGGGAGGAATTCTCATATCGGCTTGATTATGTCCGCGCTGCCGGGGGTAGCCACACTGGCCACTTGTAAAACGTGAAATAAAAACTTGAAGGTACGTACAACACGTGTCGGCGCTATTTTCTATTGTTTTTAATTTTTGAAATATTATGTGTATTCTTTTTTAAACACTCTGTAAATTTAAAATTCTGGATTACATTTTTGGGATCAGATTCCAACTTCTGAAGTCTAATCTTAATATTTTCAAAGTTAAATTATGCCCAAACTAGGTGTTATTTTACAGTGTTGCAGATTACAGATGTAATTAAGCTCCACCTTCGCACAGGCAGTTCTCAGTTTTAGAGACGAGTTGGCACCATTCTGTTGTCACAGGAAACACTGACATTCGAAAAAAAAGGAATTTGGGCACTGGAAGTAATTTTCACTTCCCCAAAAAGTGGACTGTTAAAATTTGCATTAGTGACAGGCCGATGTAACGTTAAATAGATTAAAAACATCTATCTGTCATGTGGCAGTATAGCTCAGTGGTAAGGTTTTTGACTTTGTTTTTTTGGTAAACATTTTGCTTTATTGATTGTTTGTTATAATGTATTACTATGTTTGGCTTTTTGAAACATGACATATTTGTTTGATCTGCTCAAAAACAAATCAAATCAAATCCACTTATAACTGGGACCCAACTGGGCAGTCCAGATGGGGCCCACTCACCAGCCCATATCCAACCCACATGGGCCCTACATTGGTGTGTTGACAGGGAAGATTTGCAAGGCTGTAAGGGCAAGACTGTGCTTACATATATCTAGACTGGCTTTGTGAAACAAGTTTGTGCATAAATTGTCCTTCAAATCTAATATCAAGTAATGCCTGAAAGGTGAGGCAATTTAAAATCAATATTATATATTGTGACAACAACTTATGCAACCTCATGATTGAAGATCTGTGAGTAGAATGTGCAAGATTTACCTTGGGGTATGGATACTGTTTTCCTTTGGGGTAGGTCATGCCAGTGAATCGAGGCAAAGCCATGTTGGGCACCTGACTGTCATTAAGTACGAGGAAGGCCAATCTCTCTCCGTCCGGTGACCACCAGTGTGCCACATGGGTCTGAAGGATCTCCTCTGAAAGTAAACAATCATGAATTTAATTTTTCAATTTTATTACGTTTTAAACTCTTAATACTGTTTCATCAGCGCATACTGATTGTCAAGAAAGCAGAAGTTTGAACTGACTGAAGAAGTGAGTTTGGTTTGCATGGGCTTATTTTCCAATAAAAACTGAAATCAGTTCATTGCTGCACCCTTGTTATTTTTGGCTAGATCACTGTTTCCACCCTTTTTCAAGATAAAATATAAACTGCCCAACAACATTAAAGGGACTTCTTGTCAGCACCTAATTAAGTATGTGTTTGTCTGTATAATTAAAGCAAACAGCTTCACAAGACATGATTGTGAGTCACTTTAGTATCAAAGAGAAAACGAATCACTTTAAGCGATGTCTTTATCCAAGAATCGTAAGTCATTGCAAGGATGTGGTAAAGGCCACCCATATATAGGAAAGGACACAATTCTTGAAATTGGTGGGAAGGTAATCCGACGCTCTCAACATTGCCCTGCTGCGAATGGTGAAAAAATTTAGGGTACTGACACCTAAAAATAGATACATAAATAATAGTAATACAGGAATTCCTCAAGTTACAAATGAGTTCCGTTCCTAACCTGGCGACGTATACTGAATACTTTGTACAGTAATAAAAAAAAAACTCATTTGCACCACCCGGAAGATGCCAGAACCAATATTTCGTACTTCCGCACCAACATTCATTGCTGGCAGCAAAGCGGAGCGGAGAGGTAATCTGTATCTTTTTTCTGCCTAAAATCAGTCCCGGCCTCAAAAATTGCATATCGTGACATATGGGATCCCTCAAAGGTCAGTGCTTGTAACGATTTTGTTCAGCTTGTACATGTTACCCTTGGGTCAATTGTACAGAAGTGTAATGTTGACTATCATCCCAGCAAACATGTACAGTTGGGGCCCATATGTGCACCATTTGGTCTCGTTGGGCTTTGGTTGGGCATGCCATTAGAGTGGGCTTTGTAGTTGGGCCCCACTTGGGCAGTAGATGGGTGAAACTCAGTATGGGCAATAAGTAAGCTCTGGCTGGGCTTCAATCCAAAATAGTCAAATTTTGTACAATAACAGCATGCGCTATAGAGCTTACTACATGGCCTATATTTCTTTACAATTAAGTAAGATTTTCTTTTTGGGAAAAAATGCACCAAAAAAATATATAAATTACATTTCAACTTAATATTGACACTTTCTCAAAATAATCATCTATGTCACCACCCCCCCCCCCCACAGATTTTCCAGGAAACACAAAAAAAATGCACAAAATAGCATAAGATTAATATACAAACCTAGAAGAAAGCGCTGCACAGCATTCCGAAAAGATACGGGAAACCCATGCCCCTTTGAGCCAATTAAAGGCCAACTAGCAACATTTTGCCACCTCAAGTACTTCAGGCTCAGAACACTGTCCATTTGTTGTTCTTTGGCGTTCAATAATAATAAAAAGGTAACTGATTGTATTATTGGTCTCCTTGTTATTAAAGCTTGTAACAAAATACCTGTGTGGCATGAGTGTGAAAGGAGCCCTTATGGGTACGATCAGAAACACCATAATCAGCCCAGTGGGCCCCAGATGGGAAATAACTGAGTTGCCCAAGTGGGTTTTAGCTAGGGCCTACCTTGAGCCCATCTGGGCTTGCTCACATGGGGCCACCATGAAATCCCAGGCCAAATTTAACTGGGACCCAGCTGGGCAGCCCAGATGTGACCCATTCACCAGCCCATATCCAACCCACATGGGCCCCACATGGGTGTGTTGACAGGGATGGCAGTTGACACAGTTATATCTAGCAGTGTCAATCAAGTGTTGTGTCATGAAATAAATAAAACAAATGACAAAATCAATAATTAAACTTGCTTCAACTAACAGAAACATCAGCTGATAAGTGGACACGACTCAACTGTCAGTTTGACAGCTTCTCAGGAAGGCGGCATTCGACGCCAAAACTAGTCAAGGTAAACCAAACCAAAGAATAAAAACAAAAAGATTGCTTCTACTAAACCAAAACAAAATTGAGGGAATTGTTTTTGCAAATAAAGAAAAGAGGAATGGAGTCGCTGTCTTTAAAAACCAAAGGCCAAGTCTGAAACCTCGGTGTGCTGATGGATTTGGATCTTACTTACAGCTGTCATATCAAATTAATCACAGCTGTGTCTCGATTGCTTAGAACCCGGAAATTGATTTTTCACCTGGGTGAAAGCTTCCGTGCATGTAGATTGGCTATAATTTGCAATGTTGCCACATCATGCAACTGCAATCAAAATTGTCAATTGCCACAAAAGCAGTGGAGGTGGAATCTATTGGCAGAATGCCACACACTGGTACTTTAAATTTCTTTGTAGCTCTATGTACAGCAAATAAATAAAGGAATACCAGTAGTTTTTAATAAGTTTTATTTAATTTAATTATATTAAAGGAGAGCTTTTAAAATCAATTTAACTTTACCTCTAGACAAGAAAAAAGGTTTGTTGCTAAACACAATATGGATGGAACAAAGACGGTTGATTCTATAAAAAAAGAAAAAAAAAGAAAAAGAAAACCGCATATTAATTCATTATATTGTCATATTCTTTTTAACAAAAGCCTTGCTTCAGTTCCCTGGGATTAACCTGATGAAAAACAATGCTCTACAAAGTTAGAAATTTGCTCCTCAAATGAAGTCATTGATTTGCTAAACTACTCGGCAAAGAAAAAAATATTTTGAGCCTTGAGTCGCCCGCTATAACAAAATAACCACAACATAGCACCATTACAATGCATGGCACCACTAAAGCATTCCCAAATAACATTGTACCTGAAAAGTCTAAAATGCACGAATGGCTATTTATCACCTCATATTAAATATGAATATATTAAAACAAGGTGAAATGTACACTACCTTCATAAAGCCAGTCAGCAATCCCATTAAAAATGACCCCTTCCTTTCCTGAAGACGTCAGCCTAAGAGAGTGACTCTTCACATCAGGCTGATAGTAAATGTTATTTTCAAATATGTAGATCTGTAAGGACAAGGACCAAGCAAAAAAACTGAAAATAGGCTATTGGCTAATTAGGTCAAATGTATAATCATAAGATAGTTACATTTATCAAAACATGCCATAGTTTGATATGCACATGTAAAACAATAGGCTTAAATGGAATCAAATAGAACGCTATGAAAGTTAGTTTATGTTTCCTCACCAATTGTTGGCCTTGCACTCCCCAGGCTGCGTACTGCAGGACTGAGTTTACCACCTCTGGAGGGTCCAGCTCCCAAACCTCTCTGCAATGAAAAAACAGTATCAATAACTTAGATTTATAGCAATGTCAAGCCTATACATGTCTCAGCATAGTAAAGGAAGGGGAACTGTTAATAAAAGAATGACATTAATAATCATTATGGAGAAGAAATAGCCCCGCACAGCACAGAAAGAGATGCTCTGGTGCTTGTGGTGTCTGAAAAAAGAGAAAGGTCCACCGAACACTTACACAACGCGTTTCTCCTTGGGCTTCATCAGGCTATTCATGATGATGAAGCCTTAGGCGAAACGCGTTGTGTAAGTCAATAAATTGTGGCTCAATTTTCAACTGTGTGCGGTGGACCTTTCTCTTTTCTCATTCATAATCATTAATTTCTAATAATTTTAACTATAATGTATTTCATATTCAAATTACACTTTTGGAGACCAGAAGCCTCTTCTTATACAAATTTTGTCATTGTATCTCTCTTGATCATATTTAGAACCCATTGATTGAATAAATCACTCTTTTGACAAAACCATATGCACTTTTCACTAGTTCAAACTTACCAACACATTTCCATTGTGATACACCTTTGTTGAATAATAGCGAGCGGAGGCGGCAAAAGTCAAACACAATTAAAGCACAGGTGTCATCGATTGAACACAACAACTCAAAATTGATCGTACTAATGATGAGAGGGAACCGTAAATCAGCCAGTTCGGAGAGAACTGGATTGTGAGGCACTGCAATGGACAGAAATCTGAGAGGAGGAGTTCATGTGAGAGGTGGCCAAAGAGGTCAAGGTGGCTAAAAAAGACAACGAACATTAATAGCTGATGAAATCGAAGCAATTGTGATTGAGCCTTGCTTGTTTTGCCTTCAGCCTCTGTGATCGCTGCTGCTTTAGCGGTATAGAAGAAGAAAATTTAACAGTGGAAGAAGAACGTCTTGTCATGGCAGCGTAAGCTCGAGGGAAACAAATTAGGGTTGTATTTTGTTTCCAAATTTGTGTTAAATAAACACATAATAGAGAATCAGATAATGGCTTGTTTTTTTGATTTTCAATTTCGAATTTTAAGCGAGAAACAGCAGGGCTCGTTCCTTTTCAAAGATGAGAGCAACGTTGCGGAGGAGGAACGGGCCTTTAGACACGCAAATATTTGAAGACCTGTGTGTGTGAATATGCCCGCTGATTCACAAACGCACATTCAATAACTCACAAGCAGAAATTAACTTTGACAAATGCTCAAGTCAAGTCATGATAAATGCATACACAACATTAACATAAACATAAGATGTTTGTGGATCTGAAAAACACTTGAGAATCACAAATTTATTTGTGCGAATAATTTTGAGACAAATCTCTCCCCACTATTACTGGAGGTTAAGAGTTTTCAATCAACCTTCTAATGAAAAATAAATTAACCAGACTGGACGAGGAAACCAATCCAGACAAAATTCAATCAATATATTTTAAGGAGAGAAAAAACATAAAATAACAAAATATTTTTTTCCACTTTGCAGTCAATAATTGCCGTTAAACAAATCTTTAAACAGGATTGCTAATGTGATTGCAACTAATAATGAGGACAACAACATTTACCTTGTGTGAATATTGTAAACGCTGTAGGAAGCCATGTAGGAGTGTCTGTAAACCTGAAGCAAAATAAACACAGAAGGAGAAGGATTAAAAGAGGACTGACAAACACATTAATGCAAAAAGCAGCAGTGCCACAGATAATGACATCATGATAAAAAATGGAAAAGAAAAAGGCATCAAACAGACTGCTTGCTGCTCACAGCGATAGAATCTGTAGACAATGCAATTTGCACGGGTGACAGCTGTGATACGATTGCATCTTGCAAAAGCCATTGCTGTGTGCTTTGCTTTTGGAAAAGCTGTGCCTGACACGATAATATACCTCCATGGTTGCTGAGGGAGACAGCACGCAGTCTATATTGGCCTTTCATATTTCATCATGAAAATGACAATACAATACAGAGCCAAAAAAACACATAATATAAACGTATGATAGGAGATGGCACTGTTTCTATAGCATTGAATAAGCTTTAATCAATCAAGTCAGGTTCATTACAAGCACATTCCCTCATAGAGGCTTTTCTAAAGTTTGGGAACGTGTTAAGCCACAGAAGCAACAATGCATTAGACATTGGTGACGGCTACCAAAAACAAAACAAAAAACTTTTTGTTTTTTGAAAAACATACAAAAGTAGGCCCGTTCCAAAAAAAAAAAAAGCTGGAAAGGAGCAAATAAAAGATTGGGAAAGTTAATAAATGGAAAAACAAATCAAACAAAAACACCCGTTTGGAACCTGCCACAGGTTAATTGCAAACTGGCAAGTGTCATGAGGAGGGAGGAACAGATGCCATCACCACATGTCGCTACATGCAGAGAACTTTAATTTTTCTCAGAGACATGTTTACTCTATGTGCTAGCAACTGAGATCAAATGTGCTAAGAAGTTAATCATCAATGACTTTGTCCGATGATAACATCCATGATTGGAGGTAATTACAGTACAATTAGTGCCGTATTTTTGGGAGGTGAAAATAGAAGAAGTTTATTTGTTTAAGTGGTAGTGATGTGTATAAATGTGTATAAAATTATAAATAACAGACAATATGGGTTTTGCTCAAATCACTCAACTACCATGGCATTAATAGAGTTAACTGAATAAATTTGCACAGCCATGGATAAAAAAAACGTTTTAGTTAAGTGTTTTTATGGATTTACTAAAACGCATTTGACACCTTAGATCAGTGGTTCTTAACCTGGGTTCGATCGAACCATAGGGGTTCGGTGAGTCGGTCTCAGGGGTTCGGTGGAGACTCCGCCGCAGAGGTCCACCCCTCAGTCTAGTCTGCAGTTAGTGGGCACAGTCATTGAAAACGTCCTGCTCTGAGATTTCCTACCGGTCCGCTTTGAGGTCGCTGGTTTATGCAGCAGAGTGAGACCTCATGCATTGTGTTGGTTTTGTTATTTGAACAAGGTGATATGAATGCACAATTCATTTCGTGCACCAGTAAAAAAAATCACATTTTATTTTTTACAAAAGAAGGGTTCGGTGAATGAGCATATGAAACTGGTGGGGTTCGGTGCCTCCAACAAGGTTAAGAACCACTGCCTTAGATCATGAAATATTATTGCATAAATTGTTTAAATATGGTATTCGAGGTGTTGCACATCAATGGGTTGCCAGTTATTTAAAAAATAGAAAACAAAATGTTGAATTTAATAGTAGTCAATCAAAACACAGTTATGTAAATTGTGGGGTGCCCCAGGGATCAATTCTGGGGCCAGTACTTTTTCTTCTTTATGTGAATGATATTACAATCATTTCGAAATTGTTAAAATGTATTTTGTTTGCAGATCACAACACTTTGTTTTATGCCTGGAAAAATATATACAATGTATTACAAGTAATAGAGAATGAGTTAAAGAATATTATGAAGTGGTTCAATGCTAACAGACTGTCTATAAATATTAGTAAAACCAGATTTTTGATTTTCAGTTTTAGAAATATGGATGTCGAAAGCAACACTGACTGTGCAAAGCATTGGAATAGAAAGGACTGATGAAATTAAGTTTCTAGGTATCATTATTGATGAACATTTAACAGGGAAAGCGCATATAGAATATGTCAAATCTAAGGTGTCACAAACCGAAGCCGTGTTACACAAGGTCAAAGAATCATTGAACAAGAATGCTTTGTTATTGTTATGTAATTCATTGATTATTCCTTACCTGAGCTATTGCATTGAAGGGTGGGGGGGGGGGGGCAGCCAAAACCTACACTGAATCCATCTATCTTTTACAGAAATGTGCTATTCGTGTTGATTGCGGTTGTGGATACAAAGACCACGGCCATTATTTACACAACTATCCATCCATCCATTTTCTTAACGGCTAAATCCTCACAAGGGTCGCGGGGGGGGGGGGGGGGGGGGGGCGCTGGAGCCTATCCCAGCTGGCTTCGGGCAGTAGGCGGGGTACACCCTGAACTGGTTGCCAGCCAATCCAGGTATTTACACAACTAAAAGCATTAAAATTAATGAATTGATGGAGTTTAACCGCCTTAAATATTGTACAAAGCCCATCGTGAAATTTTACCAGTTAATATACAAACAAAATTTATGAAAAGGAAATGTGAGTACAAATTAAGAAGAACAGGCATTTTTTCCAAACCTAAATAGAGAACAAAACAAAAATAACTATGTATTTCAACTCAAGGTGTCAGTCTGTGGAACAATCTGGATTGTAAAACAAAATCTTCTCAGTCTATTTGTATTTTTTTTAAAGCATAAAAGCACAATTACTGCAAAAATATATATAGCACAAGGACACACAAATATTATAATATTAAAATATTTTGATTTATTTTGTAACACTGAAAGCGTCTTGACCGCTCGTCATTAAATTTGTGTTGTTGTTTTTGGAAGTTTTTTTTGTTGTTGTTGATCATGGGCAGACAAAACAAGTTTTACTTCTTTCTGTCCCCTTTCATTATTTTGCTTTACTCTGAATTTGAATATTGCTTCATATTGTCGTTTTTCTTTAAAAAATGAATTAAAAAATTTGTTTAAAAAAAGAAAAAGCATAAAAGCACAATTACTGCAAAAATATATATAGCACAAGGACACACAGTTGAATTATTTAGAAATATCTTGTAACACTGAAAGTGTCTTGACCACTCGTTGTCATTAAATTTGTGTTGTGCGTTTTTGGTTTTCTGTTTTTTGTTGTTGATCAGGGGCAGACAAAACAAGTTCTTCTGTCTTCCTGTCCCCTTTCATTCTTTTGCTTTACTTTGAATTTGAATATTGCTTTTTGTCTTTTTCTTTTAAAAAATTAATGAAATAAAACAGATTGATTGATTGATTGATTGATTGATTGATGTGTGGATTGGTACTGATTTATTGATACCTCCGATCTGAGATGGTTATGTTCTCAAATCAATCAATCAATTGATGATTTTTGTGAAACAGCAAGTGAGGCAACGAAGGGGAGTGGCAGTACATATTTGAATCAATAATGATATGAATCGTAACAGTAGTCAGGACAAGGAAAAAACTGTAATCATACCACTGGCAGTAATAACAAAAAACAAAAAAGATACATTTTAAACAAATTATATGATATCAAGAAATGCAAATGATGAATAGTAAAATTATTAAGTTTGGGTCGTATGCCAGCACCCGTCCCACACTTGAGTTTAAAGGGAAAGGAGAGGCCCAACAAGCACCAATCCAGTGTCACCCCCCAGCCCACCCCCCAGCCACACCGACTGCCCCTCAGCAACATTGTGATTGTGTCATCGGACTTGCGGCCGCATGTCTAGGGTGAAGAGAGTAGAGGAGCTGTCAACTGATCACCACCTGTGGTAGGTGGGGGAAGATGCCGGTCTGACCTTGCAGGCTGAAACATATTGTGAAGGTCTACTGCAAACATCTAGCAGAATTCCCTGTCAGAAGGAGTTTCAACTCCCACTTCCAGCACAACTTCCCCCACGTGCCCGTGGTAGGAAGGGGACATTGAGTCTGAGTGGACCATATTCGCTTCCTCCATTGTTGGGGCAGCCGATTGGAGCTGTGGCCGCTATGTGGTCGTTGAATGGCGTGGTGGCATTCCCCAAACCCGCTGGTGGACACCGGCAGTAAGGGTTGCTGTCAAGCTGAAGGAGTCCTATCAAGCCTTTTTGGTCTGTGGGAGTCCGTAGGCAGCTGACGGGTACCGGCTGGCTAAGCGGAACACAGCTTTGGCTATCGCAGAGGCAAAAACTAGGGCAAGGGAGGAGTTCAGCGAGGGTAGAAAAGACTTCGGGACAGCTTTGAGGAAATTCTGGTCCACCAGCCAGCAGCTCAGGAGGGGGAAGCAGTGCACCATTAACACTGTGTATAGTGACAATGGGGCGCTGCTGACCTTGACTTGGGACATTGTGAGTCAGTTAAGGGGAATACTTCGAAGACTTTCTCAATTCCAACAACACGCCTTCCTTTGAGGAAGCAAAGTCTGGAGACTCTGAGGTGGGTACTCCTATCTCCGGGGTTGAAGTCAACAAAGTGGTTAAAAAGCTCCTGGTGGTTAAAAAGTTATCTCGGGATGTTGTGGGGCTGGCTGTCCTGATTGACTCGCCTCTACAACATCACGTGGATATCGGAGGTCGTGCTCCAACAACAAAGTTATCACACTCCTCAGCCTCCATGGCAGGTCTATTCAAGGGTGCTGAAAAGGAGGGTCCGTCAAGAAGTCGGATCTCAGATTCAGGAGGAGCAAGTTTCTTTTTCTCAGCTCTACACCCTCGGCAGTGTGCTTGAGCGTGCATGGGAGTTTAACCAACCAGTCTATATGTGTTTTGTGGACTTTGAGAATGTGTTTGATCATGTCCCTCTGGGAACCCCTGATACGGGCTGTATCGCTGGTGTCAAAGTTGGGTCCGCATTGCCAACAAGAAGTCGGATTCGTTTCCAGTGAGTGTTGCTTTTTGCAGATGATATGGTACTGTTTGCTTCTTCAAGCAGTGGTTCACAGTCAAGTGTGAAGTGGTTGGGATGAAAATCAGCAGCAACAGAAAAGGGTGGAGTGCCCTCTCCAAGTCAGGGATGAGATCTTGCCCAAAATGGATGAGTTTAAGTAGCTTGGTGTCTTGTTCATGAGTGAGGGCAGGACAGAGCAGGAGATTGACAGGTGGATCGGTGCAGCATCTGCTGTGATACGGAAGCTGAATCAGTCTGTTGTGGTGAAGAAGGAGCTGGGCAATGCTCTCAATTTACCGGTCGATCTACGTTACTGCTCTCACCTATGGCCACGAGCTGTGGGTCGTGACCGAAAGAACGAGATCTGGGATAGTGATTGAAATGAGATTCCTCCATAGGGCGTCCGGGGCTCTCCGTTAGAGATAGGGTGAGAAGCCTGGTCATCCAAGAGGGGACTCAGAGCCCAACCGCTTCTCCTTCACGTTGAGAGGAGCCAGATGAGGTGGCTCGGACATCTGGTTAGAATGTCTCCTTGACGTTTCCCTGTTGAGGTGTTCTGGGCATGTCTTACTGGAAGGAGGCTCTATGCAGGGACGAGCTAGGACACCCTGGAGAGACGATGTTTCCTGGCTGACCTGGGAAAACGTTGGGATCCACCGCAGAGGAGCTGGGGAGAGGGAAGTCTGAGCTTTCCTGCTAAAGTTGCTGCCCCCGCATTCGACCCTGGGTAAGCAGTGGAAAGTGGATGGATGGAGTTCATTCATCTGTTTTGTTTAATAGTAGCAATTGTTTTAACACTTTTGTCAATGTAACTGCTTGATAAAAACAGGTTATAATTGGTTTAAAACAAGTTCTCCTGTCACAGACAAACTCTGGTAGGACACTGTCATTTTCAAGTGTGTAAACAGCGACGTCACTACACATTTACGTCAAAACTGAGCAATCAGACGCAGGCTAGCTAATTCCGATTGAACTGTTTACATGACGCATGTTTGGATTGGCAAAAGGAACATATCACCCTTGTGAGCCTGCATTAAATTAATTCAGACTGACCTGTTTTTATGGAGCATTTTAATTCCGTTTGGTCATTTGGGTTCATTTCAATGTCAATACATGGGTCAACACATAAAGCCGGTTTATTCCATTTAGTAAACACAATAGGTGTATTTGCAGAAAAAAAAAATGTTTTTGTTAAATGATTTGTAGTGTCCAGGTTGAGTCCTTCATATTTACTGACCAAATTGCAAAATAAATGTTTGTGTTTGCCACTTTCAAACATAGAACATAATTTTTTTTGTATATTTATGCTTTATTTGATTTCTCATTATAACACTGCTTTGACTCCTTACTGTCACTTTCTTTGATGATTTGTTGCGTTTGAGGATTTTGGAATAAATTACTATCAATCTTTTTATTTCCAGGTCAATTTCAAGACAAAGCTGGAGCAAAATAACCTGTCAAGCTTTGTACTGAAGACAGAAATAATGCGAAACTGTGAACCGGAATGTTGAAAATACAGAACAAGTCTTGGCATATGTGCCACTGAAAATCAGTGATTCTTCTATCAAATCCATACAAGAATTCTTCATTTGGATGGATAGATGGTTGGGTGGCACGCACACACGCACACACAGACAACAACGATAATAGTTAAAATAGATGAAGTCAGAAATAAAAAAACACTAGTCCCAATAGATTAAATGGCATTACGATTTGTCAGAGCTCCCCCCCCCCCCCCCAAGACTCCCAGGAAAGATACCTGGCGCCCTATAGCTCTGAGCTCTTCCTCCCTGAGTAATTTAGAGGTTGGATGAATGTGAATATAAAATATTGGATATATTTTTTTCAGATTGTTGCTAAATACTTATGTATGGATATGGGTCAAATTTCAGAAAAATTTAATACATTTAAATTTGTCCAACATTGTGCTTCATGCTTATACAGAACTCTTATTCAATAAAGTAGCTGTCCTCCTTTGAGATGTGAGACAGGATTGTAATAACTTAATATTATTTTTTCCTTTACTGCACATAGTAACCAAACATTTTAAAACTCAGCACCAAAAAGTTGACAGTTTTTCATGTCCCTTGATGTTGACTATTCTTGCTGCCTGAAAGTCTTCTTGCCTTTTAAATGATTCTCTCAACTAAACTTGCTAGGGAGATTGATGTCAATTTCTCTTGGACAAGGACACAGAGTATGAATGGCACAAAATATAGAAACATTTGCTCCTAGATTAAAATAAATTGGAGAAGACAAACGTGTTTAAATGTCAATGCAAAAAGAAAATGAAGACTGTATAATTATTCTTCAGGGCTGTAATGGTAGACTGTTGCACATATACTAGAGCAGGTATGGGCAACTTAAATGACGGAGGGGGCAACACATTTTTATCAGTGCTACTTGAGAGCCATATAGGACCACACAATTCCTAACCAGATATACAAAAAATAAGACATTTGAAATATGGACAAAATACATGCATATCATATGTCTGTTTCCAGTTGAACCCAAGTATCATAATTTAATTCATGCTCAATTCATTTATAAAAGATCCACCCATCAACAATAAAAGGTTTGAACAATCAAAAAAATTAAAATATCCTGTTTTTGTTTTTCTTTTTTCAGTGTAAAGAGCTCTCGTGCATAAAAATTATCATTCTAGGATGGCACATAACTGCTGAACAGCAAACCAACATTAACCTCTTAAGGCCCAAGATGTTTTTTACATGCAAAGTGCTGTCCACGTATGTGGCCACTAAGCCTTAGGAAGTTAAGAGCAAGAACACATTTTGCTAATTTTTTTACCCCCAACACAAATCAACTCACTAAATATTTCAATTTTATTCGGGTACTATGTTTCAACTGCATGTCATTCAAAATCAGAAAATAATTATAAGTCATATTAGCATCGTACTATAAGGCAGCATAAGACCTAATGCAAGCGGAATTAAGTAATGTCTGTCATCTAGTGGTGAATAGTGATATTACAACTTAAAATTATGCAGTGGACCCCACCTCCTCGCAGCCGATAGGGACCGGGCTGGTGAATAGCGCAAATCAGCGTATAATTGATGCTCATCGACATGCCTTGGACATGTTTTATATATTTACTGTATTTTTCTTAACCCCCCCAAAATTCTGCAAAAAAAACGCCAATAAATTTCCAATATATATTTTCCATAAAAAATGGAGGGTTCCTCTTTCCAAAACACCCATGTTGGGCTGCGAGTATGTGGGACTGTAGTAGAGGACACATATTCATAATCTTCCTCAGCCAACATTTTATTTAAGTATATGTATGTTCTATACAGCTTTCCCACAAAACTCAAAATCTTAAGCTTTGACTTTCAATTCCTTGCAAAAATCTGTTTTTCATCTTTTCCCTTTTTTTACATGACCTCAAATAGAGTCTTTAGTCCAAGTAATTTCCTCTGCAAATAAAATGTTCTGATTGAAACAATTGGTTTCAATTTGTGCAAAGACCAAACAAGACCATGAGATGAGGATGTGTTCATTACGTGACTTCTGAAAACTTCCACTTGCTCATTTACGTCCACTACCCGAAATGAAAGATGACAGGTAACACATGAATAATGTTTTTTAATTGACAATTCATAGTATATGAAAAGATGTGTGCATCAAGGCAACAGTTCGTTAGGTTGTTTGGGAAAGATGTATGCTTGATTATTTGTATTTATTTGTTGCCTTCCAAAAAACAAACTTGCACTGTACTCATCACAGTTGACTTCCTGTTGAGAGTTGAGCACATTATCAACGGATTTTTAGCCAGTAAAAAGGACATATATTCACACCTTTTATTTTGAATCTTTGCCTAATGTTTTTGAACTGTGCCATCAACTCAAGAGACTCAAAACTCATTAAGAGAAATCAGTCAATGTATGAACAGTGAAGACTGTTTTTAAGGAAACCTACCTGTTTGACGTCATAGGCAAAAAGCACATACTTCAAGTCAGGGGATATAGAGTACTTGGCCACATTGAAATTTATCTAAGGTAAAGGGAGAAAACGCAGTGTCAGGTGCAGAACTCAAATATAACCGTTGGGTCACAAAAAATACATATTTCTACTAAAATGACTCCCTAATTAGTGTACTTACAAAAGTTGTATTTGATAGAACAATCTCTGTTTCATTAGAAAGGATGTTGAACTTGATGACATGGCCATCACTGTTTCTGTAAATAACTTCAGAATCTGTGCAGAAACAAAGGGGATAAAGAAAAAAAGCATTCAGCATTCCGAGAAAAGACCTTGCTAATACTTTCACACAAATGTATTTTGACTCAATTGGGAAAAACATCAAGCATTACAAAGGTGTCAAAACAAACATTTTCCCTTGGCATCGTTATTACCTGCAATTATTTAACGTAGAAGATGACAAGCAACCTCTCAGGCTTTTGAGACTGACACATGATGTGAATGTGTACAAATCCAAAAAGATTTAAGAGCCAGACGGCACAAAAGGCTTCTCCCTAAACATTTCATCTTCAAGGTAACAGCGCTGGTGGAAAAACAGCTTTGTACTGAGATGCTTAGAAGTGACAATGTCTCTGTTGTATGGTTTAAGAGCAATAAGAGCAGAACAGTCAGAATCCAACACAATAGGAATGGGGAATCGCATACTAGGAAAATATTACATTTCATTTCAAAATTCTTCTTTCCTTACATAAAACAAACTACTTTACACAGACTAATCAATCCAAAAACAGCCTATGGGAAAGTGTGGGATGAAAACCATCAGCATTAATTAAAGTAATCTTGTCATACATGCAACGTGCATAATTACCAATGAGAAGGTGGATCTGACAATGATTGTTACGGTAGTAAGTGCAATTACGATTACTGCAACTAACTCTCAATTAAAATAATCTAAAATGTCCACAAAACTAAATGTGAATAACATTGCATATTCAAGAAGTGACATTGTTTGTTTATTTGTTTATTGAAGAGGTAAACAATTAACAGAAAATATTGCAGAAGAAAGTAAAAAATAAAATAAAACACAAGAAAGCACCTCAAGCACATAGTTAAGTACAGCTCACTAGTTCTAAAGTCAGTAGAAAGTACAAATTCAGATCATCTAGTCCCACAACTTGTTCTTTTTGACTCCCGGTAATTTCATAATAAATAAGATCCACATATAGTATATCCAAACACAAACAAGATATAAACTTACATTATTACATATCATTATACCCACATACTCACACACACATACATCCCAAAAGTTCTGGCTTTTCTGCAGTTTCATCAACTTATACATGTCATGATCTGTGTTTTGTTTGTTTTGGTTGTATTTTAGTTGTTTAAGAAATGCAAAAATTAAATTTAATGGAAAGGCTACAATTTCAAAAAAGCGCCCACAATTCGCAAAAAAGGTTTTTACGCTTGGAGAGGATGGATTTTGAAGCATATCGAAAATACCAAATTTTGGCTATGGAAAGTGGAAACAGGTTTTGTGAATAAAGGCTGACAATACCAGACACAAGTCGCACGTTTGACCGGATATTACGTCACATCTACGTTTGTAGTCACAAAGCAATGGCGGACGATAAAGTAAGTTATGTTTGGGGGGGAAGATAAAACAGAAATCTTCTCAAAATTAATTAAAGAAGTGAATATTAATGCAATTTTGGATGGAAAACAGCAAAGAAATGTTATGGTTTATCAAGAATTACAAAAGCAAATTCATACGACATCATCGCAAGGTGCAGTCGCTTCCTGGTCTTCTTCTTCTTTTTTTTAATTACTGGTGGATCACATCTCAGTATGGTGTATACCGCCACCTACAGCGGCGGAGTCCACTCTCAATATTCGCAAAAGAAGAACAGATGGAAACGGGCATAAGTCGCAAGTCTGGTTTGTGTATTTTCACAAAATTTGCTTAAAAATGTTGAAACATTTGGATGGAAACCTGACTAATGTCTTGTCAAGTTTTATCATGTCCACCTGTGCTTGTCATCCTGGTCCCTCGTGTCATCCGATCAGCTGAGGTAAATATTTTGGATTTATTTATCCTATTTCATAAGCATTCCATACAATTCAGAAGTTCACGTATAATTTCATGCACGGAGATAGCGGCATATTGTAACGTATTAATGAAGAAGCTATCCAGTTTTATTCTCAAGTAAATTGTGTTTTGTGTTTCCATAGGGGTCGCCATTGTAGTTGTGGCATTTACAAGTTCAAGGGGGTGTTCTCATACATACTTCTTGGTATGAATTCGGAAAAGTCAGACTTCCCACTTTCCTCGAATGCAGCATAAGTTCCCTGCTTTCTTTCAGTCTTTGTCGGTTCATTGTCTGTGTCATGTCCTTGGCCTGTTGTGTCACTGACTCAAGTGTTAGTTCATTCATTTGACTCATGTGCTCGGACTTACAATTTAGAGTTCTGGGGATTCTAGATTACCTTACCTTGTTTTTTTGTTTTTTTAAGTACTTTTTTTGAGCACCTGTGCCTCCACACCCTGCTTCCTTGCATTTGGGTTCTCAATCTCCATACAATACTTGACAATACATTGGCAAACTATTGATTGAATTCATTAGCTATTACTGTGATTTGCAACAATATTACCGTATATTAATACAAGAATACAAAATACAACAAAATATCCAATGAGAACAATACTACTATGAAATATCCTACCAATGGTGTATGTCTCAGTCTCGACCCTTTTAAACCAAGTCTCAAAAAAGGATGTCGGTCCACATGTATTTGCACACTTTCCTGCTGTTGGAAAAACTCAAGTCAAATTATGACTGAAAAAAGTAACATTCAGTGCTGATAAAAGAGAACTCTGTCTCGTGAACTTTAAAACATTACTGCACTGCACAGCACTTGTCTCCTTAAATAATAGAATGCTTGTACCTGAAAAAGAACAAGCGCAGACTCTGATGCATAAGTAATGCCCAATGTCTGTAACCCAATGAATAATGAAATCTCTCTGCAATACATGTTCTTCCTTAAGCTTACATCTGCAGCTAATTTGGTTTGAGCTTTGAAAATAGTTACACTGTACAATACCTACTACGATTGTATGGGTTAGAGTTACAAATGTTTGATTATGAGACGTAAACAGTTGAGGCGTTTTTGACATGCATATCCAGAGTATTTAGGGTTACCTTTTAGCTGGAGCCAGCTCCATCTAGCATTTCTATCATAAGAAATTGAATTTGGTGGGCCCCCTTTCTACTCCTGTGGTTTTGCCTATCTCCTTGCAATGGTCGACAGGACAACCAGGTGGCCATAATCTATTCCCTTGTCTCCACAACCTCAGCAGTTTTAGCACGAGTGTTCATCTTGTCATGGGTAGCTCATTTCAACACACTGTCAGACCTCTCCTTCGAAGACATGCCTGTGTCTTATAAACTTTGTGTTGAATCAGGAAACTGCCAGCAACAAATATAAAAATACCGGTTATCAGCATTCCAGTAATGTATGCATCTTCCACGTCCTCCATGAAAAACATCAACATTTGTTCATACATTCATCTCATTCCAGGAATCCAAAGTACTTGTATACCCAGCAGCAAACGTTCCGTCTGAACAAGCAGGTTCCCACTTCCCCACTCTTGTCGTCGAAAAGTTTGTGTCGATTGCGTTGAAAAACCAGCTGACCAATTCCATGATTTTGATTTTAGAAGAAGATTCTGTGGGAGGCTGGAATTACAGCATAAAAAACTCAGCAAGCAGGGAAGATCAGGACGGGAGGGGAAATACTTTTAAAAATCCTTAAAGATGCATTGTCTTTAATTAAACCTAAGCAGTTTGAAGAATGGCTGGATGGACATTCAAAGCGGTGTTTATTTGCATGTTCAAGCATAAATATAATTCATATACTAAACATGGACAGTACACGATTGGAGAACACAGTAAACTTTATTTAGCAATTGTGTCTTTTACAGCTTTTTAATTTTGGCTTAACTGAAGCCTTGTGCATCATGCATATTGCATGATGCACATTTAGTAATTTAGCCAGTTGCATAATGTTTGAATGCTGTGTATCATGTCCTGAGGCTCCAAAAAAATGTAATAGCTAGTTAAATTCAAAGTCATCATGTTATAAGCTCTAACTCTAATGCTTGGTAATACTGGCGGCCAACATGGTAGTACAGTATGTTCCACAGTGTAATAATTCAGATTCAGCCCACAGTGCTTTTGTTGTGACATGATGAACAGTATTGTAGTAGTGGGTGTTCTATATCATACCATCTACGATATTACCGGTGTATTTTTTGGGTGATAAAAAAATTTAATATCACGAAATTGACATTGGAGGGATGTGATGACATAATCTGTAACATCATACGGCCTAAACGTGCACATTTCTGTTCATACCTGCTTATAAATGTCTACAAGAAATCACGGCATTCAATGGCAGGCCAATAATTTCTCGCTCTTCTGATTGACCAATCGGAGACATTCATGGAAAAATAACGAAGAGTTGACGGTTACGGCAAAATAACCACTGCCTAAACAATCGCAGAGGATTTTTTTTTTCAACAACACACTTGTCTGTGATGTATAATGCATGACGCCACAAACTGGCTGCTATCGTATCATTAGTGAAGTTTTTTGCCTCTACGACACAAAGATCAATCACACAGGAGTAAATAATAGACTTTCTTGACTCATGCAATTTGCCACTGACTTCTGAAGGTTTGTGTTTTCTTTGTATTTGCTAACTAAATTAGCTTTTATGTGCTGTAAGCAGTTATGTTACAATTAGACCTCGCATGGAAAACACTACCTGGTTAGTTTTTATTATTTCAATTGTGAAAAAAGGTGGCTTAAATATTGTGTGCAATAAAAGTGCTATTTCGAAGCACTAATCACAAATTTGTTCAGAAATTATTATGGTACAAATATGGTCAAATATAAATAAAATAATAATATAAATATCGTCACAACAAATTTATTTGAAATTTCATGATATCATTTTTAAGCTGTATCGCCCACCCCAAAGAAGTACAAATCAAAATCACCCAACAGGCGGTGCCCTGTCAACACACCCATGTGGGTTGGACATGGGCTGGTGAATAGGACCCAGATGGGCTCAAGGTGGGTCCCAGGTAATTTTGTCTCGGGGCTTCATAGTGGCCCCATGTGGACAAGCCCACTGCTGAATTGACTCCCACAGAGTAATGTTTATCATGAATATGGATAGATATGTCATTTCAATTTATCTGAATAAACTTTATTATGTTTTGTGTTTTTCTTTTTTTAAACGGTAGTCAATGGGTGGATGGATGGATGGATGGATGGATGGAGGCTTGGATAAATAAATAATAATAATAATTACAACACTATAACAGTAACAGTTTTTTAAATACAATTTACTGTTTTATAAAACTGCGATTGACTGGCAACCAGTTCAGGGTGTACCCCGCCTACTGCCCGAACCCAGCTAGGATAAGCTCCAGCGCCCCCCGCTACCCTTGTGAGGACAAGCGGTTAAGAAAATGGATGAATGGTTGTTTTATAAAAAAAGACTTCACATCTGAGTTGCATGGCTCATTCGAAAAATAAATTGCCCACCTCTGACTTACAGTATGGGACAATGTGATTAGTTATCTTATCTTACAATTTTCTACCTTACGAAGCACAATTCTCTTAGGCAGCTGTTTGATGTCCACTCTTATTGCACCACAGACCGGTTTCGCCTCAGGCCATATTTTGATTGAAACATTTAATAAAAAATACATAGTCCCTCAGACTTGGGGCTTTGTTTCCGCGCCCAGCCAAAGTCTAGCGCAAGGCGCGGTGAAACCTTGTTTTGATATTTTCAGAGATGCGTGCAAGCAGGCGCATAGTGGTGGATTTGTAATAGAGCACTTTGTGCCATAGAGATCCTGACGTCACGTGACTATTTCTCTGAACACACACCCCTGTGGCAGGAAAATAGCGGCGTAGCGTTAATGGACTTAAAATGGCGTGGAGGGCTAAAACTTGCGTTCATCCGTCAACTTTGCGCCCAAGAGCATTGACAGTCACTTTGATGAAAATTACATGATATACATGTGCGAGGTGGACAGGTTGGATTGCTGATGAAGTGTCAGGAGTTCTTTTTTTTCCCAACTCGGCAACGCTGCTAATGGAATTACCCCCTTTCTTGCACTGGTGAGTGTCTTCAAATCTGATCATACAAAAGCTTTACAAGTTTGTACAATCCAGATTTATTTCCCATTTATGTGTGGTCAAAATACCATAGAAGTTAGCAGTTTCACGCAAGTCTTGCAGTGTTAATTAGGCACGTTAGCAACTTGGCAGCTGCTAATCCGGCAGCGGCTGCCACCATTTATGCCGTAAAAAGTCTTCTTTAAGGTGTTGATCAGTTATTAAATTCAACTGTGTAATGTTTTTTAAACCGTAGCAGTAAAAATGAACGAAACAGATTATTTCCTCCACATTTTGCATGTGTTAACAGTTAGTATCTGCTGATTCAGCCATCATGTAAAAGTGCTCCATTGCCTACACATTGGGTCCTCTTTTGGTAGCCTGGAGAATGCTCAATGGCAGCTGGTCCACAACAGCTGTCAATCATTGTTAAAGTGTGGCGTCTGCTGTTAACTCAAAGTGCCAGACGTGTATTCTGTGCTGCCAAAATGGTTGTGCTAACACCCATTTTGGGTCGTGTGACGTCAACGTCCGTATCTCTATTGTGGGAGTGAACACAGTCAACTTGATTCCGCCAATCGAGCGGCTTCCCTCATTTCATTTAAATCTGCGCTGATAGCCCTTGCCTTGATGGCAGAAGAAGGAACTGATTTGCACAAGTCCTGCAGGTCTAGGCATGCAAAGGACGTTGATAAGAAAGTGCAGCAGAACTCCACAGGCGGATGATGTAAAGTTGGCAAGGGTGATCACAGAAGTGAAAACTTGGAGAAAGCCTTTACCCAGAGCGTCAGTGCCTGTGACCCCCTCACCCCAACCTCCATTGCCCTGCCCAGTGGGATGATCTAAAACAAATGTGTAAAAAAACCTGATGATATTAATAATGCATTCAGTTAAATTATTTAATTCCTTATTGATTATTTTTTGTTTTGTTTTGTTTTGATTTTGTTGAGTTTACTGTTTTTGTTATGTTCTATGTTATGTTTGAAATAAAGATTTCAATCTATCAGGGCCCAGGGCATAGGCAAACTAGGCGGTCGCCTAGGGCGCCATTTAGTGGAGGGGGCGCCAAATTGCAGGACAAAAAAAAATTATATACTGTAGTATGATACTGTAAAAATTGTGAAAATTATTCTTGATATCCCAAAATGAGCTATGAGTTACAAAGAGGGAGCAGTAACGTTTCTGATCGAGGTCATTGTGTGCTACTCAAAGATGCCAATACTCTGCTGAATCTAACCTCCACCATAAATAGTTTATGAATAAAAAACTAGGGGTGTCAGATTAATTTTTTTAATTGTAATTAATCGCAAGACTTCAATCGTTAACTCACGATTAATCACAAATTTTATATCTGTTCTAAATGTACAATAAAGTGTAAAATAATTTTTCCCCTAAGTTTCATACTCCTGTTAACATAAAAGTGGAAATAAATGTTAAACTAATAGAAATATGGCTGCATCATATAATCATTGATACAGTAATTTCATAATTATTCATAAAATTTAGTTAAAATTAAAAATATGTATTGTACTGTAAAAAACAAGTGTGATATTGATTTGTTTTTAGGTCATTTTTCTGCCACTAGATGGCATAATTTAATTTGACAAGACGTTGGTGACAGCTCTATCTATCAAACTGTGAGGTGTGGTTGCTTTCAGTGACAGTTTGAAAACAGCATATGGCTTTCAATCAATCCATCCATCCATCCATCAATCAATCAATGTCAATCAATCGCCTACATGCTTTTTAATTACACAATGATTTTTGCTATTTGTAGGCTGCCCGGGTCCCTATCACCCGCAAATAGCAGGGGCACATTTTATAGAATATATATTGTGGTGATATTTATTTTTATTTTGTCTTCATGAGCATACTCAATATTGGAGTCATCCAAAAGTAATCCAGTTACATTACTTTATTATGGTACTTGGATTATGTTACTAACTACATTTTTTAGCAGGTAACTTGTAACTGTAACGGATTACATTTTAAAAGTAACCCTCCCAACCCTGGTTAAGAGTAATGTTAAGGTTAACCCTATTGTGTATCAATGGGAGAAAGAATCAGCCCAGGCCAACTAAACATTATATAACTTGTATTATTTAGTAATGATTGCTTACTTCTGTGTTGTCACTATGTGATAATGACACTTCCAGTGTAAATCCAGCCAGAGAAACAATATAACTCTCCTTAAAGCATCCATTGCGAGATACGCATCCCTTTGGCCTTGTGGTTCATATGCATGATTCATCTCATCTCCACCTACGCAACACACTAATGATGATATGCTTCATTTTCATCAGAATGGCTATTCGTTTATGGGAGCAATAAAGTGGATGGCTGAGTTCAAGAGCCCCCCTCTTCTTTGTGTTGAGCACATCCTCCTACATCATCACGTTTTATATTATTATACTTATGGACATGCAAGACAAGAGATCATCAATATTGGGACCAGATGCTGTGGGCTCACGAGATGCTGTGGGCTCACGAGATGCTGTGGGCTCACGAGATGCTGTGAGGCTCACGAGATGCTGTGACTATCGCGAGACCTACAGCGAGACCAGAAACCCTAACATGGCGGCGCCCTGCTGCTAAGACAGAACTAGCTCTATTATACTAAACTAATCCAAATTTAACCATCATATATCTTGCCTTTTCTCTTCTCTCTTTCATCCGGCAGATCTGAAATACCACCCAACGTGGAGGACCTTGAACGTTTCATCGACGGATATTTTTACAGCTGCGCGATGGAGGATCCTTCCGTCGAGAAACCATCAAAGAAACCTTCTTCGAAGAAAAGGAAAAACGATTCAGCGACGGACACGGACGACCTAACCACCACCACTACGGACGTTTCGGTCAGTGTGCTGGAGTCCATAAATAAAAAACTTGACGTCCTCGGCCTCATCCTCGAGGACGTCAAAGAATTAAAAGTAAGCATGGAATTCATCAGTCAGCAGGTAAATGTCCTTAAACAGGAAAATGCCGAGTTACATTCCACACTCACGGCTGTTTCAGCCGAGCTGGAAACTATGAAAAAAGAGAATAAAACGCTAAAAGAAACAGTTTTAGATGTACAATCCCGTAGTATGCGGGAGAATTTAATATTCTCAGGTATATCTGAGAATACCTCTGATAACCCAGAGGTTGAGATAAAAAAAATTATGACGAATTCATTAAAAATTCCTCAGGAGACGGTAAATAACATCTCTTTTGACCGGGTACATCGGCTTGGAACCCGTAGAGGCAACAAACCCCGTCCTATTATTGCCAAATTTGAGCATTTTAAACAGAAATTATTTGTTAAAAGTAAAGGACGGGAGCTTAAAGGGACCTCATTTGGAATGAATGATCAATTCCCGAGAGAGATCAATGAGCGGCGAAAGGTACTGTTTCCTATAATGAAACAAAATAGGCAGGAGGGTAAACGGACTACGATAGCCGTTGATAAGTTATATATCGATGGCCAACTATTCCGGAACCCCAATTCCACTCCCTGGCTGTTCTAATTAGCATTGGTGGAACTAAACTTAGTTTGATTACTAGGTGTATACATATACTGTATATGTGGTTATAAAACCAAAAACATGAATACTTATTATGTTTAGGCTATATTATAAATATAATATTAATACACAACTATATCTAAAGTATATTTATAAAAAAAAAAAAAAAAAAAAAAATCTCGCTGGGGTTACTGGTGTATTGTTATGTTTAATCCCCTGTTAATTTCCTTCACTTTCACCGCCCTACTCGTTTTTGCACTGTTTTATTTACTTACACGTTACCTTACACGTTACCTTACACGTTACCTTACACGTTACCTTACACGTTACCTTACACGTTACCTTACACGTTACCTTACACATTACCTTACATGTTACCTTATACGTTACCTCATATTTTATACAAACTATATAAATCACCTAACCACTTTGATTCTATCCTATAACATGCCAGTGGTGGCAAATGGCCTATACAGATATATACATAGGACTGTGTTTATATTATTTGTATGCATAAATTAGTTCTGGTTTCCTGGAATGTTTGTGGCGCTCGCTCACAGGCAAAAAGAATAAAAACTTTAGACCATCTCTTAAAATTAAAAGCAGATATTTGCCTCCTACAAGAAACCCACCTACAAAAATCTGAAGAAAAATTACTTATTGATAAAAATTTTAGCCAAGCGTACTCTGCCCCTTATAACAGTAGACAAAGGGGAGTCTGTATACTCATACATAAGAATTTACTCTTTACTCTAAATAATACAATAACAGACCCAGAGGGCCGATACATTATTATTCAGGTGACTATATTCAATAAAATATATACATTCGGTAATTTATATGCCCCTAATAATGATGATCCGGCTTTTTTCCATGAATTTTTCTCTAAGCTGTTTGAATTAGCAGCAAACTCTACTATTATTATTGGAGGAGACTTTAACACAACCTTAAATCCATTAATAGATCGTTCTAATAAAACAACATGTATAAGGCGATCACAATCCACAAAAGTAATAGGGGAATATATGGATGACTTTGGCCTCGTCGACAGCTGGAGACTTAAAAACCCAAATAAGAAGGAATTTACCTTCTTTTCCGCTGTGCACCGGTCCTTTTCAAGAATTGATTTTTTTCTTACAAATAATTCTATTGCTGATAAAACCGTTACAAAAATACATCCTATTATTATTAGCGACCATGCACCAGTCTCCCTTTCCCTACAAGTTGATTATACCTTTAAACCACCACCTACATGGCGTTTTAACATCTCACTACTAAACGACGCAGAATTTGACAAAATTATAAGAAAAGAATGGGCAGACTTTTTGGAAATAAATGACTCTCCAGACCTATCTCCAGCTCTTCTCTGGGAAGCCGGGAAAGCAGTAATTAGAGGTAAAATTATATCATATTCATCTTATAAAAAGAAACAGGATCAAAAATTAGAAAAAGACTTGGAAGATAAAATTAAACAACTGACGGATGAGTACGCAATAAACCCAAATAACCAAATATGGACTGACTTACAAAATACAAAAATACAGTTAGACGATATGTTAACTAAAAAGACAGAGTTTATAATACAACAATTGAGATACAACAACTTTGAATATAATAACAAATCAGGTAAATTTCTTGCAAACCAACTTCAACGTAATCGGGAAAAATCGCTTATAACGGCTATTAAAGGTACAACTGGTGAATGTACACAATCACCAGAAGAAATTAATCAAATTTTTTATAATTATTATCACAACTTATACTCAGAAACTAATAAACCTAACCCAGAGCATATTGAGGCATTCCTCAGTAGCTTAAGTATACCTCAGGTAACTACTGAATATAAAGATATGTTAGATGCACCACTTACTATAAACGAGTTGTACAGTGCTCTAGATAGTATGCCAAATGGCAAAGCACCCGGCCCGGATGGTTATCCGGCTATATTTTTAAAGCACTTCTGGTCAATGCTTGCTCCACTATTCTTAAGAGT
Source organism: Leptonotus elevatus (assembly GCF_054856555.1). Classification (NCBI taxonomy): domain Eukaryota; kingdom Metazoa; phylum Chordata; class Actinopteri; order Syngnathiformes; family Syngnathidae; genus Leptonotus; species Leptonotus elevatus. The sequence continues at coordinate 3,343,834 of NC_141250.1, read as the reverse complement.
AGTAACAGAAATTAATACTAATGGTCACATACGCCCACACGTGAATACAGCAGCAATTAAACTTTTATTAAAGCCAGAAAAAGACCCCACCCTTCCATCAAGTTACCGTCCGATTTCACTAATTAACACTGATATTAAAATTATCACTAAGGCTTTTACATCTAGATTAGAAACAGTAATCCCGACAATCATTCATAGCGACCAAACAGGCTTTATTAAAGAGCGTCACTCTACTAATAATATTAGAAGGCTCTTTAACCTTATTAGTATGTCACAGCGGCATGATAAAAAGGCAGTTATTATATCATTGGATGCAGAAAAAGCTTTTGATAAAGTTAACTGGTCCTTCCTCTTTGCTGTTTTAAATAAATTTGGCTTTGGGAAGTCATTTATTCACTGGGTGTCAGTATTATATGATTCTCCTAAAGCTACTGTTACTACTAATGGGATTATATCTAAGAGTTTTACTCTACAGAGAGGCACAAGACAGGGATGCCCACTGTCGCCTTTATTATTTGCAATATTTATTGAACCGCTTGCATTAGCCATACGCCAGGAAAGAATGATTCAAGGAATTCACTCTGGGGTAACAGAACATAAAATTAATCTATATGCCGATGATATTTTACTTTATTTAGAAAAGCCTGCTATTTCACTAGGGGAAGTATTTAACTTAATAACTAAATTCTCACAGTTATCAGACTATTCTATTAACTGGACAAAATCAACACTTCTACCTATTACAGAAAATTCATGGAACCCTGCAAGCCAGGACCCATACTACTCATTTCCTATAGGTAATTTAAAATACTTATGCATAAAAATCTCACCTAAATTAACTGATTTAGTTAATTTAAATTTCACTCCACTTCTGGATAGCATTTATAGTGACTTGGAGCGCTGGAATAATCTTCCTATTTCTCTAATAGGACGAATAGCCACTATTAAAATGAAAGTTTTACCCAAAATAAACTATTTTTTCTCAATGATTCCATTTAAACCTACGGCTAACTGGTTCCAGTTGTTGGACTCAGCCGTTACAAAATTTTACTGGAAAAAAAAAAGAAGCAAAGATTAGTCTATCTACTCTTCAGAAAAATAAATCCAAAGGAGGTCTAGAGGCACCAAATTTTATGCACTATTATATAGCCAACCAGCTACAATATATTATTTTATGGGCACAACCCAATAGAGATACTAACTGTTGGCTGGAACTAGAACAGAAGGATTGTAATAACCTCAGACTCCTAGATTTACTCTTTATTACAACATCGATTAAGCGACATAACTGCTTTAAAAATCCAATGATTTCCGCCACCCTGACTGCCTGGTGGAAGGCACTAGAAATGACAAAAGCCCAAGTGGAGCCCAGCGGGCTTTCTCCCCTATGGCATAACCCCGACTTTCAAATTAACAACCAATCGTTTTATTTGAATGTGTGGGAGCAGAAAGGAATTACACATCTCCACCATCTCTTCTCAGATAATATGTTTATATCATATACATCCTTGCTCCAAAAATATAAAATAAAAAACGGAAACTTTTTACATTATTTGCAAGTTAAAAGTATGATAAAGAAACAAATTCCAACACTCCAGGGTACGCTCCAACCGCCTGTTTTAGCTAAAGATATTATCAAGCTTTCTCCGACAACAACAAAAAAACTCTCAAAAATATATAGGTTACTTTCATATACTGATAAAACGTCTTTACCCATCTCAAAATGGGAAACAGACTTGTCTATAGCTCCGGAATCTGTCTTTTGGATTCAAGTTTGTGAAAATGTTTTTAAAATGACAAAACACACAAATTTACAACTTATCCAATATAAAATTATTCACAGAACATACATTACTCAATATATGATGAAGAAAATGGGACTCTCAGACTCCGACATTTGTCTCCAGTGTTTACAAAACACTACAGACACTTATTTTCATGCTTTATGGTTATGTACTCCGGTTATGTGTTTCTGGACTAAAGTCTTAGAAAAACTTTCCGCTGTCTTGGACTGTAGGATACCGTTCTCTCCAAACTTGTGTTTGCTAGGTGACTTAACAACAATTGACTTACCACATAAACAATTTCAATCTATACTTGTAGCCCTTACTATCGCAAAAAAAACAATTCTTGTTAACTGGAAAAATAAACAAACTTTGAATATCGACCACTGGTCTAACCTCCTCATAAATCATATTTTAATGGAAAAAATATCTGCCTCAAATAAAAACCAAATGTCAAAATTTAAAGAAACATGGTCTACGTATAAAGAATTTTTTAACCTAAACTTGGATTTTAATTCTGCCTGTTAGCGAGAGCCACAGCAGCGTTATAACTTGCATTGATGTTTCTGTATTAGGCAATTTGTAACTAATGGTTGTGTTTCTATAGTCAGGAACCCGGCTGCTGCCAGCGGGATCGAGCGGATTCACCTCCGATGGGCACCAGGGGTTGATATTCGGATTCACGGCATGCCAGTGGGTTAATTCTGTTGGTGCTGTCCCCCCTGGCGGGGAGTGGGCGGGTCTGCCCCTCTGTTGGCTGCTGGGTTGCGGCTGCGTCTTGGCCGTTCCCTGGGTCTCTTGGGGGGTGCTGCGTTGCGGGGCTTTCCCTGGTGTCGGGGGCGGCGCCGTTCCGGCGCGGTCCGTCGCTCTGGGCCCGGCGACGCGGTTCGGGGCCTGTGGGCCGCCGGGGTGCCCGGTGGTTCCCTCTCCCCTCCCCCTTCCTCCCCCTTGCTGCCTCTCCCTCCTCGCCTCTCCCCGCCCGTCCTCCGCCTCCCTGTCCCCTCTCCCTCGTCGCCCTTCCTCCTCCTCTCCCCCTCTCCTTGCGTCCCTGCCGCTGCCCCCTGCCCTTCTTGTCGTCCCCTTCCCTCCTCCATTCCCCTTCCCCGGTACGCCTTCCTTCCCCTCCCCTGGGCCGGGGGCTCCATCCATGGCCCGGGTCTCGGTGCTATGGGGGCCGGCGGGGGTGGCTGGGGTTTGGTGTCGTGCCCGCCCCGCTCCGGTGGGCGTCCTGACACCTCGGGCGGGACCCAGTATCCGGGGGGCGACAGGGGTTAATTTTCACAAAGAACGCTGGGGTGACGACCGGGGCCTTCCCCCGCTGGGCCTGGGGTTCGGGGGTGTCGGCCGCCCTCCAGTGCCCCCATCTCCCCCTTCTGCCCCCGGTGTTCCGTCCTTCCACACGGCGGGGGGTGGGGTGGGCGCGGCTGCCCTCTCCGCTCCGCTGTCCGGCCCCTCTTCGGCGCCGGTGCCTGGGTGCGGGTGGTCCCCGGGGGCTGGGGGTTGGGGGGCTGCCGGTTGGTCGGGGTGGGGTCAGGGGGGGGGGCGGCTTTGTTGGGGGGGGGCGGTGGTGGGGGTTGCGGGGTGGGGGGGTGCTGGGGGTGGGGGGTGTCTGGGGGATTGGGGGCGTGGGGGCGGCTGGGGCTGGGTTGGGGTGGGTGGCGGGGGTGGATGGGGGGCGGGGGGTCGTGGGGGGGGCGGGGGTTGGGGGCCGGTGGGGTGCCTGGTGGGCCTGCAGTGCCCCGTCCTGCTGCGTTGGGCCGGGGGCGCGGGCCGTGTTGGGGCGGGGGGCGCTCCTGCTCCTGGGTTTGCTCTCCGGCCGGTGGCCCTGGCGGGGCCCGGGGGTCGTCCTTTGGCGCTGCCGCGGCCTGGGGGGCCCTGAGGTGTTGCGCTTGCTCTGTTCCGGCGGGGGTCGACGGCTCCCCTCTTTGGTGGAGATTTTCATGCATGCCAGATCCACCACACCAGCATCTACCGAAACTCAGACACAATCTGTTTCCTCCTCAGGTTATTGAATCGGTGGAGGCTGGTGTCTGCGGATCTCACGCGGCTTCGTCTGTCCTTCCTTCCTTTTCTCGGTCTCTCCTTTGGTCTCTTGAGGCCTCCCTGATTTTATGTTTTTTGGATTTGTTGGGGTCTGGATGTTTCTTGGGCTGGGGAGGAGTTCTGGGGGGGGGTGTCTGGTCGGTGCTGGATTTCACCTTCCTTGGTTTTCTTCGGTCCCCTCGGGTCTCCTGGTGTTCGGTTTAGGTGAACGGTATGAGATTTTTTTCTAATAGGTTTTCTGGTGAGCTAACAAATACACGCACGCACGCACGCACGCACGCACGCACGCACGCACGCACATACACATACTCACCCACACACACAAAAAAAAAAAATATATATATATATATGTATTAAAAAAAAAAAAAAAAAAAAAAGGAGCAATAATGATGACATTTCCGAATGAACAATACTGAGCTCTTAAGAAGAAGAAAAAAAAAGAAAAAAAAGAAAAAAATATATATATTGGGACCAGATACTACTCCTTGCTGTATCTAGAATCAGCACTGAACATAAACTCAATTATAAAATGGGACTCGGATTATTTTTTTTCAGAAGCTTTCTGGCTTTTCTTGGTCCAATTCTACATTGTTACTTGTTAAGTGACACGACGTGGCAGATTTAGGACTCAGAGATAGGAGTTTGAGGCCAAGGCAGATATTTATTAAACAAAAAAAACCTCCTCGTTTAGAGGGAAAAAAACCAAAGGATATTAAATGTTAAACTAAAGGTGCTCCAAAAGGGTGGATGTCTAAACTACAAACAAAACAATATAACTCCTTAACTAAAGCTATACTGTGTCTATACAAAGTTACAAACAAAAGTTCACACAAGAGACAGGACAACAAGGCTGAGGACTGTGACTGGCTCTGACGAAAACACTTAGGCACAAGACAGGGGAGACGCAGACCATTTAACACATGAGGGTAATGGGAAACAGGTGGACACAATCAGGAATCAGGGTTGACACTGACACCACATGAGGAAGGGCAAGTGATCTGAAACGAAAGGAGTCAGAATTTTCAAAATAAAACAGGAAATGACAAGCCAACCTCACCGCGGTGTGACAGTACCCCTCCCTCTAGGGCCGACTCCCAACGGCCCAGGCTGGTCAGGATGATCCCTATAGAAGTCCTCAATTAGAGAGTCATCCATAATGAAGCGGGAAGGAACCCACTGTCTCTCCTCGGGCCCATAGCCCTCCCAGTCCACCAATAACTGCCTGCCCCGGCCCCGATTGCGGACGGCCAGCAGTCGCTTCACTTTGTAGATGGGGCCCCCATCCACAATCACAGGAGGCGGTGGGGGACTGGCTTGACTTGGCTAACGTGGAACCGGGGCAGGCGAAGACGGACAGCGGCCGGGTTGATCACCTTGGAGATTGGGTACGGACCCACAAACCGTGGTGCCAACTTTTGGCATGGCACCTTCAAGTGGGTTCTTGGAGGACAGCCACACTTTATGTATGCTGGAGCAGGTCTCCTCTTTTGATCTGCTGCTCGCTTGACTCTGTCCCTCTGGCGCTCCAGTACCTGCCGAGCGGCTGCCCAGATGCGATGGCAGCGGCGGACCAAGGCATGGGCAAAAGGAACAGAGGCCTCAGACTACAGGTTAGCAAAGAAGGGGGGATCGTAACCAAAAACACATTTGAATGGGGTGAGTCCTGTAGCAGAAGTAGGCAGCGAGTTATGGGCAAGCTCAAGCCAGACCAGGTGTTTGCTCCACGTTGAAGGATTCTGGGAGACTAGGCACCGGAGACCGGTTTCTAACTGTTGGTTGAGGCGCTCTGACTGGCCGTTAGCCTCAAGGTGGTAACCTGAGATTAGGCTGGCTTTGGCTCCGATTAAGCGGCAAAACTCCCTCCAGAAGCGAGACACAAACTGGGGTCCCCGGTCCGACACAATGTCTCTAGGGAACCCATGAACTCGAAAGACGTGGTTAATCATGACCTCAGCCGTTTCCTTGGCTGAGGGAAGCTTAGGCAAGGCTATGAATCTGACCATTTTAGAAAATCTGTCGACTACAGTGAGAACTGTGGTTTACCTCGGGAGATGGGGAGTCCTGTGACAAAGTCCAGGGATATTTCTGCCCATGGTCTGGAAGGGGCTGCAGCAGGCCCATGCGTGATCTGGTGGATGACTTATTTCGGGCACATACCGAGCAGGCCTCGATGTACTCTCGGACCTCCGGCTCCATGGAAGGCCACCAGAATCGCCGAGAGATGGCGTACATTGTCCGTCGGACTCCCGGATGACAGGAAAGAAGTGAGGTGTGGGCCCAATGGATCACCTGTGGGCGCAGCTGCACTGGGACAAATAGTCTATTAGGCGGGCATCCATTTGGTGGAGTTGCCTCACCGTTGGCTTGTTTAACGTCCTTCTCGATTTGCCATGTCACGGCTCCAACCACACAGTTCGGCGAAAGGATGGTCTCTGGTTCCTTAGCTACAGGCTCGGGGTCATAGAGACGAGACAGGGCGTCGGGCTTGACGTTACGAGACCCCGGCCTGTAAGTGAGAGAGAAGGAAAAACTGTTAAAGAACAGCGCCCACCTGGCCTGGCGTGGGTCAAGTCTCTTGGCTTTGCGTATGTATTCCAGGTTCTTATGATCGGTCCAGACCACAAACGGATGCTTCGACCCCTCAAGCCAGTGCCTCCATTCTTCCAAAGCAATTTTGACAGCCAGAAGCTCTCTGTCCCCAACATCATAGTGATGCTCTGCCTTGGATAGTCGTCGTGACAAGAAGGCACAGGGATGCATCTTTCCATCCTTCTCTGCACGCTGAGACAGGACAGCTCCGATCCCCTCATTGGACGCGTCCACTTCCACAACAAATTGCCGCTGTGGATCTGGCATTGTGAGGATTGGTGCTGTGACAAAGCGTTGTTTGAGTGCTTGAAATGCAGCTTCCGCCTCCAGGGACAAGCTGAACCTCACCAGAGGAGAGGTGAGGGCATGCAGAGGGGCAGCTATTGCGCTGAACCCTCTGATGAAGCATCTGTAAAAGTTAGCAAACCCAAGGAATTGCTGAACCTTCTTGCGGCTAACAGGTGTGGGCCACTCCCGCATGGCGCTACTTTTAGCCTGATCCATCTGTACCTTCCAGGGGCTATGACAAAGCCCAGGAAGGAGATGGTTTTGGCATGAAAAACACTTTTCTCTGCCTTGACAAAGTTTGTTCTCAAGCAGTCTTTGAAGAACCTTGGAAACATGGATTTGATGTGTGGCTAGATCTGACGAGTATACAAGTATGTCGTCTAAATAAACATACACAAACTGGTCCAGAAAGTCTCTCAAAACGTCATTAATCATGGCCTGGAAAACAGCAGGAGCATTAGTGAGACCGAAGGGCATGACTACTAGGTACTCGTAATGGCCACTAGGCGTATTGAACCCTGTTTTCCATTCATCCCCCTCCCGGATCCTAATGAGATGGTATGCATTGCGCAAGTCCAATTTGGTAAAGATGTTAGCTTGTTGAAGATTTTCAAACACGGATGACATGAGAGGGAGGGGGCATCGGTTTTTGATTGTAATGTCATTAAGGAGGCTATAGTCTATACAAGGCCGAAAGGAATCATCCTTTTTCCCCACAAAAAAAGAAACCCACTCCCGCTGGTGATGATGAAGGACGAATCAGTCCAGCCTTCAGGGAAGTTTTGATGAATTCCTTCAGGGCCGCCTTCTCTGGTCCTGAAACAAAATATAGGCGTCTCTTGGGAATGGTGGAACCTGGAATCAGCTCTATGGCACAGACATAGGTACGATGCGGTGGGAGCGACATGGCTTTGGTCTTGTTGAATACCTCCTGGAGGTGATGGTAGCAAGGAGGCATGATGCTCAGATTTGGGTATTCAGAGTCTGTGAGAGAATTAACAGAAATATGATTAACAGTCGTAATGTCCGCTTCCTGAACTGGTGAACCAACCCCATGGCTCACACAATTATTTCCCCATCCCAGAACTTCACCAGTCAACCAGTTCACATGGGGGTTGTGTTCACACAACCATGGGTGTCCCAGGACCATAGTCTGTGAAGGAGACTGAAACACATGAAAAACTAGGTGCTCCTTATGTTTGCCAACTTGGAGCTGGATGGGTTCTGTGATGTGTGTAATGGTGAATAACTCACTACCATTTAGTGCCCTAGCCTTAATGGGCTTAATTAGCGGCTCAGTCTTGGCACTAAAATGTCACAAGCCCCCAGTCTATCAGGCTCTCATCTGCCCCAGAGTCTATCAGGGCATGGAGGTCTGTGGAAGTGGTGCGGTGAATGATTTTTACTGGTGTGAGTTTTCGTGGGGCCGACACTGGAGTCGTAACTTGACTAACCGCTTTGGTCCATTTGGCTGGGCAGGCGGCCACGAGGGGATCTTGGTTACCGCAGTAAAAGCACCGACCTTCCAGCTGTCAGCGCAGTCTCTCCTCCTGCGAAAGCCGCGCTCTGCCCAGTTGCATGGGCTCCTCCTCTGGTCCCAAGGAAAGTGTTGGCGCTGAACTGACGAGGAACAGAGAGGAGGTGACACACCTGATGCTTGGGAGAGCGGGGATCTCTTCGTCGTCCTTGCCCTGTGACCGTGGCTCTGTGTAACCTCCTGCAGCCGATGATCCGTCCGGATGGCAAGGGCGATGGAGTCCAAGTCCGGTGGCAGATCAACTGAGATGAGCAGCTCTTGGATGGACGTCGCCAGGCCCTTGAGGAAGACGTCATAGAGTGCCGTGGAGTTCTAGCCACTCTCTGCAGCGAGAGTGCGGAAGCGGATGGCGTAGTCGCTCACGGAGTCTTTTCCTTGTTTCAGGCTGCTTAGCTGCCGGGCCTTTTCCCAGTCTAAACAGGCTGGATCAAAGACCCTCTGAAGGGCGGCTCGGAAGTCTGTGACGGAGCCACAGAGTAGGGAACTGCGTGCCCACTCTGCCGTGGCCCAGGCTCTGGCTCTCCCAGTCAGGTGGGAAATCATGAAAGCCACCCGGGATCGATCTGTGGGAAAGGCCTGGGGGAGTACTCAAAATGAATGTCACAATCAGTCAAAAATGCCTTGAATTGTCCTGGCTCCCCAGAGAATCGCTCAGGGGAGGCTAGCTTGATCCCCAACCCGGCATACGGCACGGGCGGAATCGGCATGGCTGCTTGAGTCTCTGGCACGGCAGGAGGGCTAGTGGTGCGACCCAGTTGACCCAGAAAGTTCTGTACCTGTGCTGTGAGCTGGACCATTTGCGCTGCCATGGCTGTCTGAAATCCCTCTTGCTGGGAGAGGCGGGCTTCCTGAGCTCGCAGCGCTGCGGCCATTTGCTCCCTCTCTGCTGGGTCCATACTGGCCTAAGTGTACTGACACGACGTGGCAGATTTAGGACTCAGACGCAGAGATAGGAGTTTGAGGCCAAGGTAAATATTTATTAAACAAAAAAAAAAACTGGTTTAGAGGGAAAAAACAAAGGCTATTAAATGTTAAACTAAAGGCGCTCCAAAAGGGAGGATGTCTAAACTACAAACAAAACAATATCACTCCTTAACTAAAGCTATACTGTGGCTATACAAAGTTACAAACAAGAGACAGGGAAACAAGGCTGAGGACTGGGACTGGGACTGGGACTGGGACTGGGACTGGGACTGGGACTGGGACTGGGACTGGGACTGGGACTGGGACTGGGACTGGGACTGGCTTGAGTGGCTCTGACAAAAACACTTAGGCAAAAGAAAGGGGAGACGCAGACCATTTAACACATGAGGGTAATGGGAAACAGGTGGACTCAATCAGGAATCAGGGTTGACACTGACACCACATGAGGAAGGGCAAGTGACCTGAAACAAAAGGAGTCAGAATTTTCCAAATAAAACAGGAAATGACAAGACAACCTCACCGCGGTGTGACATTAAGGATACTACTCAAAGCCTTGATAAATGTACCATTGTCCAAAGTGACCCGGCAAAAAAAATCTCGCTCCTTTCAAATGCACACCATGAATATTTGCAAAACTGTGCTTTTTCATCTCTTATTTTTTAATCCATGTTTTTTTTCCCCCATTGCCCTTTTGGAGGGGTTAGATGAGGGGATGTTGCTAATATTATATTTTAACCTGTAATAGCATCTCAAAGGTTATGACATTTTGTTAACATTTTTAAGAGGGGAAAAATGCTTTCTCAAATTAAATGATCTTCTCAGACAAAAACAACCATATTTTGAGTTTAGATATTTAATCTTGGTAAGATTTTAGTTTCAACTATGTCAAATTACTGTTCATAGCTGGTTAGTTACGTAATTATAATTACTTGGCCCATTTTTACCACTACAGCATGCAATTAGTTAGCTGGGGTTAGGGTTAGGCATAAGAAAGATGTGTAGTATTTGATTGACAATTGAAGTTTTCGGTGCTTTCAGCAGAGAGGACGGCTTGATTTTTCATTTATTTATAATTTTTTTATGATTTCATTTTTAATAATTTTATATATTATATAATTCAAATTTGACACGGGGTTTTAACAACACTTGTCTGTTGTGTGTCAAATTCACAATACATTTATACTAAGGCTGCCAGTTTAACGCGGTAAATAGATTAATTAATTATGCTGCAAATTAGTGCGTGAAATTTGGCCCTCCCAGAGCCGTCATTTTAACGGTTGTATTCATTTCAAATTACATCTTTCACGTCGCCGGGATCCACGGGGTTGCGCCACTGGGCTTCCGTAGTTGGCGCCGCTGGGCAACTGCCGTTCAGCACGGAGGTTTTGGTTTTGGACACAAGATAGATCACCATGGCGATTAAAAAACTATACTAGAGGAGACTTGACAGCTACATTCTGAGATGAAGCTGACAGGGAGTCTGACAAATCACGATGAGTAATCACTGGATCGCTTGGGAGTTTCAGACAGCAAGTCCGAACGAGACCAGCCCCGGCTAAAAGGAGCCATGTACCGCTCCACTGGAAGTTGTGACCCAGTTCACGGTAAAGTAAAAGCTTATAGTAAAAAACAAATAGGCTGCTAGATGTGATGGAGTCATGACGTTTTTGGCAGTACAAGCCTGAAAATCAATAAAGGTCCACCACCCGTCTTTATTTATTAGGGGCTTTATTAGCTACTCAAAACAGTGAGTGATAACCATATTAGGCTCAAAATGATGGCTCTGGGAGATCTAGTTGTTTTAAAATTTGTTGATACTGTAGCCGTAGCTTTTCTTTTGGGTTTGAATTATTATGACCCACATATTGTAGCTTTAGATTTAACCTCTAACTTTTCCTGATTACCAGTTTGTTAGTTTAGCTCAAAAACCACCACAGCTATTATCAGTTCATCTCATGCCATCCATACACCGAACCACAGCTTCTGGCAGTTTAGATTATCTTTTAAAATAATGCCTGACCTAATTGGTTTGTTGATGTTCTTAAAGCTACTCTTTTGAATTTCATTTATGAAGCCCACTTCAACAATAAAAAAGTGGGTTTCAAATCTTCTCTTCTTGGTGTATTCAATTGATTAGTCATGCACTACAATTTTGTAATGTCCAGGAATTCAAATTCTTTATTTCGGGACCTTTAGCAGATATGAGATTAAAATGTATTAATTAATAAAAAATCCTGTAATTAATTTGATTAATTTTTTAATCGTCGGACAACACTAGTTTATATTATTATACAGGGACTTTAAGGTTAAAAGTGATCACATGACTGCAGATTTATAATGTTGAGTATGTAAACTAAAATATAAACTAATCATGAGTACAGGGATCCTGAGTTGAATACTAAAATACCATGTACTGTACATTGTAATCTGTGCCAAGTCACTGCAGTTGATGTCATGTGACTCAATACAAATGAATGAAGGCAAGAAGAGTTATGTGTGTATTGATCCTTTTCTTGCTACTATTGCCTACCTTTTTGAGTACATCATAAACACATATATTTATTCAAAAATATAAAACTATAGTTGTCCTACTTATTGTTATTGAGAAAACGTACTAACCTGTGGCCTATCGATGCGCATTCATATTCCTTGTCGAACTCAGTGAGAATACAACAAGCAAATAATGCAAGAAGATTACCCAATCCACCAAGATACATACAGTAATTAGTCAGATTATATCACAGGATATGAGAAGAGAAGCCTAAGCGATATTACACATCTGCTTTTTCCCCTGAAAGTCTATATTTAAACCTGCCATGATTAATTCATCATGAACTTCCATCTTCTAAAGTAGGCTCCCTATCTGAGCTGATACAGTAGCAAGGACATAAGAAAGTAAAATGTCAAAGCCTTATAGTGACCTTAAAGATGGGATATTCCCCAAGGAAATCAAATGTCAAATGTTTATTTGGTTCCCCTCACCGGCATGTGTTAACACTGCAGGCGCAACTATAACACTACTCTTGATCTTTCAGCGATAACATTTCCTGTAAGAGTGAATGTAAATAATTACGACTGTCTTTGTGCGATCCCTGTGATGGACTGGCAGTCTATAAAGGACATAACTCACTTCTCTCACTATATCAGCAGGGAACTGTCAAGGATAAGTGGTATGGATAATAGTTTAATGGCTGAATGATGAAAAGTTCAGCCTTTAATTCTCCCAGTACTGTAAATCATGTCCTCATGCGTCTCACTACGATCTATCATGCTCTGTTTACAACTTGCACAAGACAGCAGTTTTGAGCAAAAGAGTGTCTAAAAGTAATATAACAGTAAATGCTCCAATAGTCTTACATATGTGACAAATGCACAAATATTTAACAAATAAGCACAATTTATATCACAGGCCAGAGAGTCTGGTAATTAATGGGAGCTACCAGAGCCAGCAATTCCAAATTAACACAGAAGAATGTTCACAACGATGGGGCAAGATTCACCACTGTGAACAACCCTGTGAGCAAATAATGTGCAAGCAAGCAAAAATGAGAAAGAATTCCACCTACAAAGCTTCAACAATCAGCGTTTTCAATTTCAAATTGCTTACTGAGTGTTGACAAAAGGAAAGGTGATGGAACACAATGGTAAAGATGCCCCATGTCTCTCCCCGCTTTTTTGAGTGTTGCAGGCATCAAATTGAAAATGAACGAATATTTGCCCAAACAATCAGAATGAAATTTATCAGTTTGAATAATCAAATATCTTGTATTTGAAGTGTATTCAACTGAATAAGGTTGAAAAGGATTTGCAAATCATTATATTCTGTTTTTCTTTATGTTTTACACAGTGGTCCAAGTTCACTGGAATTAGGGTTGGTAGTTAATTCAGAAAATGAAAGAACATCAAGGTGAGTTGTTGGCTAATCTCCACCAGCTCAGGGCAATTAATTACTCACTAAATGAGGAAAAACTCCTTTGCCTGACACACAGAAATCATGTAACAGTACATGACTAATGAAAACACAATGACAGCCATTTTTAGCTTGTACTTAAATTAACTACCGTAAGATCTCATAAAAAATACACTTTTTTCCCCATATAAAGTGATCCAAAAGTGTCCCATTGTATATTATACACAGTCATAAAAAAATAAATAAAATAAAACACACAAAAAACAAATAAATTTTATGGACGTTTACTGGTACCTAAATGTTGTAGAAAAGGGTGTACGTTGATTCCTACATGATATTTAATGTCTAATGTTACAAATGTATGAAATAGAAAGTACCTTGTTTCAAAAATTCCTCGTGTGTACACCGTGGACAAAACTAGTCAAACTATCAGCAGCAACAATTAACCCTAACCCTAAGCAAGCAAGATGGCAAAAGATGTCAGATTACTTTTCAAAGGCGGTTTAAAAGACGAAAAGATCTGCACACTTAGGTGCTGACAGCCTGACAGTTGCTGTTTCTATTTGTCACTTTTTAACAAACCAGGCTAAATGTGCTCTTTAAGCCCGCAAATTCTATAAAAGGCTATCAAATAATACATACGTCAATGCTATATAATGTGGTGGGGGGCCTGTCTCGACTACCAAGATGAACACAATGCCATCCCGAAATCATATTCAAATGTCAATTAAGGATGCCAAGAAACCGCAAATTTATTACGCCATCATTGTACGATACGGCACGTCTTCGGCGTTAGCAGCTAATGGGAATGTAAACATTGACGTCTCTTGTGAGACGTGAGGTGCATTGAAATGCAGTCGTACATTTCATCTGCACACAGAAAGAAGTCCATCAATCCATTAAATGTTAAAAATTGCAAATATGTAGACAATGTAGGCTTTCTATCAATCTATAAAAGCTGATCAAAAGGAATGATGAGGGTGAAATCACTTTGCTATTTTACCTAATTACAAATTCAATCAATGGTAACATCTAGTCACTTGTTTTTACAATACCTCATCTAATAACTAGGCTTCCATCGTCAATTCTAGTGGATGGTATATAAATGAATCAAAAATCAAGAATAAACCTGCATTTCTTATATATAATTCTTATAACATTTGCCACCAAAAACTGGATTGACTTTACATTAGTCCCCTTTTAACATGCAAACATTGAACAAGAAGTCATAGTATAACAATTTTATTTTCATCAGTCATTTGAGCTTCAATAGCCGTTTCTCAATATGTATTCTTGTCCGCACTTACATCCTTGTGATCTCGTGAAACCTCATCAGTCGCGGTCCAAGTACTATTCCAATTGAAAGTACGCAAAAAACAAGAGCAAAGAACGGACGAAATACCTGGATGTTGTTCTTAATGCGAGCTTCCTGGTTCTGACACATGCTGTAATTGTGCACCACGTAACTAGATCTTATATAATTGTGAGTAATGTATTAAAAAAGTATAATTTTAAATTATATATGGAATTTATCCAATTCAGGATTATATTGAAAAAAAAAAGTTCTGAAAAGACACAGATGTGAGTTGCAGGTTTTGTTCAGATTCTCCTGAAATTGTGGTACATCTATAAAAATTATCTTTGAATGTGTGTAAATCATATTTAATATAAATTAATATATTTATATATGATATTGTAAATTGCAGTTGTTAAACTTAGTTGTATTAAAAAAAAAGGACTAGATTTAATAAAGTTGTACTTTACGTAAAGTTAAGTTATTTATCATTATTTATGATCATAAAAGGGGAGGATTACTTACAAACGTGATGCTCCTCCACTGCCACTCGTTCCTTGAAGTACGAAATGCATCTTGGGATATTTTTCCAGCCAAGCCTTCACCAAGCAACAACCGATGCATCCTTGGTTTAAGATAGCAAAAAAGAACGACATCCGGGAATTCCGTGTGGTCTTGGCTTATGCATACTTTCGATTGGAACATTACTTGGGCTGCCATTGACGACGTCGCACAAAATCACAAGTAAGGTAACACATCTGGAAACATCAAAATAGTAGTACAAATTCATTGGAAGCTAGTCACAGAATATAACTGCGATGAATTATGGAAATACGCGAGATATGCGTGCTTGGGAAGTACGTTCTTGAGACCGGGCTTGCCAAGAATGTACTCGTTGCGTCAAAACAACAATTAATATTGAGAAATAGCGAATGACAATATGCAAGTTTGGCTTTAGCCATAGGTGCTTCTACTCGACCAGCAAACAAGCTTGTTACCTGTCGGTAGAGTAGAAGCACCAGTGGCTACAGCCAATCTATGGCAGGGTGTTTACTTTCTAGACCTGAATTCTCCAAATCTGTGATACAACAAACTACCGCAAATATGATGATATTAACGTGATTCTAACTTTAAGACCACTTCTAGCTAAATCCCCCAAAGTCTCAAAAAAAATCACATTGTTGCTCCAAATCCTGGTGATCAAACTGTACTCTCACCCATCTGTCTGCTATCTTTCCTCATTGGCCAGCAGTTTATTTTATCCATCATCCATAAACCAACCTGCAAAGCTGTTTTTACAGATTGCCTAATCCCACAACATCAGTTCTCCCTTTCTAGACTAAGGTCAGCTCAGAGAATGAGATGGTGTTGTGAAGATAGTGGAAAAATGTCACTGGGGAATGAAATATTGATGGAAGCCGGCCTTGCTTCTTTCTCCTGCCCTGAGGCATGGAGTTACACTTATACAGTTTGTGGGCAAAAGAGGCAAAGTCAGAGAAGCATTGGAAGAGACAGACAGAGAGCAATACAGGAATGCCACAATCCTGCCCATCGTCTCCCTTTGACGTAACATGATCTTCTTCCTCAATCTAGATAAAGCATAATCAGATCACATTCACTTCATACGGTCTATTTCAAGCTAAGACTATCCAAGCTCACCATACAATCCCCTTCTGGCAAATATGTAATAAATCCAACGTAAATAACAAACAGGAAAATAAATTCGAACAGTGGATGTTAGTGACAAAGCAGATCGATGTAGTCCTTTCTTATAACAGAGTACAGAAGTGTGCATACACATTGGAAATTGTCACAGCACATTTAAGTCGGATATGTACCATGAAATATGGGCCAGGAAAAATGTGCTAATCCAGCCCTTGTCATAATGAAGAATCTTGAAAAAGAAATACGGAGTAGCTGATTAAGGACTACCAAGCAAGGCCTTCCATGCCAACTGTATGACTCACCATTGATCCAATTAGCCTTTGGGTCATGGACCTTGAACTCTGGCTTAAAGAGATCCTCCACAGTCAGTTTGGTGTCACTTCCAGCTTGAGTATCAACTGCAAATATAAAGCATGCATTAAGATTCCTTTCGCTGACATGATTCACCAAGATGCAATGGCCGTTAACCCTGTTGGGAAGTACTGTATATCATGACAAATGAAAATTGGTTATTTTGCATAGCTGTTTGAAATTCTGATACAGATTTTAGCTCTCAGGAAAGCTGTCCGTTAATGTTGATGTTACCCTGCTAGCTAATCCAAATAATTTTGACAATGATCCATCTTTCTAAACAGCTTGACGAAGACTATGCGAGTAACAATATTGGGTGTTTCTTAGTCTTTTATTTTCTGTATTCCTTCCACTGTCCAGCGTTATCCTCTGTTGACGTCAACGTGCATTTCTGTTCCATTTAAAAAGCAATGTGTCAAAGTGTAGGTGCTTCAAAGGGATGAGAAATGTTTTTAATGGCCTATGGGCTTTTTATACTACAATATTATTAAAAGCATTTTTCTGCATTTCTGTGTACACTCCTATTGATTCTCACCGATTTTGTCATACAAGGTCCCAGAAGCAATACAAAGTACAGTATCAGTTCCTTGCTCAATGATAATAAATGATAATAGAGTCAACTGGGACTTGTAATTTTCTGACGGCTGCTCTAAAATAAAGATTTTACATTGTGACCCATTATAATGGTTAATTCAGAAGTCCATTTGCCAGCTATTTGCAATATTGTTGAAATAATTCAAATTAAGATTGGAACTAAAACCCGCAAAACAATACTGTATACTGAGTTTCCATGATCATGTGTGAAATAGGAATAATTTCTCCGACAGTCTCCATCATGTCCCAGAAAATGTTTCACTTTTGTAAATAAAGTGCTAAACGGGCATGGAACTTGCCTTTTTAAATAGGACAGCTGCTGATTGTGAGCAAAGGAGGAGAAGAGCCAAATTATTTTGAATGTCAGCCATGTTGGCTTTCCTTGCAAACCCCACACAGCATATTTGTACTAGGAGGCCTTGAGGGTAACCAAGCATGAAATACAACAGTGGCTGAAAGGGCAGGGGATGATCTCTCGATCACATCAGGCTCTAGGCTTGTTTCTTGGTGCAAATCCTTACATACATTTGTTTTAGAAATATCTGAATAATTTCACACACACTTTAAACGTAATTGAAAGTGAAGAAAGCAACACGATTTTCATTTATATTGAAATGTTGGCTCATCAAAACTCAAAATGAAATTACTGCTTTTCGAATGGTGTGAAACTTAAATAATATAGTTTATATTTATTTTCTTCTTTTTTTACTGACTGGCCCCTCTTAATTAGCAGACAGATAGGCTACCTACCTGGGTGGGTGAGCTGAAAAGTTTACAGGCTGACTAAAAAGGAGTTGCGGCACAATGGAACTTGCGGTGTGTTACAATCAACATTTATTGCTGTTAAAGGGATACTTGACTCATTGAGCCACTTTCAACAGTAATAAGATTATATTTTGTCTATAATTAATGTGATAACTTTATTATTTTTCATGAACAATTAATACCTTTAAAAAGTAAATTTTCCACCTGCTGTTGACTGAAGATGACATCACCGGTGTTGAGGAAGTAGGTAACGACCAATCATGGCTCAGTTTGCTAACCAAACCCAGAAAAAAAAGGTGAGCCGTGAATTCCTCAGCACAGGTGATGTCATCTTCAGTCAACAGCAAGTGGAAAAAATACTTTTATATTATTATTAGTGCTATCAAAGTTAAAGCATTAACTAATTAATCAATTTTAAAAATATCGCATTAATCATGCATTAACTCACACTATTAATTTTGACCACAGATTAACCTTTAGCTGACAGCGGATGGTGACGTTAAAGGTAGGTTGTGTTTGAGCAATAAACATAACTACATGCATTAAAGTAAAGCAAACAAATGTTTGCGTAAGACATTCAGAATATTTGTTTGTATCCAAAAAAAAATTCCCATTTTAAACTATGCAAGTAATTAACAAATTAGAAAAAGAGGATGAGCGTGTGCAGTGTATCAAAAAATGTTGAAGACGTCCTCAAAACATTAAATGTCAAAAGAATTTAAAGGTCCTCTTTAAATTTGACGGGCACAATTTTTTTGATAAAAAAGCCTTTCTAAATAAGCGATTAATCATGATTAATCAAAATTCTAAAATGTGATTAATCTGATTTAAAAATGTAATCGTTTGACAGCTTTAATTATTATTATTATTACTATTATTCATGGAAAATAATGAAGTTATCACATTAATTAGAGACAAAATATTATCTTCTTAATGTTGAAAATGGCTCAATGAGTCAAGTATCCCTGTGTAACTTTGTATTTTCCTTCCATATAAACCCACATTGGATAAAGAATTGAGGTCTCGGAAAAGGGGTAAATGAGACATGCGATTTTGTGAAAATTTATCAAATTTGGCACTGTAACATGATCGATGTGTGGGCAAAAAAGAGAAAAAGGGATTCATGATGAAATGCTTGCCATATTAGGGGATGATGCTCCAGCTTTATCAATTGTGCGTGGGCAAAAGTGGACAACTGAATTCGAGAGGCCTTAAGGATCACCCAAGGTCGTCGGACGTCCTGCCACAGCCAGCTCTCCAAGAAAACAGACCATGTCCACCACATGCTAATGCTAATTATGCTCTAAGCATCTCCCGTGAACAAGTTGAGAACAATCTGCATAACCTTTTGGCGTATCAAATGTTTTCGCTTGTGTGTGCTATGCCTTTTGATGCCTGATCAAATGCACACCAGCCGCATGTAGTTAGTATTGTTATTATCTTGCCCTAGAATTTAGTCACTTGGGCCCAGGATTTCAAAAATTGTAATCCAGATTTCCAAATCTCATTTTTCTGATAGATTGGATTAGACTAATCCTGATCCTCTTGGATTGAGATTTCCAAATGCATCCCACCCCTCGGAGCACCCCACTCCCAGGATCACAGACAGGGGACAGAGAGTGTGTTTTGTCACAGTTGGCATCACAGTTGCTGAGGGCAAACGCAATACTAATCTGAATATACACACACACATATTACGAAAATTTTGGGGTTGACTTCCTCTTTTAAGTTTTGTCAAATGTATTATTATTTATTTTTATTTTTATTTATTTTTTACATTTGTGGAATTGGGAATTTTTCAGTAAAAAAAAAAGTACACAATGAGGTTTCATTTATTAAGAATATCTCTTAACACTATAACTTCAGAGAATACAAGAGATACCTATCGGCTATTTATTGATGAGTATATATGAAGCTAATACATAGAATCACAGTCTAGTCCTACCCCGAGGTGGGATTAATTTAATGCTATTTTGCAGGATCAAACTCATCAGAGATTTGGGATTTAAATTGTGAAATACTCAACATGGGCTCAAATCTGGATTAAAGGCAGGATTGGATGTCCAAATCTGGATTTTAATTTTCAAGATTAAATGTGTTTTGAAATACCCAATTTAGGATCAGATCTGGGTTTAATCTCGGTTTTATCTGGGATTCGGCCTGCCAGTGTCTTTAAACAGGATAAGCAGTAAATAAAATGACAGATAGATGAGTATCAAATGCCTCTTCTACATTTTAGACCCTGTTTTCATTTAATCTCTTTACCACAATGGCTTTCAGAGAAGACAGGTTCAGAAAACAGCAGTAGTAAATGTCAGTAAGATTATAACATAAAATTATAAAGTGATCTGAGTTAAAACACTATTTGCATAGTTAATACTATAGTTGCTTGAGCTACCAATCAATAAATTAACACGTTATAAACAAAGTTGGCAAACGTGCCAAAATTCTGCCTAGTTATGTATACAGTATATACCTTCATACATCCACTTGTCTTGCTGTGGTGTTTTTAAGGCAAAGTGCTTTGTTTGATGTGTGTACAGAAAATATATTGCAGAACCAGAATGCGGAGTCTGACAATGACTTTTACCTGGTGTGAGGACGATGACTGACATGGTGATGAGGGAGCAAACCACGAGGATGACCAGCAAGGCAATGGCGATGCCCTTCCAGTTCCTTTGAGGTGCACTCACCCCACCGAGGTCCTGCAGTGAGAAATGGAGGTCAGTAAACATTGAACAGCCCTTTTCAGCAGTCACATACTGTACAATAAAGTCAATAATTACCACGAATAAAAAATAAAGACGCACTTCAGTCTGAGAAGACACCTTCCATTCCCTTTGTTTTAAAAGACAAGAGACAATCGACCTTACTTTGCTACTAATTAACTAGCACCTGGCAAGTTTGGATAATAAATGTGGTGAGTGGTCAGTCAAGTATTTCATGCAGTACCAATTTTACTTTTATGCGGAAGACATTCGCAGACATACTAATGCTGCAAATGGTAGAAACATTGTGCTGTAACTTGGGGCATTAGTCCAAAAAAATTTGAATCCAGTGCAGTTACATTAATCATATATGTTTTATTGAACATGACCTGATCAAAACAATCAATAACAATTTAAATCATTTACAACCACAGCACAGGCAAAAGCGCTCTGGCAAATCATGACATTCACATTCCTGTGACAGTTTTTATGCTAATGCTCCAGTGGTTGCAAAACAAAAACAAATCTTCCTGTATCATTAGAGACACAACCATAGTACAATTATGCATCCACGTTTTGTGTTTTTATGTACTATTCTTAATTTACTTCTTTTGGGGGGCATTTGTGTTCATTTAATGTACAATTTAATTACTGCCGCATGCATGCACTCCATTTAATAAGGTGGCTGTAATGCACCAAAAGCACCTGCCAACCGTGAAAATAAAGAAGAAATCATGCATTCCATCGGTGGCGTTCATAGCCATACATATCTATGCCAAAGAAGGGGGCACAGGTGCTAATGTGGAAGAAGTCCATAGTCTTGTGGACGTGCAGCAGATAGCATGTAGCTAGTAGCTTTGACAAGTAGGATTTTCTATTTAGAAAAGCAAGTTGCACAATAAACAGCTGTCCAGGATTCTACCAATGCGACACGGAATTTTTGTTAAGGTAAGCCATTTAAAACTACTGTCAAATGAAAAGCTTTTCTGTCATGGAAATTTCATCCAACCAGAACCTGAAGCTGTCAAAAGTGTGTGTTTGTGTGTATGTATTTTTCGAGAGGTAGACCCATGATTCACCTGCATTTAAACGCAGCCCATTTTTAATGTTATACAGCAATCAGCAGCTTGGAGCAGCCCATGCTGGAGCTGTTTCCTTTCTTTGTAAGCACTGGGCTCCTTTTTGGGGTACTTTGAATAACAAAAGGGCACAGTTGAACAATATTTTGAGTTTTCGAAAAGTGTACATGCTCAACCATATTTCTACTATGGTGTATTGCAATCCACGTATAAATATAAATATTCAGCAATATTCAGAGAAAAAAAACTCACAAATTTGCCACGTTATAAAGTGGCACATTTGGAGGATGCTTGAAGGTCAAGCATTTAAGTTAATTTGCTAAGATGTATATTTACTTGTACATTTATGTTTCCAGAATTGTTATTTACACATTCATTGGTATTTTTTTGTACAAGTAGCTAAGATGATGTATCAAATCTGCTGCTCTCTGTCATTCACTTGCATTTGCCTAAAGTATGCTAGCTTCTGATTGGTCAGTGGAGTCAGCTGATAGGGGATCAGGAAGTGTTGTTGCTCTTGCTGCCGCGTATGACGAGTAAAGTTGAAATTAAAAATGAATCCGTCCCCATCCAGCGTTTTCATTTTATAAACAGTATCCCATTAACCACCAACAAATCCTCACATTAGAGTTTTTTCTCGCAAATTTGCCACTTTATAAATTTTCCACAGTGGCAAAGTTTTTTTTCTCTGCATATTACCCCCCTCTAAAAATATATATTTATACGTGGCCCTAATATGCCGTCGTATATTTCTGTGGTTTTGTTTTTTTGTGATATAAATTTTCCTGCGGCACACAAGGCACATACATTTATGGGGGGAAAAGCTGCATTAAAAGTATTGATACATGCTTTTATGAATTTATATTGGCCTATGAAAAGGAAAATCATTTCTTTCTTTTTTTTAAACCCAGCCCTAGTTAAATGTGATGTGGTGGAAGATTTTGGTGCCCCTAAATTTTGTGCTGGCGCACCCAAGAAAAAGGTAATTGCTGCACCAGTGCAAGCAGTACAAAAGTTTAAGTCTAGAGTCCGAATCTAGTTCTGGAATCAGATTCTTTATATAGATGAAACCAAGACCAATTTGCATCAGAATGTTGGGAAGTGACTGAAAATTGTGAAGAAGGAAAGGAACAACTCTCATACAGCCGAGCATAACACATCATGAGTCAGGCATCTTACGGTCATACAGTGTTATGGTATGTGTATGAATCAGTTCCAAGTGAACAGACTAATTCGTGTTTATTGATTATGTGACAGCTGACATGAGTAGTCAAGTGAAATTCATTTGTATACAGTAGCACTTAATCACAAGAGTCTCAAAGGGCTTCATATGCCAACAGTTGACAAAAATTGGCATAATGATGAATTCTGTATGCATTCACTTAAATACTACAAATTTGGTAGGACCGCACTTCACAGCATACACCAATAATGTCTCAAAACATAGTAATATCTTTAGACTTTAAAGGCAAAGTTCCATTACTATGGTTTGATTTAGAACCTTTGTTAAATGTCTGGATCCTTTTAAGCGCATGAAATAGATGTAATTTTATGGAATTTCTGCATTACGTCATATTTTTGTTAATACCATAAATGAAGTCTATATTTTACTCAGATATTTCAAGCAATTAAAATCCATTGTTGGGATGTATAGTGGACATAAAACCCCACTGCCCAAATATACGTCTGAGCTTGAACCTGCTGAGATTTTGAGTTGGCTGTTGACCCTCAAATCTACATCTATGCAATCGAAGGGATGCTGCATGCATATGCATTAAAGGGCACCATTGATCAAACCGAGTGCGGAAAGCTTGTTTGCACTATCTGATTGACCATGAAGCATATCGTGTATGTTATTATCTGGTGAGAAAACAGCAACATTTGCAATGCTCCATCCTCCAACTCCATGTCTGATCCTTTGTGTTAGTGCGTCTCAAATGGCATCTTACACCCCATATGCTGTCAGTGATAAGATAAACGATACCTCCCTCATATAAATATCTTATCTCTGCAGGCTTTCTGCCCTCAATTACCCATAAAACCCTGCAGGTGAAACACAATCCACTACTATAGCATAATTGGACAGAGGGGAGGAGAAAACATGATCTAATTAGAAATTAATCTTTGGAATAAAAGGCTTGACTTCATATATGGTTATGCTATCCCCTCATTTTATTTTTTATTACGATTGCAATCGTTGCTTGCTGGAACACAGCACATATCGAAAGCATGAATATGTAGCTATATGAATCGCTGCAAAATTTACAGCACCACGGGCATCTAATGTGGTGCTTTAGTTTGCGTTGTTCACCTTGAAGAAATGAAAAACAGCTAATGAATTTTATACCACAGGGACAACTTATACAGGAATTAAACCTTACCTCCAATTAATGAAATATTCAAAAGAGAATTGATAAGGTAATATTGTGCTGAATTAGAACATTTATTGTGATTACTTTAATTGACAAAATGGCCACCATTCAAGTGGAGTTAATGAAACGATTAATTTAAAAAATAAAAAATGACCAGATTAAGTGGAATGTACCACATTTGAGTTTCTCCACAAATCAACTCAATTCACGTGTGTATACATTAGCAAGTAAGTGCCTCAATATTAAGTGTTACTAGTGATTGCAGGTCATTTATGTACATTGAGGTTAATGTTACTTGTACTCTTTGAACTATACTGTTTGTATAATTATGACTATGACTGCTATATGGCATTGTATAGACGAGACATTTACATGTTGTCTGATAATTGCTTACATGGATAAAACTATGTTCTAACTGCAGCGGTTATTACTCCCATAAATCCATCATACCAGCAAATACTTTTCAACACCTCTGCCAAAAAACTGTATTTTTCGCCCCGACTTCAGCCAAACACAGCATTGTGAACTACATAGACCAGCGATTCAGTTATATTCATTCAGCGGCGGCGCCCCGCCATTCCTAAATCTTAGCCGCCGCTCCTTCAAATTTCTAATTAAAGCATTTGGGGGCTGGAGAGGAGATCAGCCACGCATTGTTACACCGGACGGATGGTTAAAAAGACGATCAGACAGCAGGGCTCGACATTGCGACCAATTTACCACATATGCGTCAACTTTACAGTGTTTGCTGGTTAAAAAAATAATAATAATTAAATCATCCGTTCCGTTCGCTGGGTGCAAGTGCACATTTTAATTAGTAGTGCAACGGATCTTTGAGCCATAACTCGTTGGGATCAAGTGCGAGGACGAATGAAGATATCCACCACGCGCTGCCTGCTGAAGGCCAACCAAAATAAATGGCTACCAACTAATACATGGACGTCAATGCAATAGGGTTGGTAGGCTTTTATTTTGAAATGGACCCTCGAAGAGCATGGTGGCATGTCTTCTAACTTGACTCGTTACGGTTTATGGTATTTCGTGGCCGTTTTTTTCCCCCCCTGGTGTGGTGGAGCACCTCTCTACAACCAAGATCAACACAACGCCATCTTGAAATCATATTCAATCGCTAATTAAGGACACCCAAAAAATGTTTTTAAATTACGCCGTCATTTTATGATACGGCTGGCACAAGTCTCCGGCGTTAGAAGTTAGCCTTGCGATGCATTCAAATGCATTGGGACGTTTCATACTCAAACAGAAAGAAGTCTATCAATGCATTAAACGTTAAAAATGGCAAATATGTAAACAATGTGGGCTTTCTATCAATCTATAAAAGCTGACATATATCAAGAGTAGTGATGGGGTTGAAATCACTTTGTTATTTTACCTAATTACAATCAATGGTAGGCTACATCTAGTCACTTATGTTTACAATACCTAATCTATAGGGGTGTTAGAAAAAATCGATTCGGCAAACGTGCACTTCTCGAATCGATTCGATATGGGGCCGAATTGATTTTTAAACATCAATTTTTTTATGGGAATATTCAACAAAACGTCTTACTTAGGGTTAGGATTCACACATTAAGCATGGAAGAATGTTATATTAATGGAACATTAAGCCTTAATATTTGTTCAAACATGAAACCGACTGCAACCTGATTGTTAAATGCAGTGGCTCAGTTAAAAGCCTGAATTTTCAGATAAATAAATATATTTTCATACAAATCTTACAGTGTACATGTACAAGTTTATTGATTAGTATTTTATAAATTTGAGTAAAAAAAAAAAATCGCAATAATTCATTTATAGTTTTGTATCGGGATTAATCGGTATTGAATCGAACCGTGACCTATCAATCGTGATACGAATTGAATCGCCAGGTACTAGGCAATTGACACCCCTACTAATCTAATAACTAGGCTTCCATTCCCCATTCTAGTGGTTGTTATGGAATAAACCTTCCTTTCTTATATAGAACATTTGCCACCAAAAACTGGAGTGACTTTAGTACCCTTTCAACAGCAGGCAAACAAGAATAATATTCAGAGTCATAGTATAGCAGTTTTATGTTCACCAGTTATCTGAGCTTCAATGTCAATTGTGTGGTTTTCCCAAGGAGAACATGGTTGGAAGGCCTCACTATAAGAGCTGGTCCCTCTGTGTTGAACAAAATAATGTTCACATAAAAGAAAAGCATTTTTTCCCCTCAATGTTTTCTTTTAAAGTTATATAAAATAATTGACTTGTTTTGCCAGCCGCTGCTTGTTGTAGACAGTTCTTGTTACAGTAAAATATCTTGCAAATATATTGAGTCACTGTGAATCTTTACGTCATATGAACATACAGTATGCAAATTGAGATGATTGTGCATCAGCAAATATGGCCACGCTGCACCTCCCCAAAAATTGTGCAATCAAATCCTGTGCAGTGTGACCAACTGAAAAAAAATAGTTTAAAAGTTAGTGTAGAGCCCTGCAGACACCACTAACCCCCCTCCCTTGACAAATGTATTTCTGTCGGGCCCCGCCACTTCGGGCACGACGTAAAAAAATCTATTGGCTTTTAACAACCCAAAGTTGGCCTGCCCCCACTGTTGAAAAAAATCATAGAGGACACACTGTAGACCATGATACTTAGCCAAAAGGAGCACATGACAATAAACACAATATTGTGATTTTTTTTTCCCAATATGAGCTCTTTCTTTTCTTTTATCTTTTCTTTTTTCTTCTTTTTATAAAACACTGGCTTCCACATGGACTTTTGGAGTAGCTTCCTTCTTCACACTACATTACAGAGACCGCGCTACAGCAGTTATACAACAATCCTTTCAATCCATGTATGATTCCTTCCACTTCTTTGGGTTGAAGTAAAATAAATAAATAAATACAGGATCTGATCGGTATCGGAAAGCGCACACCTAAAAAAAAGCCCAAAAATCATGATCGTGACATCTCTAACGAGTAACAATACTTTGATGTAACAGACAATTGGCTCTAACAAACTTCTTCCAATTAGTCCATTAAATCCATTGGAGTCAGTTGCTCGTGAAAATGTTAGAACCAAGGTTAATCGATAACTAAAAGTAGCAAAATGATCGATCCTAGAATTGAAGAAAAAAAACATTAATAAATGAAAGAAAATAAAAATGATTTTGTTTTTTAAGGGAAATTAACTGAAACTTTATCTTACATTTATATATATATATAAAAAACAATAATTATTTGTTTTCGTCAATTAATTTCATACATTAATTTCCAGGTTTATTTGAAATATATTTATTTGGGAATTGTCATCCTTTCATACAGAAGAAGGAAGGTCAAATAAAATGTTTGCATGTATGTAATTATTTATTTATTAATTTAAGAGGTGAAGCCATTCCATATTTTGGAGTAAGCCACACAAAACTGTCCCCTATCTGTAAGGATCGGGATCCCTATTTTAGACATGCTCAATTCCTTCATTCCATGAAGGACAAATAGCACATTGCACAGCTACAGGTATTCTAAATTTGTCTCTTTAATAACACAACTATGAGAAATAATAGAGACATTAAGACTTTGGACCGATTGTCAAAAAAATTAATTATTTTATAGGGTGTGTCAAGGCATAGATTAGAACCTGATAAACGGTTTTCTACCAGAAGTCATGACACAGCAAATGAGCTTTATCACAGTCATTACCTCAATGACCCTCAACCGGGACAATATATTTCCTCAATAAATGTATAGTGTGTGTGTGTGTGTACTAACTAGAGGACATATTGGGGTCAAATGACTTGTTTTAGAATAGAGTGGTTAAGTCACCATTACATGCAAAGACGCCAACACATCTAACTGGTGTTAGGGTTCTAATTTTTGCCTGTACGGTATCTATTTTTTGTCTGTGTATAAGTGATTTCTAATGTGTTCATTTATTTCAATCGAAGACTCAGTTCTGTACAACAGCACAACACATTCTCTAATGCATTTAGTTATTTCAAAGAAAGGTTCAATTCTGTGCTCCAGCATGACACACTGTGCAGTAAATCATAGTCAAGCAGTAACTAGAAAAAGCATGTCTTTCTCTTGAAGTGATTCCCACCATTGTGTTCTACCATAGTCAACTTGTGATAAACATACAGATTATAGCTTGCATGATGTGCTATAGGAAAATACTGTGTGTCAATTTGGTAAAAATCACACAAGAACATTTTAAACATAAAATGGAAAACAATGTGTTATTTTATGACAACAGCGTTTCGGAAAGTAACATTGAAAACATTTGTAAATGTCTATCAGCTTTAGTCATAGGTGCTTCGGCTCAACTGGCAGGTAAACAAGCTCGTCTCCACCTTTTGATTAGAAGCACCTGTAGCTAAAGCCAAACTGTTTCAGGGTTTTTACTTCCTGATTCCTCAACCCTGAGTATGGCAGTCATCAACAACAACGCTGGAGAAGCCCAAGATGTTCCAAGGTTGAACATACAAAAAAACTCTTGATACAGGCATAAGGTAAAAGCCCACATATTGTAATATAATGCAAATAATGTTTGCCGGTAGTGATTGTGCTGTCAACATCAAAACAATGTCGTCACTGTACCATTGATCCTTTCTACAGTGACCGATGTATAGTGTCTGGACATTTGTGAGCGTTTGTTAGCTTAGCTTCCAAATGTCACATGACCAAACCTAGAAAACAGGTGAGCCAGGATTGGTCGTTATTTGAGCCCTTAGGCACTGTGATGTAATTTGCAGCCAACAGCAAGTGGCTAAATGGCTGCCCCCAGAGATGAATAAAAATTGGGTGCATTTTGCTGCTTAATTTATATTCCACAAATACAATATTAATCAGAATGCCATGTTTAGGCTAGTGGGGGCACATAGAACATATTATTGTAAAGAATATTTTTGACTTGACTTACCCTTTAAGATAGTCACCATTCACCGTGGGGACCCCGGTTCAAGATCACCCCCCTCCCCCACCAAGACCACCACCACCTACGCACGCACACACAGATGTGGTGTCCTTGAGCAAGACACCAATTCCAATTGCAGAGGTCAAATTCTAACCTTTTCAAATGTCATCTTTCTTCCAGTTCTTTGCAAAGGCAAGCCACACAGAGCAGGTCGGTCACTCTCTTTCTCTCTCCCTCTCTCTCGACTTGAATAGTAGCTACTTGAAGTACTGAATTGTATTTATTTTAATTATTTGCACCTTACTGCATTCCTTGAAAAGTGGTTACACTAACAGATATTTTTGGTATCTATTTGGCCATTAGATTTGTGTTTTATTTTAGTTCCCCCCCCCCCCCCCAATTTGTTTGCTTGGGTAAAATATGGAAATGAATACAGTATACACAAAAACAATTTTTTTGTCATTTTTATGTAATTTTAAGGCAAAAATGTTTTATTGAGATATGTATCATTATTGTGGTATAAGATTGCCTATATTGTGATGTAAATTTTGTGTCCATATCGCACACATCTATCTACCTAGTTCTACCTCTGTCACTATCATCATCAAGAAAATGTATGACGTTCTTCAAATAAATGATAGAAGTAAGAATTGGCAATAAATATGCATACATTTTATATAATGGTGCAACTCTAGCAGGGGTTAGCATGAGTGGCGGCTGCTGGTCATTCACGGAGGAGAAGCTCATTTTTACTCTGGCCAAATCATTCGAATATCACAAATATCTTTACGAATATTTTTTAAATGCCCGAAACGCCTCTCACTGTTCAAATTCAACAGGGAAACAGTGAGTAATTCTGGAAGAACATAATTAATTGCAGCGTCCATTCGTGTGTTAGGTTTGTTTGTTTCCACCCGCCATCGGCGCTTATTGGTTTTGTCCTGCCTAAACAACGCCTGATTGGTCCGACCTAAAAAAGCTCGGCTGCAAACGTATCAGCGGGAGCAGTGCAAGATGTATTCTTCGGAGTTTGTGAACTCACAAATACCGCGAAAATTCATCTTGCTGGCAAGGTTAGCATTAAAAGCTAAAAGACAAGTGACGATACACTCATACAAATCATGGAAAACAGATGTGGCTTTAAGTGGCTGGAATAATCAAGCATGGGTGTTTGGACTGCAATGTTTCTTTCTATTTTTCTTTCAAACAATCTTACCTTAGAACAGCATGCACTGATGAGGTGTCTTTAATTATAACAGCTATAGCAGTAACTCTACCTGGATCTCCAGTGAACCAATACCATCAATAGAATCAATTTTTCATCAGGTGAAGGAGGCAAATGATGGTATGGATCAATGCAGGAATTATAATGAGACATGACTAGTCTGACACCTCTACTTTAAGAGGCATGTCAGATTCACTAGAAAAATAACTAAAAATAAAAATGTACGAAAATAACCATTTGGAAACTTGGCCATGTAAAAATAAAAGTAAACGACTTTGTCATAAGGAATTTTGCCCATTCATAAAAAAATAATAATAATTGTGAGGTCATCAATGCGAATGACAAGAGCCATGCTATTTCACCCCAAAGCTGATTAATTGAGTTGATGCATCTATGGTATCATCTTTGTTACTTCAAATGTTCCAACATTTCATGCGCTGTTAGGGATTTTATGAATAAATGAATGTGCAGAATTAACAGATCTGACGGAATTATAAAGTTGATAAATGATCCGTCTTTAGGTGATTTTAGGTACACTTCAATGTTTTGGAAATACTGGTTACATGAACTGTATGTTTTTTAAACCAAGGGTTATTTTTTTTGTGCTTATTCCAGTGTGTTGGTTTCTTGTGTTTTGTTGTATTTTTTGTTTGTTTTAATGGAGACTGTCAATAAAGATATCATTTATGCAGCCCAGTCAAGCTCTTCCTCACCAAACTCTTCCTACAATAGCAACAATAAAAACATAAATAAAAAATATATATATTGTAAAAGCAGAGACGTTCACAAAAAACTTAAAGCTGTTCTCTGTAACAATTTGGCCAAACATATCTAGACATTTATGACTGAAATATCTTCTAATTAGTAGATTAACACCTTGGCTGTTCTCAATGGGTACTCCTGCAAGCCTCTGGCCAATAGTTTTCAGACTAGATTCGGGTTCGAATTTCCCGGACTCTTATCCAGTGACCTCTTCTGCGCATTGTGTACGTGAAGAAGGGTGTGTGCAGTTTCATTTTTCATCAACAGATGGCAGTAGCGATTTGAAATAAAATTTTCTGCGTCCAGTAGCTTTAAACGTAGCACAGATTTTTAGAATAAGAGACCCAACACATACCTAGAAAATAAACTATAACATGTGGTGTACTCCAGATGACCAAGACATCACACCACACACAAAACGATCTCACCACCGACAATTGTGAGTCTCCTCTCTTGCACAAGTAATCTTTCGTCGTACCAAGACATATGAGATGCTACATGTATATTGTTGCCAAAGAGTACCCGATAAAAGCAAGAGTAGTAAGAAAATAAGAAATGGAAGAAGCTGTAGCTTATATGGTAACTATGTTGCAGTTGCAAACGTGTCATTTGTATCATCATACATGAGAAACACTCAAACACTAGCAAAAAAACATGGTTAAGTCACTTCCTTATTCATCTTTAAACACTCGCCACAATTGCAAAATCCTTGGCTTAGCCAAACCTGGTGTTGACCACAAAGATTTGTGGTTGTAAATATTGAACAGGTTTAAAACTTACAATTTTAAGCCCTTCGCTGAGCAGATTGAGGAGAGAAAATTCACTCTTCACACGCTCCACACCACAGGATAATCGCTCTGGATCATTTTTGACAGACATTCGAGAATCTGGCCTTGGCTGACTTTGATTAGAGGGTAAGAAAAGGCTCAGGTGTGGCCGATTGTCATTTGTGTTCTCAGTTTAAAGGAATGGTTTGACATTTTTCCATTGCTGTTTGTAAACACAACATTCAAAACTGACGCTCGAGAAAGCTGAGGACAGCAGCAAACCAGGAACGAGCGTGAAACCAGCCCACCAATCAGGAACAGTTGAATTTGCAAATGCCACTGATAGCAGCTTGCCGCCGTGGCTTGGCTGTGGAAGGAAAACGTTAAATCTCCACCCAGAAAGGTCCCAGACAGGCAAAAACAAATCCTTTGGACTATACATTTAAATCGTCTAACTCAATCCCTGATTGGATAATTGAGGTAATTATTGTGCCTTACCCTATAAGTCATGCCTGGACCTATCACATGGGCAAAAAAACTTGAGGAAAATTTACCATAACAATATTGCAGTGCTGTATGTCATGCTTTCACGCATAGAATAAAGTTAAACCGGTCGCCAGAATGCTTGTTCATAACATGCATGCCAACACGCAAACTTCAAAATAAAAGACCAACCAATATAAGCATGAACATCAATGCTGTGCTAGATTTTAAATTTTTAAGATCCTGCATTATTTATTTATTACAATACATACAGTGTAAAAATTGACTCATGTAGGTACAGAGCAGGAGGAGGTGGATTATAGCTGTGAGATTACGCTCTTCTGGATTGCCCTTGAAAAGTGTATGAACAAAGACAAGAAGTATTACAGACATGTTTTATTTAAATTACATTTAGTCCAAAAAAAAACAACTAAACAATGCTACTTGTATGGTCTTATTTAAGATAAGATGTGAAATTTCTAATTTCTCTCTACCCTAAGATTTATGGACAGACAAGGCCACGCCATTGGTCTGGTCCAGGTGAGATACTTTTAAAACAATCACACTTCTCTCCTTGTAGGCATAAAACTGTGCTTAACAAACTTGCTTTGCGGGGCCCCTCTTTTTCATATGAAACTTGTGTCGTACCGCCACAAATTCTGGAATGCTATTGACATGGATTTACCTTATCTTTGGAAGTAGACACAATTACTGAAGATTCATTCAATGTATTGAATGTAGTAAACTATTTTGTATTGTTGTAATTGTATGTGACTCATTGGACTGTAGAGGCTAGAAAATAATAAAACAGATGATTCAGCCTATACAGTACCTTTTTTGGTTGATTGATTTATTCGAAGTGATGTTTGTTTTCTTCTCTGTGTTGTGTATGCAGCCGAACATAAAATATTTATCCATTCATTCATTCATTCTGGGTTGCAGGGTCTGGAGCTCATCCAAGCCAACTATAATTGCAATGCTACTAAAATATCTCCATTTCCTTTCATAATCCATATATGGCAGTCAAAAAATAGCCTTTAAGACATAACTGTGCTGCTACAATGAATTGCAGCACCTCTGAATGCCCCTGATTAATTTGACTGGATTAATTCATCATTATGCAGTGATTCTCCATTGGTGGGTTGCAGACTGCTACAGTGTGTCACAGACAGCAAGTAATTAACATTTTTTTATTTTATTTTATTTTTTTACAGATCATCAGATATTGGCATTGGAACCAGAAACGTGCAACAGTTCAATTCAGGCTTGACCAAACTTTTCAGCTTGCAAACTAGTTATAAAATTACCAAACCAAAATAATCCAACAACTATAAGAATGTGAAACATATATTTACAAATATAGTGCGTATTGTTTATATGGACAATATTAGTTAGTGTAAGTTGCATAACTGCATGAACCCTGATGCATAATACAACTTTATACATGTTTTAGCACTATCTGAAGAGGACAAAGAATACAAGGAACAGAAATACAAGTGAGTGTAGTGACATAAGTGGTGAATTGTGGATTTCATACGATTTCATGAATGGAGTTTTCGTGTTTAAATAGGCAAAGACTTAAAGGTAGAGTTTTGCAGTTAAAGAAAAAAACAACAACCTCATATTAAAACTGTCTGTATGACCAGACAGTGGAAAATTATTAAAAGGATCTCTTTAAAAATGATTATTCTCTAGTACCATCTTATGTCTTTAATTTATTTTTGAATTATTATTTTACAAGTTGTGGCAGTGAGAAGGTATGACCAAAAAGTGTGGCAGTCATTTCCTTACACGCACCACCACTCACAGATCCTCGTGGGATCTGTGAGGGGACAAGCAGACTCTCACAAAGGATACTGTTAAACTGTAGGTTCCTATTTACAGAAACTCCAGTTAGCAAATAAAGTTAAGAAGGAACTGAAAAGCTCTCTGGAATAAATGCTGGTGTCCTAGATCTGACGCATACGGCTGCAACCACCATCGTTACTGTTCTCACTCAAATTGTTATATAAAATACTGTGCGCGTGTGTGTAAATATATTGCTCTTATACTACATTATTTCATTGAGTGTTTTTTCCAAAAAATATGATAATACAACATTAAACAAGTAATTTTTTGCCATATTCCATCAGGAATAAATCATGCTAGCCATGTAGCTGTCTTGGTGTATCACCGCGCACATTAGTGAGCTGCCTTCTTTTGCACAGAAACACAAGAGGACGGTGCAGTGGCGGGGAGTGAAGTGAGGCTATATTCAAATCTTACTAGCATTTTAAAAACTGTGGGTAATTGGTTCAGACCAGTTCATAAACCCTGCAGCAGGGATGGGCAACTGGCAGCACACTCTGAATGTGTCCCTGATTAATAAAAAAAAAATAATAATAATTGTATTGTATTATGAATGTGTTCCGCAAGGTTCTGGATATGTGTGCATTTTATTTCATGAAACCATGACTGTATGATAGACTATGACTTCTCAGTCTATGGTGTGAAAATATTAATTTATATCAATAAGAATGAAATGTTCTATTCTAAAGATAGATTCTTTAAAAACATGTATTCTGATATGACACCTGGCCACCCCTGGCACCCACATAGCTTTGCCACTGATGTTGATTAGTTCAGTTAACTGTCTATATTGTAAATGGGTGGGTTGATCCATCTAAATTGTGGGCTGCTTTCGTGGGATAAAATGAAGGAAATAACAATTGAATAGCACCGCATTGAGCCCAAAAGACCCTACGCACCAGGCATCTGCCTTGTATGCCAGATGGTTAGTCAAACCCTGGTCTATGACCCCCCCCCCCCCCCCCCACATAGCACTGATGAAAAATGGTGGTCTCCTCCAGCATAACAGCAGATCAACATAGGATGGTAAACTATTTATTGGCATTCCCTTCCACAGTTCCGCTAATGTTTCCAGCACATTTAAATGTATTTTTACATTATGATGTTATTCTCCCCTGCAGTCCAATATCTGATTCCTATACAATTAGAAGCAGATGACTGCATTCCAACTAATGACACTGCAGGCTGCAGATAAGACTCCAGCCATTTCTACACAGTTGAAAAACAGATATCATTTATCAAGAGAAATAAAATTGAAAGAGAACCTGACTTCCCTAACAATAGAAAAATAAAGTCATTGCCATGGAGTTGAGTGCATGTGCACAGGAAATGATTTCTCTCCACGAGGCTGAGAGGTGGAGCTGCACGATTTTATACCTATGGCTGACAACGAAGGATTCAGAAGGCAGTGAGCTGTAAAATTGTTAGTAGAGTGGACATTAGTACTCCCCAAAAAAAAGTGCAGAGGAAATGACAAAGCCACGGTTGAGATCAGCTTCTTAAGTGTCTTTTCATTGTATCTGTACACATGCCACTTCATGTCAAGAAACTGTCAGTTCCAAAGGCCACTGACAATCTACTACTGATAATCATGTCAATTTGAAATTTACCAAGATTACATATGTGACAAGTGCTGTCATGAGTCGTTATTGTTCAGAGTACTGATTAACCATTTAAAACTGCAGGTGATGGCAAAAGCACCAACATATTTTTTTTTCACATTAAAGACAATAATGAATAGCTTTGAGATTCTATGTAACGCTGCAATTTCTAAAAATAAATAAAGAAATAAAGCTTACAGCCAGGACGTCACATGCTTTCTAAATGTGCCCAAGCCACTGTTATGAGAGTATGTTTTAACTTTTTACCATACAAACTTCACATAAATATGTAACCAACGCATGAAAATTTTAAAATTTTTATTAAAAAGTGAATGTTCTGTACCACTTTTTTTTATACCAGTACGAGTACTCAACTCTTGAGTAGTCACCGTTACCAAGTACCGATACCATTAATGATTTTGATACATACAATTTCTCGATTATAGGTAATTTAAAAAAAAATGCCGATCTATCTCAATACAGCGGTACCTCAGAGTTTGAACACAATTTGTTGAAGTGAAGTATTCAAAGTCCAAATTGTTCAACCTCCAAAATGTTTTTTTCCCACAGGAAATAATGTAAATGCAATTAATCCGTTCCTAGGCTCCAAAAACTGAAAATTCCTATTTTAATTTTTATTTATGTAAAAAACATGTACACCTTTACATTATTTAAACAATAAAAAATACCTTACCTTTTTGGTTGTGGTGTGATAACATCAGTGGATAAAAATGCTGTGTTAATGCATGCTTTAGTTCAGTGCTGAGTTAGTGTATTTTACATTGGGCATATTGTTAGACTACAAAGGGGTCCTTGTGCGCTGTTTAGTGTAACACAGGTACAAATTTAAGTTAAGAAGTAAAATCTACTTTGGGAGACCGAGAAAATAGAGTAATAAAGACATAACATTTGTTTAAAACAAACTGAAAAGAGAAAGATAATTATTGTATTGTTTTTGCATTTGTATTGTTAAATTTCGTGACCGCTTATTCCTCACAAGGGTCACGGGGGCGCTGGAGCGTATCCCAGCTGCCTTCAGGCAGTAGGCGGGATACACCCCGAACTGGTTGCCAGCCAATCCAGGGCACACAGACACGAACAACCATTCACACTCACAATCACACCTAGGGACAATTTAGACTAGAGTGTCAATTAACCTGCCATGCATGTCTTTGGAATGTGGGAGAAAACCGGAGTACCCGGAGAAAACCCACGCAAGCACGGGGAGAACATGCAAACTCAACCCAGAAAGGCCGAAGCCCGGACTCAATCTTACGTCCTCTGCACTGGGAGGCGGACGTGCTAATCAGTCAGCCACCATGCCGCCTAATTAAAGGCGGCATTTGTATTGTAAAAACTAATTTTCACAAGTGCACTTGAAGGCCCCCCGTGCCCTCAGCCAATCAGAAGCAGCATAGGTCACATTCAGCCTATGGATTGAGAGGTCAGTTAAGGCGCGCTTCTGCTCTAGACTGCCTCTTTACTCCGTGAGTGACGTGACACAGTTACGAGGAGGTGAAGCAGCGACACAAGCAGAAAGTTTGGAAAGCTTTTTGTGGTAAAGTAGATTTGAGACCTGCTTACTGTTACTTACTGTTAGTGAATACTGTTTTGAACAGTGGCTAGTCTAAATGCAGGTTGGACCAGAGCTGGAGAACTTTTTTTTCTTTCCCCCCATTTTTCTTTTCTTGTATGTGGTGAGAGCATTCGACGGCACCCAGCCTTCAAAGCATACTTCCGATTTTTTGGGTGAAATCTTGATTTTTTTTTTGGGAGTAAGCGTTTACATTACTTATTAATTGCGACCTCAGCCTGTCTGCTGTGTGGATGTAATGCGTCCCCAAAGTGACCCACCCGCATGCGCAGAAGAAGATACAACATCACTGTGTTTGCGGAAGTAAATACGTATGGTCCAGCGTGTCAGTGCCACGAACTTTTACAAGTCCGTCGTCGGGGCTCATATTTTTACCATCTCATATCTAGAGTAGTGATGCGGGAGGAGATAGAAATAATATTTTGTGAAAATGAGGCAAGCCTGTTCGAGCGCCTCATCTCACGGAACCGCTCCTTTTTTTTCCTCCCTAACGATGACATCACGTCATTGCCGTGTGTAAAAAATGAGCCTTCTGCATGGCTACATTACTAATATCACCACCACAAATGTAATTTTTATAGGCTACTTCATGTTTCAAGTGGGATTAAATTAAAGTCAAATATAAAGCCACAACTGTTACTCGAAACAACTTTGCCGATTCACGTACATCTCCCGAGCCGTACGGACCTCGCGGATACGTCAAGCATAAATCAAGCTTAATGCCACTGCCCGTGCGGTGCGCATTTTAGACTTTTGATGACGTCGAGGTCGGATATATGCGACCTGGCCATTCAGACTGCGGTCGCATTGCAAAAATTCAGATACGTATCCAATCTAGGACCACATATGAAAGTAACCCAGGTCGGATATGAAAATAATCGGAATTGAGAGGTTCAGACTAACACAAAAAAAAGTCAGATACAGGTCGCATTTGGGCAAAAAAATTCGATCTGGGTCGCATTTGCCTGCAGTGTGAACGTAGCGAATAGACACCCTATTCGCCATTGCTAATAGCCTGTTAAAACAAGTTAACTGTATAAAAGAAGCTGTGAAGTAGATTAAATTACATTTTCAGTTGCCAAACGAAAGGGGAATGTTTTGTATGTGTTTTGTTTTACAATGCAATTGCTGTAAGATAATTTATGTATTTCCAACTGTGAATTGATGCAGATAAAGGGGTGAATTTTTAGTGCAACTCTTCATTATATTACAAGGCCTATAAAGTAAGAAGATTAATTAAGTACGCTAGTGTTTTGAAATTCTTATTGAAGCTGACTGACTGATTCTAAGAGTATTTCAATATGTTTG
The DNA here is from genome assembly GCF_054856555.1 of Leptonotus elevatus. NCBI lineage: Eukaryota > Metazoa > Chordata > Actinopteri > Syngnathiformes > Syngnathidae > Leptonotus > Leptonotus elevatus. Next base: position 3,305,444 of record NC_141250.1, on the reverse strand, counting down.
AGTTAAATATGTCTAGTCTTTATAATTGAATATTGATATTGAACTGTTGTATAACAAAACAAAACTAATAATTTGTACTGAATTACAAGGTTTTGGATCATATGTAGCACATGGTATTGATATTTGAAGTCTTTAGTAATTTTGTATTGAATATAGATGAATAGATCCAAATGTGACCATGTCTTTAGGTCAGTTTTTTTTGGATAGGGGCGAATCTAAGGACCAGTTCACGATTCTGGATCACATCTGAATGGCAAGCTAACCCAAGAACCTTCGAGGAGAAAGAACACACACACAAAAACACAACTTCATACTCCCTGGTGAACGGTTGGCCGTGGTAGGACAAACATTTCATGCATCTTTTGGATTTACCCTTAGATGTGACACAGTCACACAGGACAAGTGAACTTTATAGAAAGGGACCCAACGATTTGAGTTTAATCAAAAGAACTGAGCTTTTTTTTGGGTGCGCACAATTTTCTTTCAATTTATTCTTTTCCATACCATTTTTTTTCATGTTGTTACAATACATGCGTTGTTACGCAACTGTTAATCTGTGTTGTCATTATTGTTGCTCAAACATATGGCTCCATAAGAATCTGGGTTCGTATGATGCTAGTCCAAGTTTGTCAAATCTTAATTTAACTCTTTGACTGCCAGACATTTTCAGAAAAGGGATGCTGTGAGTGCCAGCCGATTTAAGCATTTTGATTGATCTTTCAAGGTCCACAGAAAATTTACAGTTACTCCTCCTACCTTAGCTTTGTGCCGATTAAAAGCTCAGTTATGACTCACATTAGAGCCGAAGAACCTGTAAACCATTCTTAAAACAGTATTTTAGTGACACCACAATCTGTACGCTCTACAAGGCAAACAAGCAAAGCAAGACGACTTTGTTTTTCTAAAAAAAGAATCATTTTATCCAAAATTTCATCGAAATATTGTCCATTGCCTATGATTGTGGGATTTTAATTGAAAGTCTATTTGTAAGGAATTATGGCTTCTTCTTTTTTTTTTCTTTTTTTTTTGTGATCCAGGTCTAGTGCGTTTGGCAATTTTTTTTGAATGTGTTTTTTAGCAATGCTGAAAAACATTTTTTTGCCAAATGTTACAATCTAATTTGTTTCTCTTCCATTTTATTTAATTAAAAAAAAAAAGTATAATGAAAGTTAATGTACCTGTAATTTATTTTAATCATGAAAATTAAGGTCATTTTAAAAGTAGTATGTTTCATACAGTCGGAAAATAAAAACATTTAGAAAAAAATACTGATTCAACAGTATGCATCATGGATAATTAGTATTTAAATCGAACTGAGAGAGATTTCCACCTCGAGCCAGTACAGTACTCATATTTTTCTTAGTTGAATCAGGTTGCAGTTGATAAGCAACAGATTCCACACATTCTCAGATTTCAACAGTCAATTCATCAGAGGTGGCAAATCCAGGTTCAGAAAGAAAAACCTGAACCTGGATTTGCCACCTCTGCAATTTATCATCTAATTATTTCATTTGGCCATCCATACTTGCCACGTTCTAATCTGTATGGAGTATGGATATAAATGAATGAGAATACAAATTTAATATAGTAAACAAACAGAAATCGCTTCGACCATAGCAGGGTCAGTGATCAAGTTTAATGATTTTATTCTTTAAATTGGCTGTGGTTGGTGTAATTAAACAATGTCTTCTGACAAATTCTTTGCTACTGAAAAATATTTTCAAAAGCATCATCGTCCATTTATTTGCATATAATTATTACAGCCGCTAAAGAAGTAGCACGCTGATGCAAAACTGCCGTTGGTTTAAAGAGATGATCCAGGTGCAAGTCGCAACTGTAATCAGAGGAACTGTAACATTTTTAACCTGAAGCATTCAAGATTTACTGGTTAAACATGAGACAATTTGACTACAGCATAAAGTGAGAACCTACTGCAACGTAGCTTTGGCAACGTTAACCTTACCAGAGGTACTACTGAGTCTTTGTTTTGCAGATGCTAAAAGAGGTAACCATGAAATATTCCTCTTCACGTATTATTTAGCGACTCTTCAAAGACGTTCCCTTTTGTTATTCCTTCAGCAATGCCATGCAACTTTGATGAAGAGGAGCTCTGTTAAGAGCCTGTCATCAAGTTATGTACGGTATATAGACTGTGGGTTGACAGAGGCTGGGATAGAAATAGCTTTGGCTCATGTCAGCCACTAACATAAACATGATGCAAGCTTCTTGCAAAAAGAGTTATTAAATGATTTTGCCAATGTATAATGAAGGCTCTTTTTGGACTTGTATATTAAGTGTGGTTAATAATTGTGTTTGAAAAAAAACAAACAGAAAACGACACCTTTCAATGAAAAGCTGTGTAAACTCTGATTCCACGCAAATCATTTTTGGGCCTAGGCCAACCAATGTATCATTTTAAGGAAAACCATGTTGATTTTAAATTCCATGGTGTCAACAAATCTCAAAAAAGTTGGGACAAGGCCATTTTCACCACTGTGAGGCATCCCCTCTTATTCTTACAACAGTCTGCAAACGTCTGGGGATCGAGGAGACACATTTCTCAAGTTTAGAAATAGGAATGCTATCCTATGCAGCCAAGAGAATGTAATTGGTGCTGCATTTGGTCTGGCACTATTGTGTTGAAAAATGCAAGATCTTCTCTGAAAGTGATGATGCCTGGATGGGAGCATATGTTTTTCTCGAATCTGAATATATCTTTCTGCATTGACGATGCCTTTCCAGATGTGGAAGCTGCCCATGCCACACGCACTCATGCAACCCTATACCATCACAGATGCAGGGTTATAAACTGAGTGCTGACAACAACTTTGAATCGTGATTCATCTGACCACAAAACAGGTTTCCACTTTGCCACACTCCATTTTAAAGGACCCCTGGCCCAGAGAAACGCCTGCGCTTCTTGGTCTGCTTTAGAAATGGCTTCTTTGTACTGTAGAGTTTCATCTGGCAACGGCGGCTGGCACGGTGGATTGTGTTCACCCACAATGTTTTCTGGAAGTATTGCTGAGCCCTTTCTGTGATTTCCCTGACTGTAAGCATTCCTGTTTGCAGTGCCGTTTAAGGGCCCGAAGATCATGGGCATCCAGTAGGATTTTTCGGCCTTGACCCTTACACACAGAGATTGTTCCAGATTCTCTGAATTTTTGGATTATGTTATGCACTGTAGATGATGATTACTTCAACCTTTTTGCAATTTTTCGCTGGTAAACACCTTTCTGATATTTCTCCACATTCTTTCTGTGCAACATTGGAGGAATTGGTGATTCTCTACCCATCTTCGCTTCTGAGAGACACTGCCACTCCGAGAAGCTCTTTTTATACTCCAATCAAGTTGCCAATGGACCTCATTAGTGGTAACTGGTCTTCCAGCTGTTTTTTTTTTAGTGCAATTGACTTTTCCAGCCTCTTATTGCTACCTGTCGCAACTTTTTTTAGATTTGTTGGTACCATGAAATTTACAATCAACATATATTTCCCTTAAAATGATAAATGTTCTCAGTTTAACCTTTTGACCTGTCATCTATGTTCTATTCTAAACAAAATATTGAAATTTGGCACTTACACACATAATTGAATTTAGTTTTTATTCACAATTTGTATAGTGTCTCAACTTTTTGGGAATTGAGTTTGTATATATAGTATATTTATAGTCGACAAAAAATGGATTAAATAAAAATAGGATGAGGTTGATTAACTATGATCAAAACTAACAAGCGTGATTGAAACTGGGCTACAACAGACTAAATTTAAAAATGGCGGATAAAATTAACACTAATGGGTATCGATATCGTGTTTGAAATGTTAGTATCGTGACAACCCTACAGCAATATTTTGTTTGTATGTTTGTCATTAAGCTGTATCGAGTGCCTTGAGATAGGTTTACAGCAATTGAAGATTGTTGACATAAGTAGAGATGCTCGCATACATTTTGGTTCAGATTGATTGCCGTTTATGACATCAAATGGCGTGAAGCTTGTTTACATCAAGCATTCTGACTTTTCCGGCCAGTAACGTAGTTAACAGGCAGTGGGAAGGGGCGGGTTTGGCTGGCTCCAATGTCTGCTTTAGGCCAAAAAAGACTGTCCAACCTCTTTTAAAAAAATACGACAAACATTATTCTTGTGTAGGTAGGTACTGATTCGCCCCAGAGCTTTTGAGATTACTCATTGCCTCACGTTTGAAGCGACAGAGTTCTGAACGTATTCATGCAACTGCATCTTTTTTTTATGTCATTATACTACCCTGCTACATTAGCAAGAAGCTAAAGCTGCAACAACAAATGTTTCCACCTTGGTAAAGTCTGTAAGTCAGGCGCATAATTCACACAAAGGCTCATAGCGCATAGGAATAATATGGACGAGTGAGCGCTTGGAGAGACTTATTTTATTTTCAGAGCTTGAAGTGGGCATATAGAGATTTCCACTTAAATTTTGGGCTGATTGATCGCCGTTTCTTGGAAATTTATTAGCGATGTATGCACAATAATTTTGAATGGACAAATTGTGTTCGGTTCCTGCTTTAGTAGAACATTGGTTCAATTGATGCCTTCAAATTTAACACCAGTTTATGAAGGGTTCTTTCTCTTCTTTTAATTATTGGTTTTGTTCTAAATGTAGGTTTTCTTAACAGAAAATAAATGTGAAGTTAAACAGTATTAAGTTATCTACAATCCACTCCTATCGGACATTACTGTTGAGCCCAAAATTATTAACATGCCGACTTAAGTTTTGTTTAACTGTTTTTTTTAAGTTATTATTTTATTTCACCACTGGCACTACTACAAGCGAAAAGATACCCATCCATTTTCAGTACCACAAGGTGCTGGAGCCTATCCCATCTGACTCCAGCTGAAAGGCAGACCACACTCTCAACTGGTCGCCTGTCAGTTGCAAGGCACATATAGAGACCGGAAACCATTCGCAATCACATTCGCACCATCACTGAATGGAAACTGAACCCAGGTTGCGTGCAACGAAGTTAGTTGAATGTACCACTACATAGGATACCATTTACCAAAAAATAAAAATAAATAATTTGAATTGAAAACAGTATGAAATTTGGGATTTAACTCTCGACTGAGTGGAAAATGAATACATTTGATTTGGACCAACAGGGATTTTCATATATCATCAAATATTTGGAGTTGATGTGGTGTGCCTGTTTGATGAAAGGTGCAACAGACATCTAAAAGCCTCTGAGTAAAAGATTTGCTACATCAACAAGCACCATTAAAGACCCCACTGTAATGGTGATCATACAGCTGCAACACTGAGCAAGTTAACACACAGTGTGTTGTGGTCACTGAGCATTACATATAGTAGTGAGAAAATTCCAATTCCATCTCATTCAGGCAAAAAACATCAAAAGGAACAGGTTTGGATTTCATCTTCTTAAAAAAAAAAAAGGCTAAATTTAATTCAGAGCACCCAGAACATACTTGTCTATCTCTCAGAGGAAACGCTGCTGTGAAAGAGATGTGAGCTGAATCATTTATAAAATTAGGGAACGGTACATTGACCCAGGTTAGGAATGCCTGAAGAGATATTGAGAACATTAGAAAAAGGAAACAAAAAATTAATAGTGAAACAAGCATGGGAATTTGGTGATAAAACAAGTAGACTATGTAATTATTAAGTTGCAAACCCCAGTCCTGACAACAAACCTGATTTCATTCTAATACAACAAGAAAACAACAGTGGAGGATTCCACCTGAGTGGAGGTATCTTAAACCTGAACCCTGTAATGAGAGTCCATTAAGTGTCTTTTGAAGGTGACTTCCAAGCACAACGTACGTTTGGAAACGGGAGTGCATGCTGTGCTTTGCCCGAGCCCCATCCAAAGTGATTTTCCTCGAATGTTCCCTCCCAAGGTGTCGGGGGCAGCTGACAAGAGGCAACGGCTGAATTACAATGCGTCCTGCGCAGTCTCCCCCTTCAGCCGATCACCACAGCGCACGGACCCCCTTGCTTTCTCATTCATGTTCCCCCACTTGCTACAGTTTGACGGCGAGCTCCACGAACAGCCCACGGCGGGGTTTTAAATGCTGAGATGCGTGAGCCTAATTAAATGAGCCTGACCTGTGCTTAAAAATATTGACGTTGGATGGAGATTGAATGTTAAACGGTCAAATTGTGTTTTCGCACATAGCCTGCGCCTGAATAACACGCCTGAGTCAAGCAATATGATACGAGGTCGGGTGGTTGAAGTGCTAAAATGAGATAGATGCGCTCAGAATAAATTCCACTTGCCCACCTCATCCTGCTGCGGTTGATTCTGCCTTTGATTCGGCTGCTCCTTGGTAGCTGTCATGGTAAACTCCTCGGGGTAACTCTCGATTTATCGCTGCAGGGTCCTTGGATTCCGAGCAAAAAAAGGAATGGGCTCGCCTCCTCATCAACTGGATAGTTAGAAGTGCGAATGCTGAGAGGGTGATTTCGTCACCAGCGAATTGTATAAGGCGCTAGAGAGAGCGTCTGTGGAGAAGCCTCCGCCGCCCGCACGCTCACATCAGCCTCGTCTCAGGGAGGAGAGTTTTGCACAAGCCGAATAAAAAAGGACGACGTGAAACACCTCGCTGCCTTTTTGGGGGCGAGAGTAAGTTTACTCAGGGGTGTGTCTGCTTCTTGGGGAAGGTGTAGCGATAGGAAAATTGGCTATGAAATGTGCAATGGCATTAATTCAAACCGTTGTTTAATTAAATTAAATTCCAATTGTTTCCTTGGACTCTTTGTCCAAACTACGGCCCGAGGGCCATTTGCCACCGACTATCCATTTGTCAGCCGCCCGCAGCATATAATAAAAACGACATTTGACACAAGTTTGGAGATGGTCAGAGTGGGAAGGGAGTGTGTCTAAAAATAGGTGCTACAAATATTAATAAAATATTTGATATACTAGAGCTTTCCTAGATATGCAAGGATACAAATAAATTATGTGTGCAATTATTTAGGACTAAAATAATTTATCTTCAAAACACTGTGGTGAATAATACGACGGCGTATTATATATATTTAAAGTGCAGGGGCAATATTCAGAGAAAAAAACTCACAATTTTGCCACTTTATGAAGTCCCAAATTTGTGACTTTATAAAGTGGCAAATTTGCGAGAAAAAATTCGTAAGTTTGTGACTTTATAAAGTGTTCTTTATTAAAGTACTTTATAAAGTGGCAAATTTGCGAGTTTGTAAAGTGGCAGATTTGCTAGAAAAAAACTCGTAGAAGAAAGAAATACACGTAGCGCACCACTCGGATGTTTTTGTCAATACTTCTTATGTTTTCTTTTATTATTGTATTGTTCATTCGGTAATTTTACCGATTCGACATGTCATCATCATTGCTCTCTTTATTTAAAAAAAAATTATTAAAAAAAAAAATAATAATAATTTTTATTTTGTATGTGCATGAGTATGTGCGTGTGTATGTGTGTGTGTGCGTGCGTGTGAGTGTGTACTCATTAGTTTACCTAAAACCTATTAGGAATCCCATACCGTTCACCTAAACCGAATACTGCAGAATCCATCGAGAGTCGTGAGGTTGTCAGGAGACAAAGAAAAGAAGGAAGGAAGGATCAAAGAAAAAAAAGCAAAGTGAAATCCAGCACCGACCAGAAATTACCTACTACCCAACGGGTTACCAACCAGAATATTTTACCAACCCCAGAAACATCTAAATTCCAACAAATTAGGGAGACCTCAAGAGACCAAAGGAAAGACTGAGGAAAGGAAGGAAGGATAGATGAAGCAGATTGAGATCCACAGACATCAGCCTCCACCGATTCAACGATCAGAGGAAGAAGCAGATTGTGTTTGAATTTCGATAGATGCTGGTGTGGTGGATCTGGCATGCATGAAAACCTCCACCAAAGAGGAGAGCCGTCGACCCCGGCCCGGACAGAGCAAACACAAACCCCGCAGGGGCCACCGGCCGGAGAGCAAACCCAGGAACCAGGAGCGCCCCCCCCACTCCAACAGGCCCGCCAGGCACCCCACCGGCCCACAGCCCCCGCTCGCCCCACGAACCTTCCCGCCCCAAACAAATGTGCAAAGTGTTTTGTCAATAAGTTCAATTAATATTTATTCAAATTAAATGTGCAAATCAACATCTAACAAATTATTTTTTAATATGTGCAGTGTGCAAAGTATTTTGTAAACACATAAACCAGAATGAAGGTTGTCAGAATATATTCAACGTGAAAAAAGTTCAGTAATTCTTCTATAGAGAAATATCAAACCAGCATAGGTGAGTGCGTCAATGAATTCTGAGTGTCTGTCATTCAGCAATCAACAGACACAATACATCCCCCTTTTAGGACCCCTTAGCTGTCTAAAAATGTGCCTTGTGTAAAATAAGAGACATGGGCACTAAACTAATGCTTGCATAAATATAGCAACAACAAGCAATTTTCAACACGAGGAAAACATTATCGCCATGGTCTGTAATCAGAGATCTACAACACGGTAGTACTGGGACAGAGTCAGAAAAGTGACGACTTGGAGAATACTTGTTTACTGCAGGAGAAAAAGAGTGCCTGGGCGCAGTCCCAGAAAAGAAGTAGAAGCTTCAGCGTAGTGGGCACCAGTCAGTGTTTTCGTTATTCGGCAGCGAAACAGGCATCCGACATTGATGACACTTCTGGCAATGTTTAGCCCGTCAATTTTTCAAAGTTTACCGTTATTCGTTAATCGTCAACAAATCGGGCATCCGCCACTGATGGATTGATGGACTCCCTTTGCGAACAAGCATAATGAAAAAATAACTATCAAATGCATTTCAACTTCTTAAAATTGCACTTTTTGTTTCAGTACACAGTATTCTTTTTTTTCTTTTTTTTAACGTTCTGAGAAATCCGAGAAATCCCCCGTTAGCCCACAACCCTCGCATCTCGCTTGTATAGCTTCCATCTTGTCCTGCCTGCTGCTTCTTATCCGCAGTAGTCAGTGTGGTCAGAATGTGCTACAGCAACCCCAGATTCTGGCGCTCTGAATAACCCAATGGCACATTCTAACATCGCTTTGAATTTCAGAACAGTCCAAGTGTAGCACAGCACCCTTAGTATCAATACTTTATGAGTGTAGTCAATACACAATTGCGAGTATCAATATTTATCGATACCAGGAAATGAATACACCCATTACTAATGCTTACTAATGAAGCAAATATTGTTTATGTTGGTACAAATAATTAAATGTTTCAAAATAATACATTTGAGAGCTTTTACTGCAATATTGTGATACTGTGATACAGTTTATCATAACATGTCTGATATGCCTAGTTGTGAGTTTAAGCACATTTCAGTTGTGTGTGTGTGTGAGTTGGAAAAAAATCTCAGTAGTGCATTTGAGCACTTTTCAATAGTGTAGATGATCTGGGATGGGGGGCTCAGTATATATGCGTATTTCACTAGTAAGTGTGAGATGTAATGATGAATGAAATTGCTAACTGTTCCTCATACCCACCACATACCAACACCCGCGACTCTAATGACGAGCGCCATGAAAAATAAAAAATAAAGCAAAAAAACAAAAAACAAATGATGGATGAAAAAACAAACGATCATATAAAATCCAGCTGGATATATGCATCACTTACAGTGAGTAGGGGGCCCCATCTTTTTCAGCCCGAGTCCCAAATTAGAAATATGCCCACGTCCCATACCCATAAATATACGATATTTTGCCCTTAATATAGATACAAACATAAACTAATCATTGTGAATTTACACATCAAGTTATTAATCACTCAAATGAATCAGCTGCCTGTTGCAACGGAAACCTCGGTTATGCCAGACAATCAATGCAAAAGCTTACGAAATTTTACACTGACGAGTCTGTCATTGATTTAATATAAAATGAACCAATGTTTTGGAAAAAGCTATTTTAGAGGTTGTACCTAGACAGTGAAAAAAAAGATGTGTTATTGTCGACACAGAACAGCATTATTTATTTATTTATTTATTCATTTTACATCTAGTTAACCTAATACTTTCAGTTTTGCATTCTCCATTCACTGTATTTTACAACCTGTGTTCAGTTGTATGTAATCATGTTGTTTTGTCACTGGCTTGCTTGACCTTAAGCAAGGAGATAAATGGATCAATAAGTACAGATTCAGCTCTCTCTATGCCTGGCTGTGGGGTGTTAAATAAGCCCGGGATACAAATGCAGCAGCGCTTACCAATGAATTGTCATCTTTGATCTCAACACTATATCAAGCCCAGCATGGGCAAATGGAAAAATAATGTGTTCTGTCATCAGGGCTCAGTTTCATGAGGATAGACAGTGAAGGTTATTTTGCGTTTTTTTAAACATTATACGCTGAATTGCTTGAATATGCACATTAACTCGTATTGCCTTTACTGGAGGTTCTAAACCTCTGGGAATAAACATATGCAAATTGGTTTGGTATGTAGCAAATATGGATTAAGTTACAGAATAAATCATAAAATTGATCTGAATGCAATCTGAACAACTGCCATGTGACGTTTCAATTATTAAGCATGAGATTAGGTGGGACTCTAAATTGTTTTGTTTTTTTCTTAGGACTTCTCAGCTCCCATTCAGAATGTTAAGCAAATGGTACCTTGCTCTCAGTACTATATATAATAAAACACGTAGACTGACTAATAATGAAGGCCAGTTGACAAAAGAGATAAATATGTTTAATGAATCCTGGCAAATGTTGCATTCAGACATCCCATCCTTCCTCAGAGGTTCAAATCTTGATTAGATTGTTTTGAACACGCGCAGTGACCATGTTTTCGCTTGTGAGCGTAGAGCACTACCAGTGAGCTAAAACTAGGCTGCCGACACCTCTTAGGACTTTATTTGAACACTCAGGAAGTAAGGTAAAAAAAAAAAAGCTGACCTACATTTCAGGTACTTTTTTAATACCGGTATATAACAATAAAAACATGCACACATATCCCCCATTTATTTTTTAATCTTACACCACTTTCAATCGACTTGGGAGCAGTCTGCGGTCTACCAGTGGCGGTAACAAGACCCACCCACTTGACCCACAATGAAAGCATTTTCATGAATTGATTTTTTTTTTTTTTACGGATGCCCGGACAGAATGTAAAGAGGACATTTGGTCACCCTAATCACTACAGCATGCAGTTTGCTAAAAAACTATGCTAATATATATATATATATATATTTAAAAAAAAAAAACTTTCATGAAGTCTTATATGATTTGTGAAATTTGAGCTGCAGTGACTCTGTTGTGCAAACTGATGTGCGCTGCTGGTCCGCAAGCCCGCTGACTCTCTAGTGGGAGTTACTTTGAAACACTTCAAATTGATTCAAATGAGCTACTTGAGTACTCATATGAATGAAGACTTGCATTCGCAATGTGAGAGCACACCAGCAATTCATTCAAGGACGCCTTATCCAATGTGGCACCTTAGGCCAGATTTTATATGGTGGCCCTCTTCTATGGGTGATATGCTTACAAGAGAAGTTCAATATCATTGATCTTAACATTGTCCTTAACTTACACAATTTAAATGTTAAAATGCAACATTTTCGTGATTTAGCTACTGCATAGTAACTACCAAACAAACCATACAAGTGACTTGCTGTTGCGATACCTAATGGAACAAACCAAAAGTGCTACTTGAAAAGAGCTACTTGGACAATGTAGTGAGCTAGGTCACAACCTATTGTACATTAAATTATGCTTTACTGTCCTAAAGCTATCCACCAGTAAGTTAGCAATGCTAAGCTGCAATTGAAAATAGCTAAGTTAGCCTATATCAAAGTTCTTCTTTTTTTTCATCCATTCATTTCTTGAATCTTCAAATATATTTTAACTATCGATCCAAATCTTTAGGTAAGATACTTTTACTCAAATATAATTAAATTTTCGCTTATATTATACAAGACTGGCTACAGAAAATGATTGTGGTGGCATCCTTATTCTTTGGGACAGTTTCTTCAGCTGGAACTGGGGCCTTAGTCAAGATAGAGGGATTTATGAACAGTTCCATATAGCAGTCAATGTAAGCACAAAAATGTCAGCCTTATTGCTAGGGGTAAATTGGTAGGACAAGAAAAGCCTACCATAAAAGCTGAAGTTTAATTGGGGTACATCAGCGGCACCGACTAAGTGGTGACAGTTGCACGCTCACCTCCATTTAACATGAATGTGACAGCTTATTCTTGAACACCACAATCACACTTGTTTGTTTTTATTTCCCATCTTCTTCCTACATTTAAAGAAATCAAAACTTTCAGGGCTGGGTTCATGCCCTCCTCAAGTGATTGCTGCATTGTTACAGGAGCCAACTGTTATTTCTATGCTCTTCACATCAAGAGCTCACACTCACAAATGCAGTCACTTTCCAACATCTTCAAAGTCTGCTGAAGTTTTCCTGAGCAAATATTCTTTTGGCGAGCAGCTTCATGCAGTGATAAAGCAGAATTCTTGGCACAAATTCAAAGATTAAGCCTAGAGACAAAAAGAGACCGGAATAAGATAATATAATAAAATAAAATAAAGTAACCACACTTCATTAAGTCCACTTGCACAATTGAACCTCTAAAAGCTTACTTTAACAAATATTTCAATGCCCAGCTTTTTCTCTAACAGTGTCAATCAAACCTGAGCATTAACTTCGTTTTGGAGGAATTGGCAATACAACTCTCAATATAACAAATGTGTAAAATAATGTATTTTTATTTCTAGAAATTGTGAAAATGGGTGCATATTTTTTGCTGAAAATTGGTTAATCAAAGCATACGAAGGGGGCATACATACAGTACACCACCAGCAGGGGTGTCAAAAGAGTCGATTACAGGGCACTGCAGAGCGATCATCAACATCAGTGGCTCCTCAATGGCATTTTTTACCACTGAAGGCAGAGTGGGTTTAGTTTCCTCTCAGTGACATTCACTCGCAGTGCATATGTCCAAAGGTGTGCTTAAATAGTGCGTACATACTGTACGTTTGACACCCAAATCTGTGATTCATCAATATGTTTGTAATTGAATTTGTGCAATTCTGCAAACAAACATACAACCTCCTTAAAAAATCTTACCTACAAATATTGATCAGCTTTTGAATCTTTGTTTATATAGCATATGTTATACAATGTGTTTCACATAATTAAAAAATGCAACCTTTAATGGCATTTTACAAACTACACACACACAGGGAGAGGAATTTAGACATTTTATAGTAAAATAAGTACATTAAAAGTAAAGAAAGACAAATATTTTTAATAAAAATTACTAAAAGAACATACAGCGCAATACCAAGATTTTGGAAACAACTTTTAACTTGGATTAAAAGCATTTACACTTGCACCTGATTTATGTCTTGCTGGCATCTTGTTCAATTTATCCAAGAGGCATGATTTATGGAAACTGCAGTCATTCATAACAACAATAATAATGTTAATGATAACATCAATTGTGAATTTGCTAATTAGTTGACTAATGTCCTAAATAACCATGAAAATTACACTTCTCTGCTATGATCTGTGTTTTGTGGTTTTAGTTACAGTAGATTTTAGTTGTCATGTTTTCCTCCAGTCCTTTTGCAGTTGGCGACATTCATTCAGTCCTTGACGGTTCATTGTCCTTGTCACGTCTTGTTGCAGTTTATTTGCTGTCTCCAGTTAAGTCAAGTTTATATCCCAATATATACTTTGAATCTTGCTTTTTGGACTTTGTTGATTTTGTATGCCCGAGTACCTTGTTTGCCTTTTTTTTCCTTGTTAAATTACTTTTTTGAATCCCCACCTGACTCACCGCCTTGCTTCCCAGCGTTTGGGTCCACAGCCATACCAAAACCTTACACTTCTCATCACTTTTGCCACCTTCCGTTCGCTGTCTGTGTATTGGCAGTTGTCATTGAAAGCAAACGGGTGCGTGTAGAAAATTGTTTGGTATACACGTGTCATGAATCCAATGATGATTTTGTGTACACGCTCAACATGTGCGAAAAATGTGAACATTTCTGCGCATGTATTAGTGAATGTGATTGATGTCAAACAGTCTAGCGTGTACACCATTACCCAAAGTCAGTTGGGATAGGCTCCAGTTTTCAGTTTCCTAATGATGATAAGATACATGGAAAAAGTTTGGATGAATAGGATTATAATGTCGAAAGGGAATGTGTATGTGAGAAAAATACTGCTAGCAACCAAGGAGAGTTGTGGAGTGCCAGTCACACAGTGTATATAAGAGAAGAGAGATACAGAGAGAAAGGCAGACAGTGATAGAGGTAGGCAGTGATGTGCTGGAGAGAAAGGAGTAGAATGTAAAGGAAAGAGAGCCCGAGGGAGTAGTTTTGCTGAGGTGTCTTCTGTTGATGAAGTATTTATGACCCTGGGGCAATTTAGTGCAGACATTCAGCAACTCCATGCCACTGGGCAGCTGATGAAAATTTCATGACCAACCTCCGCAGTGTCGAACACCGGGCTGGCATCACACTCACATCACATTAAAACAGCAACTCCTCTCTAGGAACAAGAGTACAATCTTAGACTTAAAGTGATTGATTGGCCAGATAAAACGTATCAAGTTTGAATTAAATTACGTTAACAGTTACAATCTGCATTTTGTAAAACAAACATGACAACAAAGCCCTTTCAAACTTTTCTCAAATGTTTATCTCTACAGACAGGTTAATTTTGTAGTTGTGAGTAGGTCCAGTTGCCTTCATTTCTACAAAGCTATGCACACATAACACACAGTCATACATCCTGATTAGTCACATTTGCTCTTCAGCGAGGTACAACTTGTAAGGATTGTGTATTCATGGGAATGAGCCAATGGCGTAAGTATCAACGGTGCAGAGCGGCACAGGGGCCCATTAAGATGTTAAAACAAAAATGCCTAAAATAGATAAATGTTTTAGTTCAGGCCAGGAAAACTCAAGCTGGCGTCGAGCGTCTCGCTCCCGCCGGAGTCTAGCGGCCCGCTCCCGGCGCGGCCGGGGTCCGTTAGCTTGCCACTGGCTTGCTGGATTACAGAAACAACAACGAACCTCCCGCCGTGTTCCGGCGCTGCTTCTCCCGGTCAAAAGTCTTCCCCGCCACCTGCGCAGCCTGTTTTAGGTACGTTTTTGTCAACAGACAGAGGATTATATGCAATTACTCGGCCCCTGACACCAACGCAAAAGGCTATATAATAACTGGCTCATGTAGGCCCACCGGACCATTCCACAAGGACAAAAAACAAGGAAACAGGTGTTTTTCAGAGAACTATTACACCAAAACTACCAAAGCAGGTATCAAACTCCCGTGACCACGGTTGTGTTATTCTCCCACAGTGCACTGTGCCTACTGTGAGCAGTGCTGGTTGTTTGCAGACAGAAGTGCACCTTTCTACAATGATGCAAGAACGACTCAGTGGATTGGCTATTCTCTCTATTGAGAACAGGAGAGCAAGGTCTTTAGACATGAGGAGCGTCCTAAATTACTTTGCTGAGCGCAAGGCCTGCAAGGTGACCTTCTAATAAATGAGTGCAACTTCAATTATTTGCACCGGGGCCTCTCAGCAAGTTGTTACGCCACTGGAATGAGCAACAGGTAAATGTGTTGCAAGGGCGAGCAAACTCGGTCCTCGAGGGCCAGAGTCATGCAGGTTTTGGATGTTTCCTTTCTCCAACACTTCTGATTCATATGATCAGCTCATCAGTAAGCTCTTCATAAGCCTGATAATGATCATGTTCATTGGAATCAGCTCTGTCTAAAACCTGCAGGACTCCAGACCCCGAGGAGCGGAATTGCCCACCCTTGGTCAATGGAATGGTCCACCCCAAAATGTGGCCAAATGTCCTGCAATAGTGTATTCTCCTGTTGCTATTCACTATTCTTTTGAGCTTCAAGTGCTGTCAGGTGTGTGATTGGCACAAAACTGACAGCACTTATGTACATGGGTGCTTTGTTGACTTTGTGTGTGTGTGTGCTTGTGTGTTTTCCTGGTACACATGATGGCAGCATTATTTGCTGTCAGGTCTGGTTTTCCAAAGTAAGGATTAAGCCATTAAGAAAAATGCAGATTGCTGCACAGATTGCATAACATCTTCCAACGGCATCTGTAACAATAATGGATGCCAGCTCTACATCTACATGTTGCGTTAGCACCGGGCCACATTGTGAAGCCACACTGCAAAAATCAGCTATCTAACCTAGACTTAAACTATTTTATCAAGCTATCAAGTCTCATTGATTTTGTTTTGAGAATTGTATACTATGCAATAGCAGAATTTCTAAGGTTATTAATATTATTTTAAGATTATTTGTCTTTTATTTCTTACTTAGTTTGTAAATCCTAAAATGTGTTAATTTTCATGAATAACCTAAAAGAGTCTCTGCGTCTTTCTGCCAGCAGATGCAGTAAACATGTAGTGGGCAGCCTGTTCGTGATCTAAACCCGCTACATCGTCCTAAACAAAGAAAACCTCAAAGCTGCTCCTTTTTTTGGTGTTCATTTGATACTTTCTTTTTCTTCTCCTCCTGCCTCACTTTTTCACCAATTTTTCCACCTGTTTCTCCACCGCACTTCCTCGTCTCCTCCGAGGCTCCAAGTTTGAACTTCTGGCAAAATAAAATGCAACTGGGATTGCCTTTGGTTTAGAGTTGGTGCATACCAAAATGGAGATTATATTGAGTTTTGTGTATTCCATCCAGCACAAATGAGACCATTTACATTTCACCACTGCATTCCACCCACTTCTTACTTTATATAGCTATTTCCCCCACTTCACGTTTTCCCATTAATTCCCTCTCTGTCCTTATTTAGTCAAGCTTGCAGTAGTATAAAACCGTGTTTGAATTTTTATTTGCTATGTAGAAATATAAATCTTTGCATATACAGAACATCAGCGTGAATTGTGTTGGGGTGTGTGTGTGTGTGTGTGTGTGTGTGCGTGCGTGTGCGTGAAAATGTGCGTGTGTGCATATGTGTGTGTGAGTTTGTGCTCATTAATTCACCTGAAACCTATTAAGAATCCCATACCCTTCACCTAAACCAAATACTTTAGAATCCCACTAGAGTCGTGAAGTTGTCAAGAGACCCGAGGAAGGATCAAAGAAAAGAAAGAAAAGTGAAATCCAGCACCGACCAGACACCACCTACAGGGTTACAAACCAGAATCTTTCACCAACCCCAGAAACATTTCAATTCCAACAAATTAGGGAGACCTCAAGAGACCAAAGGAAAGACTGAAATAAGGAAGGAAGGATAGATGAAACAGAGTGAGATCCACAGACATCAGCTTCCACCGATTCAGCGACTAGAGGAAGAAGCAGATTGTGTTTGAATTTCGGTAGATGCTGGTGTGGTGGATCTGGCATGCATGAAAACCTCCAACAAAGAAGGGAGTAGAGTAAATTTGACCCTATTTCGAATGGGGCCAAATAGACTCAGTTTAGAGTAATATTTACACTTGGAAGAGAGTAAAATAAGGAATTGACAAAAATAAATAAAAGTCACTGAAGGGTTGAGGAACCTTCAGGTTGGGAAATGGCCGCAGTACCACCTGAGCTTTGCCACTTCAACTGTTTGCTTAGCTCCAAGATGTTTTTGGTCTCGGAGTTATGAAGATTCCAGCTGACACGAGCGATATACTTACTACAGTAACACACAGCAGGAGCTCTGTTGCTCAGGGCGTCGATTGGCTGTCTCCAAAGCTGAAGGTCGTGAGTTTGTTCCTCAACCCTTGAGTGACTTTTACTTATTTATTTTTCACTTCTTTATTTTACACTCTTCCAAGTGTAAATATTACTCTAAAACTGAGTCATCAAACAAAAATAAAGTGACTAGTAGTATGGTAATTACAAAACAATGGCACTGCAGATGATGAAGATAATTGTCGCATCATTTCATTAAAAGTGACAAGTAGAGCAGTAATTATGAGGCGATGTCGAATGTGCAATGATGCAGTTGAAGTCCTTGAGCACTTTAAAGTGTCTTGTGGTGTGGAATATTGATCAACAACAGTTCTACAAATATATAGAGAGCTTGAAGCTACAATAATCAATACAGTATGTATTAATGTCATACAGGGCAAAATTGGTAAAAATTTGCAAAGTGCAATTATGAAATAACAGGATAGACACCGTGGTTAGAAACATGCTCAATTGTAAAGCTGTTAAGCCAAACTGCGACGGTACATTACTGGGATGGATCTGGAAGAGGAATGGCGAATCGGTCCCATTCTCAAGATATGAGGAAGAAGAAGAATCATCTTTGTCATGTACATGACACTTGACCTGCATTTGACCCATCGCAGTAGTGGATTGACACAAAAGTGTGCTGGGGGTGGATGGTGTTTAATTGGGGTGCCCACGGTGGCAGGCGATGATCTTAACCATTTGGTCACGGCTGCCACTGGCTCCAGAATCTCATTCTGATTTCTCACTACATTGAGGTTGCCTTCAATGATGGTTTTGGAGTTCGATTTACCTAAATTAAAGGTTAACAATTTGATTCTAACACACACACACACACACACACACACACCCCAACCCCCCCCCCCCCCCCCACACACACACACACACACACAAGAGAGCATGATGATGACATGTTGAATAGGTAAGATTACTGAACAATACTGAGCTCTCTCTCGGTAAAAAAAAGAAGAAGAAAAACTCACACAGGATAAATGCATGCACTTCGGCTGCATTCTATGATATAGTTACATCTAGTGATCACTTATTACACCCTGTACCCTTAATAAGGTAGTCAACACAAAACCATTTTCTTTAGAATAATATGCTCTATTCAGCCCCATTATTCTAAACACACTGTTTTATATTGTGTTTGTGGAATATGATTTGAGCAGTAAAATCAACCCGTTTGTACCTGTTTTCTGAAGTTGAGCTGTGATTGGTACCTGAGCCCTGAGCAACTGTGATGTAATTTTGAGCTGCCATAAGTGGCAAAATGGCTGCCCCCTGAGATGGATACAAATGGATGGATTGTGCTGCTTAACTCATATTACACAAATGCATATTAATCTGAAAGCCGTGTTTAGACTAGTGGGGGCGCATACAACATATTGTAAAGGAAATCTTTGGGTTGGCTTCCCCTTAATTATTTACTCCGGTTTTGCTCCAAGTAATGTTGTTTTTTTCATTCACATGTGAAATACTTTTCAGTAAGAACAGAGTATTAATACCCTCAAGTCCAGTAAATTAAATAACATCCTTAAAATGTTCACAGAAGTCTCAAATTTTACTGACATCCCATTCTATAAATAGTTCTCAAGAAGATGCACCGCTAACTACACGCACAATAATACAGTACATCTAACGACTGAAATCATATTTCCCTGACAGTGTGCTGACTCTCATGGAGATGGAAGATTTTGCAGCTCCAAATGTGTTGTGACGGTCTGCTGTAAATTTCTGGTGCTAATAAAATGATTCACCAGATAAAATAGCGGCTTAAAAAGACCCAGTCAACAAGTGACCGTTGGAGATGACATGAAGACCTTTTGAATCTGACAGAAATTACTTTGGCAAGAAAGGCGCAGGATTTGCAGCTTGACAGATCAAAAGGAAAGAAGCTAGAGGTGGGAACATTTTAATCGGATTGCAGTGCATGCACCTCATAAATCCCCTGACTTATTTTGCATGGTTCATTAAACAACCATTTTGAAC
Organism: Leptonotus elevatus; assembly: GCF_054856555.1. Taxonomy (NCBI): domain Eukaryota; kingdom Metazoa; phylum Chordata; class Actinopteri; order Syngnathiformes; family Syngnathidae; genus Leptonotus; species Leptonotus elevatus. The sequence goes on along the minus strand of NC_141250.1, from coordinate 3,285,805 downwards.
CATTTCTGACCTGTTTTCAGTGTGATCTAATGAAACTCTGATTGAGTGACTGTCAAAAATGTAAAAGACAAAGACAATTTTAAGTGGTCTACCTAAAGCATATCACACCACATGTACTGGATTCCAATCATGTTAGTTCTTCTCCTCATGGTCTTGATGGTGATGAGCTCTACACTTAGTAACCATCACACATCACCAACCTCCTGCCTCTCTACACTCCTTTGAGGAAGATGTGCTCATCTGACGTTGTTCGATTCTCCATCCCAAACAGCAAACTCAGCAGTGACGCACAATACAATATTATCAGGCTATATTGCACACAATACCAATAACACGATACAGTGCAATTATCGAAATATTGGAATATAACTATCCAAAATTTAAAAAAAATACCGATAATACTCTGTAATATTGTGTATATGTGACTTATTCAGTGGCCAACAATAGACTTGGTAGAAGTTGCACATCAAGCAAAGAATTTATTATTGCTTACAATACTACACACGGTCAGATATAAAGCATTATGTAGAGGATTTTTTTTCTTTTGTTTTTGCTCTCAGATGGCTCATACTGTGGGTTTTGTGTGTGTGGGTGTGTGTGTGTGTCTTACAGAGTGGTGCGCTAGCAGATTTGCACCTGGGAGCAATTGGTAATCAGTGCCTATTGTTCAAGGTACAATGACACAATTTATTAATGTATTTATTAGTAACATTTGATGTCCTTTTATCAGGTTTTCAAGATAATTTGGGTTGGAAATGTCCAGGAAGCCCTTTTCAAGCTATTTTTGCTGGTCAGCAATGGCTGTGACTTTGAATAGGCCGTTTTCTCATTAAAGGACGACTATGGTCAAGATGGTTCTTTTTTGTTGGTGTTGTTGTTGTTTTTTTTGTTTTTTGTTTTTTACTAATAAGCTCACTACATGTTTTTTTCCCCTTAGGAAAATTTAACTAGAATGCTACTTGCAGTTTTGGCGCAATCTGTAAATCCTTAATTGCCCACATACATTATTTTTCATTGCTAAAGTTGATATGCCCCATGTCTTGGTGTGCACCAAATTCCCTGTGTAGTCGGTGTGGACAAAGGCAAATACTATTCTATAAATTGGCAGTATTTACTCATGTTTTGTACAGGGTGGTCCAGTAAACTTTTAAAAGACATCTAATTCTACATTCACACTCACAGTGGGGGAGGCGTTTCTGGCGGCATGATTGCATTGTAGTCAATGGACTTTGCGCTGCGGAACGCGATTGCATGCCGGGGGGCGCGTTTGGGACGGTTCCGACGAGCATTTGGCTATTTCGCCCATTTCCCAGATTTATCCCCGTGTTTGTAATATTTAGAACGGGTGTGGAGCAATAGACGCTCAGCCTCGTCCGTTGTAATAATATACAACTATGTCTATACAACGCTTTAAAAGATCAGTAGAGGCAACTGCAAGCTGTTGGTTGACGGACTTTAAATCCGCTAAAAGTGTCTGGACACCTAGCATCCTTGCCTTTTTCAAGTGTGCTGAATATGAAATTATTTGCCTACGTAGATAAAAAAAACAAACAAAAAAGATTCCCACAATAACGAGAAAGATTGGTTCAGAATCAGAGTCGTTATTAGCAAAAAAATCATCTATTGCATCTGAAATAAATTTGTGAAATTTGTTATCTGATAAAAGTGATTAATTAAATCGGCAATTTAAAGACAGAGGCGCATGGTCCGAAACCACAATTGGATGGTAAGAAATGTCTGTTACATTTGATATAAATTTGGCATCGACAAAGAAATAATCTATGCGACAAAAAGTTTTGTATACATGAGAATAGAATGAGTATTCCCTACCGCTTGGATTACGGAACCTCCAGGGGTCGATACACTCCAAGACTTGGACCATCTTCTCCTGACTTCAGTTAAAGTGGAGCACTTGCAAACACTGTAAATACCAATAATACAGAACTAAAAATAATATTAATAATAATAATAATAATAATAATAATTCAGGGCAAAAATATTACATGTGTAGTTAAATATTTTTTACATATTTATATATATATTTTTTTTTCTTCTCCAAAATATAAAACTACACAAAATTCACAACCTTCCAGAGAAATTGAGCACCTCCAAGCATTTCCGAATAATACAGAATGAAGAAAAAAGAAGAGAGAGGGGAAAAAAGGTGCCATTAACGAGATTAACACGGTCAGGAATCAATTCAGCACCCATATATCAAAATATAACAGCTGTCCCAACAACTACAACCCAGAACAGAGTTACAAAAACTTGGCAATGGCAACCTGCTCATCAACTCATCGAAGTGTCTTCACAAAACCTGCAGCTTCACTTGGCGACATCAACTCTCTTGTGACAGCTCCTCTTGTAATCCAGAGACGAACTGGATGCAGCAGGCCAAACTCCACGTCAGGGATGCCCTTAAATTGGCGTCTCACCTCGTTGAAAGCCTTGCGTGCCTTAGCCATCCGCGCCATAAGATTAGGAAATATGAAGACAGTTGAATCCTTCATCTTAAACCGCTGCTGAGCACGGGCACGTCGCAGGATTTCAACAGCGTCAGCGAAATGATGCATACGTGCAATAATATGGCGGGGACGTTCACCAAACTTCGGTTTTGGCTGTAGAGATCGATGCGCACGGTTCACGACGGGTTCTTTGTCCAGAGAGAGAGAGCAAATTGTTAAGGAGTGAAGAATCCGGGGCCGCATTAATTGAGTGTTCCTTGGACAGACCCACTATGCGGATGTTTTTGCGGCGAGACCTCGCCTCCAAATCCTCACATTTACTGTCAAGAACATTCAATTGCGACAAAAGTTTTTCCACTGTAGACTTGAGTGAAGCCACGTCATCTGTACATGTAGACAGCGAACCTTCCATGTCAATCGCCATCGCCTTTAGCGCGCCCACCTCTGACTTGATCACTACCATTTTAGCATTTAGCTCCACTTTTCAGCTCGTGTATTTTATCTGGGCCAAATTGCTCAACATTGCCTTTTCCAATTCAGCCTTAAAGACTCCTACCATCTCGTCACGTAGGACAGCAAGCAGTTGTTAAGTTATTAACATTGTTTTTCAGTTTCAATTTATATTTTAGCCGTTTTGGATTTAGTTATAGCAGTATGGCTCAATGAATAGAATTGTATCTGTCTCACTCTCAGAAGAAGGGCAACAAGTTCTTCCACTGCTATCTTGAAGGGAGTCTGGTACCGGTCTCTGTCGGAAGAGGGGAGGCACAGGCTGATTATTGTTTTTCTCTAATCTGATTTATACCCATGGAAACAGAAGGGGGGATTTTCTTGTATTCACTGAGTTGTAAACAAATGTACTGTGGGCTGATGGGAGGAGACTTTTCGTATTCACCCACTTTTCAATAAATAATGATGTGCCGGAGTAGAGAGACACACAATCTGACCAGAACACGATTTGAGTGTCGTCAGTTTTTGTCATCAGAAGCTTCTGTTTTAATGATACCTTTGCAAAGGGACTTCTTCACCAGAATCTCACCATTCAGTTAATTGAACACGCAAAGAGTACAATACTTAATATTGTCTACTCTAACACAGTTCAGCTTTAAAGTCCATAGAAATCACACTCATGGTAGCAGAAGCTGTTGGCGGCGCGTCAGCAGTCGCACTCAGCGGTGGGGTAGTTGTGACACTCTGAGACGTGGTTGAAGCGAGAGTAGCAGGCCTCGTTTACGGGGCAGCCAACCCGGCTCAACTCTTGTGTTCTTTGGCCGCGTAGGCATTATAGCGTAAGTTACAATCCAAATTGACTCTCAAGGCCAAGATGATGTACTGGGAGGTGCGCTAAAGTTTGTGAAGACGCCCAAGCATTAAGTATATGCAGGAGCTCCCGTACACACGTCTCAGTCCATGAGTCGCTAAACCGGAAGTTCCTGAATTGAACTTTTGGCGCCATCACGCCAGCGACAGCCAATCGGTGTCACGATTATCCACGTCTCCAAATACGTCACACAGCAGACAAAACACAGGAAGCGGTTGTGTGCAGAACGTGTAACATAGCAATGGAGGATAGCTTGATCGTCACGGTTTGCAGGCACCTGGAGCTGTACAAAACAGTGAGTGAGCTACGGTGTACCGGAGTCCGGGCCAAAAAGGAGATTGCTTGGAGGACGAAGCGTGGAGGTTGGCTTATCTGGTGAGTTTGTTTGTTTAATTGTTGAAGTGTGAAGCAAGCTCGCAATGCTACAATAAAGTTAGCACCACCAACCGAAGCGGAAATCCCTCCTCTAACTCCGTTGCGGCGTGGAGCCAAAGAAATCCCATTTGAGAAACCCGCGAACAAACGCGCACGAGACTAGTGTTGTGTCGCGATATTTTTGTTTCGGTGTGAACGTGGCATTATTGTGAGTCTGCTTGGAGGAATTTTTTGGGCTGGAAAGTCAACCCTGAATTGCCGCTGAGTGTCGGTTACTGATTTTTATTCAAAATATGCTTCCACGATCTTCACTCTCTCCTTGACAGTATATTGCTTTCGATCTATGAGAGTGATTCGTTGTTGATATTCCTGAAAATGAAAATAAAATCTTTGTTATTTGGAAAATTGTAAGAATTAAGAAAGTGGCAACATTTTATTGGCCCACCCTATGTTGCTGCTGTCAAGTGGAATACTCCCCCTCCAAAATGACAACTTGCTTGCAATTCACAGCAACGATTGACTTTAACAAAACAAACCGAATCAAATGTATATGTCCTCAATATTTTCACTTGTTTAAAAAAACAAACATTCAGACATTAAAAGATTGGTGTTCAGCTGGTTGTGAATGTTTGGTGGTGGTCAGATGGGCCGTAAGCGCACAATGGCAGCCACGCTTCCGTTGGTCTTGGCTGTGGCTGCATATTTAGTTTACTGCCACCAGAGTGTGAATGTGTGAGCATATGAATAATGTATCCAGTGTAAAGCACGAAATATTATTATTATCTATCCATCCATTTTCTTAACCGCTTGTCCTCACAAGGGTCGCGGGGGGGGGGGGCGCTGGAGCCTATCCCAGCTGGCTTCGGGCAGTAGGCGGGATTACACCCTGAACTGGTTGCCAGCCAATTGCAGATTATTCTTATTCTTATTTTTCTTATTATTCTTATTATTCTTATTATCATTATCAAACATCGCATGGCTTTCTTCCACAGAATAAGAAAATAGGCAGTTTCTCTTTTCTCTGTCCTCTTCTTTTATTTTGTCAGAAATTTTGAGCATTTTATGAGCATTCTCAAGCTTTTTTCACCACTTCAAGTCTAATATTGTGTAAAATTAACAGTGGGGACAGACCACTTTTGTTTCGTAAGAATTTTTAATGTACAGTGTATTTGTGTTTTTACAATGCTGCCATACAGTTGCAATACTTTTAAACATACCATTTTCCATAGTGTGACGAACTCAACTTTTTGGCATATCTACTAATTATTAGTTTCCTGCTCAAGCACTGACAGGTTTGTTAGCTGGTTAGCCACAAGTTTTTTGGCTTGTGTCAGCTCTACTGCAACAAACATCAGGAACGAGTCAATAAAACGTAAAGCAAATTTCAAATGGAGCAGAAGCATAGGACTAATTTTTAATACAAATATAAGGAATGTATTCTTGTAGCGTGACACGCAGTCAAATTGCTATTTCTACCTTCTTCTTTGCAGTAGTGTAGAAGCAGCATTCAATCCTCTACAAAGCACACATGAGTTTTCACAAAGCACTTAGTATTTGTGTAGACCTGTATGTGCTTTTGTGTACTGTATGTGTACAAAACAAAATACTACAGTGGGTAGGTAAAGGGTATTCTTGCTAGACCTACAATTTTTGCTTATATATGTGCTTTGGAATGTAGACTACAAATTACATAAAAATGAAGCAGTATCCTTGACATTTTGACATATCATAGAAAGACAAATAATGCTACAAAGAGTTTTGCACACACACAAAATCATTTCAGTGTGGATTCATCACACACCTACAATACTTAACCCTACAACTCATCTCGGCTTTATGCCTTTATAGAAGAGTTCCCCTGCTAATAAAAATGTTATTGTTATGGCACATTCTGCCAACAACCAACACCCACTTCCCCCGTCCCCCAAAATTTTCATCAATACTACTTAAAAAAAACAGCTGCCTATTTTGTCCTCCTACCATACACAATATGTGTTTTTCTAACTTGAATAATTTTTTCCAATCAAAGATTTGGCATTTGGTGGAAATTAATCTCATTACATCTGCACAATATCTGTGAACCGCACCAATTGTAGAAGTCATGTTATGCATAATTTGCTGGCATCAGGCCGAAACATCCAAAATTGGCATTTTTCAGGAGACCCTAAAAACAGTATGTTTGTTCAGCCATTTACATTGCACCATCAAAGAGAGCAAGACATTTTCAAGCCATTTTAGATCGCTCAAAAAGTGTGTTTATTTGTGTTTAACCCATTCCAGCATACAGATTTTGACGTTGACGTCACTCGTCCCAAAATAGCCGTTAGCGCAACCATTTTGGCAGCAAAGAAAATGCATCTGCCACTGTGAGTAAACGGCAAACGCCACACTTTATCAATGATTGACAGTTGGTGTGGACCAGATACAACAATGAAAAGAAGCAACAAAAAAAAGGACCAAGCATGCTCCAGGCTACCAAAAGAGGAACCAATGCGTAGCCAATGTTGTACTTTGTATATGGTGGCTAAATCAGCAGATGCTAACTGTTAAATGTGGGGGAAATAATATGTTTCATTCACTTGTGCTGCTACGGTTGAATAAATATTACACAGTTGAATTTAATAACAGGAGGCAGGAGGCCCCGGGGACGACCCAGGACACGCTGGAGAGACTACGTCTCACGGCTGGCTTGGGAACGCCTTGGGATCCCATCGGAGGAGCTGGCTGAAGTGGCTGGGGAGAGGGAAGTCTGGGCTTCCCTGCTAAAGCTGCTGCCCCCGCGACCCGACCCCGGATAAGCGGAATTGAAGACGGAACGGAACGGAATTTAATAACTGACCAACACTTAAAGAAGACTTTTTACGGTATAAATGACGACGGACGCGGCCGATTTAGCAGCTGCTCAGTTACTAACGTACATCAGTGACACTGCAAGACTCGTGTAAAACTGCTAACTTCAATGGCATTTTGACCACCCATTAGGGGAAATAAATCCGGATTGTGCTAACTTGTAAAGAATTTGTATGATCAGATTTAAAAGAACTCACCGGCAACAGAGGTCATTCCACGTTAGCAGATCTACCGGTAAATCAAGAGCTTCGCCTTTTGGCCCACACCTGCTCTGCGCCTCTCACCGTGGGCAACTCCAGAGTGGAAGAGAATCCAACCCCTCTCGAAAGGATTGGTACCAGAGCCCAAGCCGTGTGTGGAGGAGAGTCCGACTATATGTAGTCGGAATTTCTCTGCCTCACACACCAGCTTGGGCTCCTACCCCGCCAGAGAGGTGACATTCCATGTCCCAAGTGCTAGCTTCTGTAACCGCCAAGGTTCCCCCTAGGCTGTCGCCCAGCCCACTATGCACCCAACCTCTTTGGCCCCTCCCACCGGTGGTGAACCTATGGGAAGGGGGACCCACGTTGCCTTTTCGGGCTGTGCCCGGCCGGGCCCCATGGGTGCAGGCCCGGCCACCAGGTGCTCGCCAACGAGCCCCACCTCCGGGCCTGGCTCCAGAGGGGGGCCCCGGTGACCTGCGTCCGGGAAACGTCTGTCCATATATTGTGTTCATCATCAGGGGCTTTGAGCCGTGCTTTGTCTGGCCCCTCACCGAGGACCTGTTTGCCATGGGTGACCCTGCCAGGGGCATAAAGCCCAAGACAACATAGCTCCTAGGATCATTGGGACACACAAACTCCTCCACCACTCAGATAGCTCACGGAGGAGTCAGGTTTTGCATTTTTCAAAATATTCAGCTGGATACTGAATACATTACTGCCATACAACACATATTAGAAACATTTACATTGTACGGTAATGTGGTTACAGTGCTTATTGGATTTATTTATTTTTTTAAACATATTTTCCTGTTGGAAGGTCTAGCCTCCCTCAGCATCATTCCAGGGTTGATGACATTATCAACTAGTGTTGTACAATTTTTATTTTAAAATTTGGTCCTCTTCTTCTTTAACGACTTTCTGCTCCCTTTTCTTCCTCTGACTTCTTCCATTTTGGTTGAAAGCAGGTGAACTTAGCTGCCGCATTTTTGTAGTGTTCAAACCTGATCGGTTTGTCTATAATAAAGCAATCATGTGTTAAAACAGCTCATGTGTGTGTGTTTAATCAACTGGCTCATGCGTGTGGTGATTTGTCAGTCAGTGCTTTGGAATTGCAAGGAAGTGACATGACATATTTTTGTGTCTAATGTATAAAAGTGTATTCTTGTATTCTTCAGTGTTTCTCAAATCACTGTGTGTGTTGTTCTGAAAAAAGTCTGCGGCTGACTTCGTGTTTATAGTGGTGAAAATCTGGTCCAATGTTTTGCTCCTTCAGTGTAAAGTTTTGATAATTATGTTATTCTTTTGTTTTTAGTATCCATGCAATCGTAAAAAACTGTAAGACCAGTTAAATGTATGGATGCATGATAACAGTTTTTTTCCCCCACCAATACCGATAACTGATAACTTTTTATTTTATTTTTTGTAAACTACAAATATATATATGTTGTTGCAGCTTAAAAGAATTGATGGATTAGTTTGTCCGATTATGCCCATGAATTATCATGTGGTGCGACCAAAATTAAATAACCAATTTGGGACTTTTATTTTTAAATACATTTAAAGACATCATTCACCAGACAGTAAAGACCTCATGGGAGCAGCTGTCAGGTTTGTACTGTCTCACAACTATGTAAAAAAGTTACCTTTTTAGCAATTGGTATGTAGTGGTCATATTTGGACATCATGTGTTATGACCTGAAAAATATATACATTTTGCCCACCAAATAATTTTACTTGTGTGGCTGGTTAGCTTCTTTTGTTTATATGACTAATTGTTAGTCTTATAACTTTGACTTCAGTTGAAAATATTAGGAGGTGTGACCAACCATTATCTGGTGTGACCAAAAGGAACAACTTACGGCCCAAAAAAATGAAATATGTCTGTATTGATGGAATGGCTTACAGGGCTGTGAAAAATATTACAGCTGTCACTATTTCTGTCATACTGTAGCCTTGATTATGGCTGCTGCTGTTTGATTGAGGACTCCGGTGTCTTAGATACTCTGCTAAATGCCTCCGCCTTACTGCCATTCTGGAAACAGTGATAATGGCACTAGTGTTTTGGAATACAGGCATCATCATCATCACAGCAGAGTAAAGACATATTTTCAAGTCAAGTACTCCCAGAGTTACAGCCAATAGGTCTTATTTTATAGTTTAAAGCTCCACTGCAAGTACAAATTTGGAAAATTCCATACTAGAAAGAGTTTTATAGATCAAACTTCAAAACCAAAAATGAGACTATCACACAAAACTGATGAGCTAGGGAAAAAAAAAAGTTTTTAATTGGTGTCCAAAATACTTTTATGAAGTTATAAAGACATCTCTGATCAAAATTTGGTATTGGCCAGTTTTATTATCCAAACAAAAATAGGTCAGTTTCAGATTTTGGTTTGCCATAAACTGACATTTAAAAGAGCTAGGGGTGTTACCAACATGGAAACCAAAGAGCTATTTACTGTGGGAAACCTCGCAAATGTGATGCTGTGAGAAGATGTAAAATCATCACAGTCAAAGCACAAATATTGGGCATATCCAATATAACAATTGTGAATGTTCTGGAGAAGAAAGAAACCATTGGTTTACTCAGTAGTAAATATATAAAAAAAAATACCTTGCCTTTTTGTTGTTGTTTGAAGGCATCAGTGGATGATAAATGCTATTTTAATGCTTGCTTTAGTTCACTGCTGAGTTTTATTTTTTATTTTTACATTGGGCATATTGTTAGACTACTAACCAGTCCTTGTGTGCGTTGTTTAACGTCAGGCACGTTGTTGAACAGCTAAGAGGGGTCCTCCTGCCAGTATTTACAGAAGTAGTTGCGATAGTTACAACGGTGCGATAATCTCCTTTCTAATTCCACTGTGGTTCATAGCACTGTATTTATTTATTTTTTGCTGCCACTGGCATTGTTGTCTTTCTTTGAGCCCATGGCAAAGAAAATTGTTATGGAAAAATCAAAATGAGAGTGTTCACGATCTGACTGGAAATTAGCAGCTCATCGTCTCAACTATTGCAACGTGAGCATTCGGCATTGCTCGGCTTCACTCGGCTACCCTTTTCAAGGTGCGTTCGGCTTAGCTTGCTCTGCTTGGGTGTTCGAACTCCGAAAATGAGTTCAAACTCCGAGGCATTTTTTACTCAGATTTTTTGGTCGAAGTCCGAATTGTACGAGTTTCGAGACGTTCAAACTCCAAGGTTCCACTGTACACTGTCCTTTCCTACTTTTGAAAGGAAGCCCCACTTTATCCCTCCCTGACCCGATAACGTACACCACAAAGATTAAAGAAAGGTGTTATAAAGGTTGAAAACTTCTTAGGAGATACGTTTTCTGGAGAGTCTGTGTCACATGCTCAAAAACGAAGGTGCTGATTGAACAAAGAGGCGATCTGTGTAACTGAAATTGATTGCTATTCTTACCTGAATGCCTGTTGTAGCTTATTTGAATCTGAATTTATAGAACCTTACAATAATCTTCACTTCAGTCCATTTGAAATCTATGTTTCAGTACTTTTGTAAATGTAAATGCATAGAAATAAAAGCAGAATTATTGATCGATTGCCTTAAACGATAGATGATGCCGAACCCAAAGTTGACCAAAAAATTGCCTCACTGCTTTAATACTTTTGGGAGTGGATGTATGTTGTTAAATTACGTATTAGATTTTTTTGGGGCATGAAATGTCACAGTGTTACAGTTGTGTCATAATCTACTGCGCTAGGATCTGCCGCAATCCTAATGTTTGCTGCAGAAACATAACATTGCCCTTTATGGTGACCTCTGGCGAGATAAAGACAGACTGGCAATAAAGGACAAGGACCAAACGAAAGCAAGGAACGAAATACACACAACCTGACGAGACCACGTGGCTGAGGGAACTAATTAGATGACACAAGGGAGGATGGCAAGCACATGTGGACATGATAAAACTTGATGAGATAGACAATGACAACAGGGACACGAGGATCACATGACAACTACAATCTAACCAAAACCAAACAAAACACTGATCATGACATAATTTAATTTCCAAGCATTTGAGTTGACCGTAACAAAATTTGACACGACATACATGCAGACTCTACAGAAGTATGCCTCTTCAAAAAACTGTGTGTAACAGGATTTATATGAATTGTGTCTCACGAGAGGGAAACCCAGGTGTACTTTCAATCAGAACAAGATTTAGGCGCGACTGGTGATGTTTCACAAGATCACAAGAACGTAAGAACGGACAAGAACATAAAATTGAGAAACAGCTAGCGTGTTGGTTATTTCGCAGAAGATGGCAAGCTGCCATATCTAAAAGAGGGAGGTCTGCGCGGCTGTGGGTGTGCTGGCTAAAGATGCCTTTTCAATGTGACACAACTGACAGTCTCGTCTGACACATGGCACCATTTACAGTACTGTGCAGAAAAGGATGATGCACAATGCAGCAACAGACATTGTGATTTGATTGTTCGTGTGCCCCCCATTGCTATGACAGCCAGTATATATATATATATATATATATATATATATATATATATATATATATATATATATATATATATATATATATATATATATAAATTTGGTGCCGGAGTCATATTCATGAAATTACCGCATAGCTTGTTACTACGATAGTAATTTGTTCCATGCTAGTAAACATAGTAACATAACATCATCACAGCATTTCAATATAGAACGGACTATGTAAAAATAAGTCAGTTAGCATGATAAACAAGTTTTAACTTTGCATTACGAGGTATATTGTCCCCCGGTGTGAGCGTAGCATCTCGTCCCAGAGACTCAGCCAGCGACAAGCTTTTAAATCAGCCCCGGTGTAAGGAGGAGAAACGGCATTGACTATATAATGATATAGGTCGTGTGCTGTGAATTCTGGCAAAGTCAGCGATTTGAGTAACTTGATAAAAAACAGCATGCAACAGAAGGTAAGGGCTGTTTTCAAACTAGCGATCTCTAACTAAAGTAAATATCGCGCTCTATGAGTCCCGGCTAAACGTGCAACTTCGACTGACAGGCGACCTTTGGTTGAAGTAATAGATTCCATGTCTCTATAGGCAATAATAACTTTTAATTAGTAAAATAGCAGTCGCTAAGTCACTAAGTTGCTCCGGGTCACGTCCACTTCCATTCAACAATCATTTCCTTCCGCCGCCTGTCAGAGGGCAGTCACGTGATCACGTGATGTCGGTTCAAATGGTCAATAAAAATAGAATTATATATATATATATATATATATATATATATATGCAGTGAATTAAGCCTTAAGCATTATGACGTTTTGCTGACATGATTGCGAAATAGGATCAAGCTAGTATTTTATTCTGAAAAGTAACCAGATTTTTTTTATTTTGAAACTGCATCGGTCTTCCTGTCAATAATGATATGGTAATTTTTAATGTTATTATTATTAATAATACTGATATTATTATTATTAATAATAATAATAATAATAACAATAATAATAATAATCATAATAATATTTCATTCAATGAATTTATTTCTACAATTACTCACTGTTCACATATTTATGAATGGAATACAGCTAACATTCCACACATGCCGACGGACCTCAGAATCAAAATTTACCAAAATCACATTAGATCTGCTGTGCCAGTAATTAATTACAATAATTGTAGGTGGTCTGAGCAGACGTAACTTTAGACCAACATTCTACCACCAAATTGTCACTAAGCCAGGTGCGTCTTCAAGGACACAACTGTTCTGCAACGGGACATCCAGCTTGATGTAGACCGGTCTGCCAAATTGGCAAACATGCGCAGCGAGCTTTGCGCTTGCACAACAAATCAGGATGTGCATGCAATTGCGCTCCACCATAGATGCATCATCTACGGAAATGGAGCAACCATTTAGCCTTACATACTTCTTTCTTTCCGTGTTGGTCAAAATCTTAATACCGAAAAGTATGTTAACATGTTGCAAAACTGTCATGGAGCTGTCAGTGATTAGAATAGCAGTTTCCAGATGTTTTGATTGGTCGACATGTTTCTGTGGAATAGCCTCACCGATACCCAGACCTCACCCCACTTATGTTTATCTTTGGGGCTATTTGATGGCCATGGTGTATCAGAAAATAAATAATCTCTAGGAACCTAGCACCAAGTCCATTAGTTTAGTAGTGGAGCACATACGTGAATTGTGTTTCAAAACAATGCAAGCCAGTGACAGCATATTAAATAAATAAAAACAATTAATAACAACTTTATTTTGCTTAGCTAATGGGACAAATGTACAAAAGCAGGGAAGCAAGGTAGCAATTTAACAAGAATGAAAAGGCAAACAAGGTACTTGAGTAATCCCCAAATGACAAAATCAACAATGGCCAAAAACGAGATCCAAAGTAACAAACAAATACTCAAGACAGCAAGCAGCAACACAATGTGAGACGGACAATGAACTGATGAGGACCGAAACAAAGCAGCGACTGATGCGGCAACAAGAGACACCTGAACGAGACACAAATGGTAGAGGGAGTTGATTGGATGACACGAGGGACCACGTTGACAAGCACAGGTGGACACAATCAAACTTATAATAGAGAGACATTGAAAACAGGAGACACAAGGAAAACATGACAAGTCAAATTTTATGAAAACAAAATCAACCAAACACAGATCAGGACACCAGCTTTCTGTTTTATAACTTTTTGAACAATAATTTATTGCAATTGGTCATTTACCTTGTGTATTCAAGGACGGAACAAGTATTTTCTTGGAAAGTCAAATGTGTTGTGGAGAGCACAAAACAAATTTGACTCATCCCTGCACAGAGCAATCAATAACCAATTTCCAGATTCCCATTTGATTTACTACTGTCACACAACAAAAGGACATTTACTCTTTGACTGCCAGACTTGGTATACAATGTCAGCACTAAATGTAACATTTATACGTGATAGTGAAAACAGCATAAATAAACAGAGAATTTTCATGTGTAAAACTACACATCACAGTTTTATTGCAATCTCCTTAAAAATGAGTTTATAACTGTATTCCAGATCTTAACATTGGTCCCTTCCCCCAAAAAATCCTGTCTTTCATAAAGTTTTTAAATATAGTACATCATAAAAATACATATAAAAGTTTGAGCTGCAAGTAGAGGTATTGTGTATGTAAGAGTGGAGCTATGGGTTTGAAAAACTTAGATAGATGTAGACCAACAAATGAAAATGTAAAAAACAACAACAACCTTCTTATGAACTATAATATAAATTAGGCACTGGATTCTGCGTGGAGAAGAAGGAGTTGGGACTTGCAATGCAATGGGTGGTTTCCTGCTGAGCTGGCAAACACTTACTGTGTGTGTGTGCGCGTGTGTGGGTGTGTGTGCGCGTGTGTGTGTGTGTGGGTGTGTGTGTGTGTGTGTGTGTGTGTGTGTGTGTGTGTGTGTGTGTGGGTGGGTGGGTGGGTGGGTGGGTGGGTGTGTGTGTGTGTGGGTGTGTGTGTGTGTGTGGGGGGGGGGGTGTGTGTGCGTGCGGCGTGGGGGTGGGGGGGTGGGGGTGTTACAAAATGGGGACAATATTCTGACTTTTCACAGACAAGTGGAGACCTCACATACAAATGGGGACATTTTGTAGGTCCCCATTTTTTTCAGACATCTTTTTGAGGGTCAAGACTTGGTTTTAGAGTTTAGTTTGAATTGGGTTATGGTTGAGGTTAGGATATGGTGGTAGGCAATCATTTTTTATGGTTGGGGTAAGAGGAAGGGGCTAGAAAATGTATTATGTCACTGACATGTCCCCATTTTGCACCAAAAAAAGAACCTGTGTGTGCGTGCGTGTGTAAAACATGAACTATCAGTTCAGTTTGAGGTTCAATAATAACTTTTACACCTTTTACCTAATCCACCCACAACAAAAAACGAATTGACTCATGTCAAGACTAATCTAGCTTTCTCACAAACTTTAAAGGTAGAGTCGGAGAGTTTATTCATTGCACTTTACACATTAGCTTACTATTTCTTATCACTTCTCACTATTACTTTCCGTTTACTGCAGTTTACAAAGTTAGAAAGAAAAGATGGACATCGATTGGCTGCTGTTGCACACATTTCCACTGCGTCTGATCGAGTAAATATGCTCAGAGCTCGCAGTTAGTCATTACCACAATTCTCAGTCATATAATCACTCAGCCCTACTTATATATAGAACATAGTGGTAGGGTTTGATTTTGGGTTGTCGTATATTCTCCGCAAAAAAAAAGTAACATGTTTTTTTGGTATGTCTCTGTACAAAATGTACCGGTGGTTGGGGGTCACCGCTCTACAGAAGGTTTTTTGTTAAAGGGACTACACCATTGTATTTTAAGCCCTTCCACAGTTGACTATAGGCATATAATGATGAAATCTTACCTTTGACACAATTGCGATGTAATTTCTTATGAAATATGAGTTATTTCGGTGTCTATTCTCCTTACCCGTAAGTCAAACGCTCGTTTCTGTAAAACCCCGCCTCTCCTCCTGTGGCTGCCGCGCCCCTCTCATGACGTTGTCCGAGCCGGCTTCTTCGCGCAACGGCCATTAAACATACAGATAGGTTTTAAGTTAAGACGATTAAAAAAAAAATTTCACGGGCTGCTCGATCTCTGCGTTTGGTCATGCAAGCCATCAATTCTTGAATAAACATTTGAAACAAAACGGGTCTTTGCCGCAAGAAATCGTGGAAGAGGAGGGGAGCCGAGAGGTTAGAGGAAAGAAGGAGGAGAAAAAAAAGCACCACAGCAGGTTGCAAACCCTCAACCTATTGCTTATGGGGCAAGCACACTATCCACTACACCATCCATTCAATTAAATGTATCAGCGCAAATGTTTTACTTGTAGTTTACACCAGTGTCAGCCAATGGATTTTAAGACAGCCAATTGTCATTTCATTGCACTTTGGCATTGCAAATGTGAAGAATAATTGATTGCTTTGAATTCATTTGGACAGAATGTTTATTGATAAAGGCTACTTTTGTCATTATCCCATGGAGGGAGGTCTCAGAGAAAGTGCGGTGTGGGGGTGGATCCACTCCTAATGACGTCAAAAAGTGCCAACAGCTCGTTTTCTCAGGTTGGTGCTTGGAGAGCAGAATAACCTAGAATTTCTCATACAGGGGCGAATGGCGGAAAACCCAACTTTGGTCATGTTTTTGGTGAGGAATGAGCATTTCAACATGGCTAAAAGCTCCAAAAAGTTTATTTTTCATGTTGCAGTCCCTTTAATCATTTTCCATTTCTGCAGTATATTAGTTAGATTTACATTATGTGTAGTGGTAAACGTTGCTTCAGTTCTTGTACGTTTGTACAATTCAGTTTTCATTCAGTTTCGTCAGACTTCTATAGATTTAATCAGGAAAATTTAGGTTCCACTGTACTGCCGATGAAATTGTCTCATAGCACTGTAAAATATGAATCAAACATTGGTAATTAGAATCAGACTGATTTGAGAAATTAGGACCAGCATAATAGCAAAGCAAGGACGTAATGGTGATCTGGCACCTCTCAAGGAGGTTGTGGGTTTGAATTTTGGGCTCTGTGTGGAGTTTGTATCTTCTCCTCGTGGATACATGGGTTTTCTCCAGATATTCATCCCCGTGTTGGGAAAGTTCAAAGTTCAGCTCACAATTTTTTTAATTTCAGTTCATAATTCATAATTGAATTTTTTTTAAACTAAGTTCATCGGTCCAAAAATGAACTGGTCCATCGTTTGAATATAACCCATTTTTCACAGATTTTGAGGAAATGTGCCTTTGAGTAGTGTTATTTTACCTGTGTGTATGTGCTTCTACAGCGTTTATGTGTGAATATTCGTTATTTGAAGGAATGTGACTTCCGAAGTCAATGCTAATTTCCCGTTAGGGTTCGAATGTGATCCTCCATTGACTGTAGCGTTAGCGCTAACAATTTTTAATCAACGAAACATGTTTTAAATCTACGTGTGTAATTGTTTTTATTGTGCGTTTAGTTCTACAGTAGCCTCCAACTGTGGTGACATTGAACAGCTTAAAGGACGCGTATGTACGGCAGAATTACATACACTTCTCGTTTGCTATATAAGCAACACACACAGCACTGCTGTGTTTGCATTATGCAAAAACGCATCGCATTTTGATGACGTATGCGCCTTGTAACTGTTTGTTAGCCGCTGCTGTTGCCAAATAATGACTTTTCCCGCCTAATTCAGGCTCATTTACGGCGTATTTTTTTTGTACTGATATAATCTAGCAAGAGAAAACATGGCACCCTTGAGCAAAAATGAACTGCATTCAAAACCATTCATTGGCCACAGAATGAGCTTGTTCACAAAAACGTTCACAAAACAACAATACACTACGTTCAGCTTACGTTTACCCAAAATATGAACGACTTCATGAACTTTTGTTAATTGAACTCGTTCAGGTACAACACTGGCTCAACGTCTCACCCAAAGTCATATATAAAATGGATGGATGGTGGCCAAACACCACTCCTGCGTAAAGAAGTTAAGTACGCTTGGGATTGGCCAAACTCAAGAACAAAATGAGAGCTGGAAGGCAACGTTTGAAAAGTTTAATTTATATTCTTCTGGGGCCTTGATGGTACCAGCTCATTTATACAAGATGTATGCTGTATCTTTCTGCAAGATCAAAGCACATGGTCACCCTTGACCTTCACCACTCTGAGCCGGCTAAAAATAGCAGATTCATCTGACTTCAGTGGGGGTGAACTGAAAGACTTTGCATTTGTCTATGAAGCATACTATGAATAATTTTAGACAGATTGTACATACATACTCCATTTAACATTGGGCATGTCCTCAGTTAATGTAAAAAATTTAAAATTTAAATAAAATAAAAAAGTAAATACATTTAGCCACTGTTGGTAAAGTAGTCCATTCACCTGACTTCTGTTCAGACAGCATGTGTTCAGTTCCCACTCAGTGACGGTGTGAATGTAAGTGCAAATGATGTCCGTCTCTATATGTGCCCTGAGACTTGACTGGCCACAATTTCAGGGTGTAGTCCGCCTTTCACCCGAAATCAGCTGGGATAGGGTCCCACATGACCCTTAACAGGATAAGTGGTATTAACTCATTCACTCCCAGCCATTTTCACTGAAGCAACCCCCTTCGCTCCCGGCTGTGTTACTGGATTTTGACTGATTTTGCAAGGTCCACAGAATATTCTGTTCTATTGGAGGAAAAAAAGTATATTTGTATCTGTTTCCGTTTTGCAGCAATTAGCATTAGAAGTTTCATCATTATTCACAAATCTGTTTAAACACTGGGGAAAATAGTTTTTTTGTAACATGGCCCTGGTTGATCTCTTATATTCTGCTTCCACCTGCTGGCCGTTTTTGTTTTAAATAACTACCATTGCTTTAAGCAACCTCTTCATGTCAGAAGCTGTATCAAAGCCTTCTGTATGCTCTAGCATAAAATAACATTAAAAACAACATATAAATAAATGTTTCGGAGTGAAGGAAAAAGTATAAAAAGCATTTAAAAAAAACATATACAATGTATTATTCGTATTCAAACCCAAAAACGTATAAATAAGTGTTTTTTTTATACTTACGTATGAATAAATTTTTCGGGAGTGAAGGACAAAGTATTAAAAGTATAAAAAAATGTTAACGTATAAAATGTATTTATATATTTTGGGTTTTAAATGAGAATAATGGGTGGGTGGGAATAAATGTACTCTATATACATGACAGAATAAGCCTGTAATGCCAATCAGAATCATCTTTATTTGCCAAATATGTTAAATAAAAGAAATTGTAGTCAGCCGCTCTAGTATGTGTAATAAAACAGCAAAATATACAGAAAAAAATGTACGGAGTACATTTCGTACATAACAAAGTACAGATGGTGTAATACTAGACAACATTTCTACCAAGTATTGCTTCATTATTGACATAATGAAAAGCTGTCACACGCCACTTTTCTGCAGTGCTTTTGAAGCAATTTTTTATTATTATTTTTTACCTGTATACTGAATTGTTTAATTATGTTCAAATGAATTGATGAAAGCTGCAGATGAGACTTTTATGAACTACAGTTCAGTTGAATCCTTCAGTAAATAAAGTGTAGGTTAAGTATTGATGAAGTCATGTGCAGGACAAATATAGCACCATTGACTTTAGACCAGCTTTTCCAAAGAGAGGTCATTGCAATTAGAGGACATCTCTCATGCATATAAAGCCAAAAGCATTTTCAGCTGCCATCAGATGTAACTGAATTTTGAAAAGTTATAGATTTTTTTTTTAAATTATTATTCTTTCCTGGCCTTTAAGCACGTTATTAAGGTCAGCGATGTAAATTGCGTTGTCACAGTTTTCAAATGGCTATTTGGCCTCTTAAGAATCCCCTTGCTTCTTTTATACTACCACTGAAAGGTCAAGCTTTTGCAATTCATGTGTCTTAGCACTCAATTAGTTGAAAATTGCCTTTTGTCTGCTGGGAGCAGGTGATAATTGCTGTGGGTCACAAGCAATAATTGCCAGTGAAACCCACAGAGCCACTGCCTATTAAGTGAAGTTATTTAAATCGCCTCACCTTTGGGGTGCTTCCGTGATTTAAATTTGTCATTAATTGGGGGGAAGAATTTGTGAAACTTTTCAATCACATGCTGATCTAACACCTGGCCTGCATTCAGATCCCAGACCTGCTTATGTTACAAAAATTGGGGGAAAAGAAATGTTTAAATTGTCTAGCTACTGCTACCACTGCAATGTTGACCATCATAATTGATCAATTAAAATAATCATAATTTAATTAAATTGTGTGAAGGGAGCGTGGGGGTTGGGATCATGTTGTACTGTAGTAAAGGGGCATTTTGATCTATTTTCATGACATGCATTCCTCACTGACCTTTCTTACCAGTTGCACTTGCATTTGATGCTGAATTATGTTCACTTCCATCTTAATAGAAAATTTTAACTAATACAGCAAGGCAAATATATTTAAACACAATCAACTCAATTTGCTTCACACAACCAAAAGCACAGCACAACATCTGAAAGCCTTTACAAACAGAACAGCTAGGAGAACAAATGGAGCTTATTAAAATTACTAAAACAACATATATTAACATTTTAAACGCGTTTACAGACGAAAGATATAAACGCATTTAAAAGTAAAGGAAATAAATAAACTAAAAAACCTTGTATAGTAAAATAGATTTTTAAAATGCTGAAAATACTTTAATCAAAGGTATAGGGGAAAAACATGGACCTAAAAACATTTTACATTTGGGGCTGTCTTCACTTCTGTTGGCAACTTATTTAATTTGCATGCCTCATAACAGCTAAAGAGCTGCTTCACCATGTTTGCTTTGAAACCTGGTCTCCACTAATTGACCTGTCTGGAGACTCGGCATATATTCAATTAGCATTTCCTTTATGTATTCAGGACCATTCAGTGATATTTAGACCAGTATTAAAATTAAAAAATGGATTCTACCGCTGACTGGGAGCCAATGTAAAGTCTTTAGGACTGGAGTAATATGTTTTAACCTCTTTGTTGTAGTCAGAACCCGAGCTGCAGCGATCTTAATGAATGCAGGTGTTTGATGATCTTTTGATGGAATCCATGCAGCCAGAAGACCGTTAACAATAATATAGCTGACTGGAGATTAAAGAATAGAGAATTACTAGAATGAAGAGAATTGAAGACCATCATAATGAAGAGCTCTTGCTATGCAATCTTACCTGAATTATCAAGTGCAGTTCAGTAACCAACATCAAACAAGCCCAGTCCAGCAATAATAAATGTTGCAGAGGCCATCCAAATTCTTGCTGCGACTATTTTGTCTTATATCCAAGGCGGCTAATAATTTTTACCTTTAGTGCCGATGAGGAAAAAAATTGATTGTCATGATTTGTTTCTGTGCTGTGCTTCCTGTTCTTTCCGTTGCTTTGGCGATCACCAGAAGGCGGATCCGTCTGTTACACACATGGTGGCAATTTGTATCATGTGGAGTTTTCTTTTCTCATCCACGTTGTCATGCTTTTTGTTATTAAATCGAGTGTCATTCACTCAACTATTTGTCTGCTATTTTGGGATTCTATTTACATGCACCCGCGACAGAGCTGAGAAAGGAAAATGGGGAAGAATATGTGAGCAGAAGCAGGAATGAGAAATAAAAGAAAGTACCAGCGAACATAGCAATTAACAACTTTTGTAACAGCTTTCAAAGCTTTTTTTCTGGGGTCATTCCCTTTAGGAATGAGCCAAGTAAGCCTTTCTAATTACCAAAACCGTAAAACAGGACATCTAATCTGTAAAGAAGCGACACACATCTTAGAGTTATGAACCATGTGAGGTTCCTCTGCTACGTGAATTATAATAAAATCTAAAAGCTTTATAGGCACTTATACAGTTCTCTAACAAAACTGGCTTTTTCTACGATTAAGAGATTCATTGCTGATGGAGGCTATAAATTAATTAATATTACACGTTTTATTGGCTTTTTTGTGTGTGAGTGTTGGAAGGTACTGACACAGGGATTGCAGTTACATCAACTTTTAGGGTTTGGCTGGTGCCTTATATGTCTTTCAGTTATAAGGCCAGCTGTTTATAGCTTCCATTAGATAGATTAGGTATTTTGGAACCAAGTACCTCATATTACACACTTTAACGGTTCTAGTATTGGTTCTTTGCTATGCACTTTGCAGTATGCATTATTTGAAGTCAGTTATGGTTCATAATGTGTTTTTTCTATGCTCTACACCCCTAGAAGTTATAATATTACAAACCTACAAAAGTACAGGGTTGCACAAAAAAGACAAACTGTCATCACCTAAACTTGAATAACCTTAGAAATAATTAATCAATGATTTTTATTTTTCAGATTTACTTGAAAGAATTAATGTTCTAAGAGTCTAGCAAATTTGACCTTCGAGATGCCATGGACTACTGGGGAAGCTCGGCCATCCGGGAGGGACTCGGTGTCGAGCCGTTACTCCTCCGCATTGAGAGGAACCAGGGCACCTGGTTCGGATGCCTCCTGGATCCCTACCTGGAGAGGTGTTCCGGGCATGTCCCACCAGCGGGAGGCCCCGGGGATGACCCAGGACACGCTGGAGAGACTATGTCTCTCGGCTGGCCTGGGAACGCCTTGGGATCCCGCTGGAGGAACTCGTTGAAGTGGCTGGGGAGATGGAAGTCTGGGCTTCCCTGCTAAAGCTGCTGCCCCCGCGACCTGACCCCGGATAAGCGCTAGATGATGGATGGATGGCATATTTTCGGCTGAAGTCTATCCACGCAGCTCTGTTGCAATTCAAAGAATGATTCGAATGTCGTGAATTTCCTGTCCACTCAATGTTCTACAGATGTGTAAACAAGTTCAGAACCCATGGGACTGTGCATAACCTCAATGGTAAAGACAATAACAGACAGATCTGCGATAACAATTCTCAGCACAGCTCCTGACTTTGCCAACGCACAAACTTGCTTGGGCTGTGGACAACAGAGTCTCTGACTGCAGCAACGTTGTGTGGTGCCCGTGATTTCGGTCGTCCAGAGTGTGATTATCTATTAGTGTCTTTACCATTGAGGTTATGCACAGTCCCATGGGTTCTGTAGATCAATAAATGGACAGGAAATTCACGACATCCGAACCGTTCTTTGAATTGCAATTGAGCTACGTGGATAGACTTCAGCCGAAAATATGCCTCAACTATAAATGTATTTTCCTTAGTAGTCCATGGCATCTCGAAGATCAATTTTGGTAGACTCTTAGAACATTAAATCTTCTTGGTAATTCCGAAAAATAAAAATAATTGATTGATTATTTCTAAAGTTATTCAAGTTTAGGTGATGACCGTTTTTTTTGTGTCACCCTGTATAGTAAATCTTAAAAAGAGTTTCCAAGTCCTCCTGCATATTATTTGACCTTCAGCTTGTCCCATCAGAAGGTTATTCGCATGATTTGTTTGGAACATTTTTTTTTACACTGGATGCTCTTCCTGAAGCAACCCACCCATTTTTAAAATCTGATCTTGGGACAAACAGGGGCTGGATATCAAAGGCAATGGCCGGGAAACTAAAGCAGTAGTACGAACACTATACACATGTACCACTGCATTACTGCTTTTACTTACAATATGTCCAGCTGTAAAATTATGGACAACTATGTCTAGGGCTGCAAAGCCACTCCCATCACACATCAGTAACACTACTTGGTTAACGACCCCTGTCCCGTTCAACTGCATTTGCGATAAACATCCATCTCAATGCAAATAACAACATAGAGAATGTATCAAATTGCAAAAAAAAAGACTGTTCCAACAGTATTAGTTGTTAAAAACAATACAGACCCACCATACTACATGACTAATCAGCCCAAAAAAAGAAGAATACAGAAGACTTGTCTTCAGAATAATAGCAGTGTGTTGAAAACAGTTTTTGCTTTGATATCTTATAATTGCTTGTATTTCCATCCATGCAAATACACTGGAAACACTGTACTGCATTGTATTGTACATCAAAACAAAAATGCAAATATGTTTAGGCTGTACAAACTTCAAAACATTAAGTAGCCCAACTTCCAGCACTTCAACAGATACATGGCAGAAAGCAGTATCACAGCTGCACTCTAAAAAGTGTTACATGAGGCAGTTGTTTATTTAAACAAATAATTGCCAAGTTATTTTTTATTTGATTGTGAAAACCATTTGTTTTGCACTTACTGATAGCAAATTTAATTTGTACTATTTGCAAAAGGCCCACAACAAAGTTTTTGATTTCCTTAAAATTATTATTTTTCTTCATGTCCTGGAAGTAATCTGTTTTGTTTGAGTCAAATGGGATTTGGTCATGCACGATGAAAACTGCACTCTGCACATTGCGCCATTGCGACATTGTAAATATTGTCTAAAAAGTAATGTAAGGAAACAGGGTCAGAGTGGGACTTATTTTCAGTCCTGGAGTTTCAGGGCTCAAACCGGCCAACTTTAGTTCACGTTTTGTAATGCTCGCAGGCCCGTCGGCCATGGATAGCGCAGCGGGTCAGCACAAAAAAAACCTGTGAGAGCGACAAAAGGATTGGCAGTCCACAGATTCACTTTAGTAAGCCGAAAGAAAAACAATGGGCTCTGCGCCACCACGTGTTACAATGACCGTAGCTTCCACGGCATCAAAAGAAAACACAAAAAAACAAAGAAGCGCCACCCTGTAGAGCGGTGCCACCCTTAATAACAAAGGTAGGCAGTCAGTGCTATTTATAATGAAATGGTCACACATCTGAGAGTAGAACTGAGAAAAAGGGCATATATCATGCAAAATCAGCTTTTGAGCTTTTAGCTATACTAAAATGCTATTTCCTCACTAAAAAAAGTCACCACCAAAGTCTCTGAGCATTCCTCCAACCCAAGACAATTAAAAACTAGGTCCTCACTTATTTACTTATGGCGCTTTTCCACCGGACCAGTTCCTTACCGATGCGGCTTT
Source organism: Leptonotus elevatus (assembly GCF_054856555.1). Lineage (NCBI taxonomy): Eukaryota > Metazoa > Chordata > Actinopteri > Syngnathiformes > Syngnathidae > Leptonotus > Leptonotus elevatus. Next base: position 3,261,154 of record NC_141250.1, on the reverse strand, counting down.
TTTTGTCTCCAAATGTTTGCGTCTCCATGGAACTTTTTCGGGGGACTATTTTTGTGATGTATTGTGATTTGTGAACTGCTAAAAAAAGAAACCAAACCGAAGTGAACACGTCTGAAATCGCGCATTTTGTTAGCGCTGCTGTACTAACGTCATGCCGATGGCGCTTCAATCATTTTTTTTTCTTAAATATTCAAGTATCCTGCTTTTATATTCTTAGGTTTATTTACATTTTGACAACTTCAGTCCATACATTTTGTTATTTAAATTACATCTTTAAAATGTTTTTTCCAATGTTTTGACATCAACCGGAGTTTTTTTTTCTTTCAAATAACTGTATTGAACAACTTTAAACGGATAATGCCAATGCTGTAGCGTGACGCCATCGGTAGGCGACCCCGATACAATCTGGCAGCCCGATCACATCTGGTACCGACACCGGTGTGGTGTGGTAGCGTGCCATGCTGGGCTAATGGGAAAGCGGCATTAGATAGCCCATGCAGACTAAACACACGCCCACTTTCTCAAGCAGCCTGCGGGACACCCGACCACCGTACAGGAAAGAGGCACTATGATGTGGCCACCTTGGTAAATGATACTTCATTTATGTAGTGTTTTTCCACTTTACAAGGCCCTCAAAGCACTTTACAGTCGACTACTCATTCACCTACTGATGACTCAGCATCAGGAGCAACTGGGAGTTGAGTATCTAGCTCAAGATTACTTTGACATGGTCACATTGGCCTGGGATCGAACCCAAAGCCGAACCGAACCACGACAGACCACCCAGCAGCTGTTTGTCTGTAATCGTCATTTCACAGAGGAGAGGACTGTCAGGTGATCCTTAGCCAGTACCAAAGTGGATTGACCAGGAGATTAAACCTCAAAACTTGCAGAATTCCCACAATTAAACCTGATGGAGAGGCCAGAGCTGTAAGTAAATAAAACCGCTAGCTATATGATATATTAGCGTAAGCACTAATGTTAGCTTCGCTATATGTCAGGTACAAAAAAAAAAACTAATTTGTTAAACACATCAACATGTGCATGGATGAATAGTACATCAGTGCTGTATAAAGATTGCCACTTGGCTAGTTCAAGGACGCTCCACAATACTGTAACAACCCTTGTGTGTGGTTTGCGAGTTCTGTGGTTTCCCATTGTCTGGAGGGGCTATGAAGGCAACATGAGACTTTTTGTAAGTGTGCTGTTGCAGTTTCCTCAATTTTTTTTTTCCATTTGCCTTTTTAAACATTTACCCCTGGGTAATGTGTGTGCGTGTCTTAATCCTGTATTTTCTCAAACCAACGAGAGACAGTTCAAAAAGGAAAGACTCTTTAAATTTCCGTCCAGCGGGGACTGGTTTTCGTTTCTACAACCCACAGGAAACACATACCTCAGCGCCTACAGACCTGAAAGCCTGTTTAGCAAGCAAACGAGCGATAAGACTGCTTATCAGTCCCCAGACCATCTTGTATGTAGGTTTATCCACAGGAATCAACCATGTGTTTTTGGAAACAACACCCCTTGGAAGTTATACGGTACAATAGTGCCCTTCCAGCGGTCACTATCGGTGTTATCCTCAAGAATCCTGCCGCTCCTAATTAATCTGAAGTCTACATAATTCGGGACATAAACGGACTCTATGTACTTGACTGACATCAAGTGACTTCTGTTTATCTTTGTACACAACCTGTATGTCTATCTGTATGAATGATGGCGTAACTTCTGTAGCCACCTAAGTTTAGCTCATTAGTAAGCTTAGCGGATTCAATATCTTTATGATCGCGGTAATGTATGAAATATGCTCAGAATGATAAATGAAGCATCTGGCTTATCAATTCTGATCAAAAATGATCAAATGCTATCCCAAAAGCTTGGTCTCAGTTGACCAAGTCTGCTTCACGCGCACGGAAGCGGCTACTGCCCGACCCCCTGGGACACAGTTTAAAAGCCAGCGCGCGAAGGAACTTCCCTCTCTTCTTCGCTCCCCTCTTCTTCACCCTTCTGCCCCTTCGCCTCTTCTCCTCTTGCCCCATGAACTTTTACTGACCATCACGAGAAACGTGGTCGTCGAACACGCTGAGAGCGTGCACCTCGCCACCAACCGGAGACCTGCAGCGGCCTCTCAGTCTTGCACCCATCACCATCAGCCAGAGACTCCAGTGCAGCATTCCAGCTGCGCGTGCGCCGACCGCCCAGATCGCCTCCAACAGAGTTTTCTTCAACTGAGGATCGACGCCCGCCGAGTCCCTCTCTCTCCCGTGCACATGAACCAGTCTGTAAGTGCGCCTTCATTGCAATCTGACCATACCACTGAGGCGACGTTTTGATTCAAATATAAAAGGATTGACAGGTCAAAACGCTTCATCTCTATTTCCCATCTACCTTTTTAATCTACCCTTTTTTTTTATCTCAGTTAGTTAGGTTTCTTTTTATCTTTGATTCACATTTTTATTCCGTTTCATTAATAGGTTAGGCTGTGACTGATATATGTGTGTTTTTACTAAATAAATTTGTTGTCTAGAAATTCAATTTCTGCCGAATCATTTGTGTTTACTGAGTGGATTAGTAATTCTCTTATTAAAGCAAAGAATTTCATGATTAACTAAAGTAGCAACTTCAGATTGTGACTACTTGATGATAGGATTTTTATTGTTTATTTTGCTCCTACAAACAAGCAAAGTCAACGTGGTGCCCCCAGAGGTTGCTGAGGAAATTACAAATCCCCTCAGTACCGTCTAAATTTCTCGTTCGCCATCACGGCAACCCAAATAATCACAGCCGATAGTAACTGTTCCACAATGGAATTAATGAGTTGTTGCTAGCTCACCGCTTGGCCTGATCCTTTCCTAAAGGTGCTTTGTGGAGTTTGTCACTTATTTACTTGCGACTGCCACCTCTGGCCTAAAGCGTAACTGCAGCCTCTCTGTCAAGCTCGTGCGAGTACAAATAAATTCTTCTTTTTTTTGTTTTCTTTGAGTCTGAGCTGGAGTTACGCTAACAGTAAATGTCCGCGGGGACGAGCATGACGTCACCCTCCACTCCTCCCCACCCCCAAGAAACCTCCTTTCAGTTCCATTCGCACCTCATCTTTTTGTTCATATGTTTGCCAGATGTTAAATGTGTTGCATTGTGGTTGAGGATTTTGTGAACACCACTGGCGTGCACAGGTAGACCCCTAGTGGTGCTCACACTTTTGCCCCTCTGCCTTCTCTCGAAAAAAACCTTTGGAAAGTTGTTTTTTGTTGTTGTTGTTGTTGTTGTTTTTTTTAAATAAACACTTTACCGAGGATAGGTCAATGTTGACACAATCTTTTAGAAAAGCTACATGATTAATCGCGTGTGAAAAAAAAAAAATATGCGTTTGTTTGCCCTCTATTCCCTACTTATGATCATTTTGTTGTGAAGTAGCATGTCTCATACAGCACAAACAACTAAGCATAAATTAGCCGATATTAGCCACCTAGTTTAAAATGCTGTATGCTAATTCAATAATAGATAACGTGATAACCACCACATAGTAAGATTAATGACAGTGAAAGAGGAAGCTCTCTGTGATCCGTGCATTGAAAAGCATTGGACTTTGGATCATTGTAATTTGATTTGTGGGGATTATTTTTCCTTCAAAACGTGATGAACTGTTGTTGGTGTGTGGTTTGTATTATGCTAGTAGTCACAGGCAAAAACAATCCAATTTATCATTGGTGATCGAAGCATTTGCATTGAGTTGCACTGTGGAAATATCAGAAATGCCCGGATGTTTGGAATTGTCAATTGCCTGTGAAAAATACCCTTTTGCCTTCTGCCATTGGTCTGTTTGGTTACAATTGGTCTATTTATTTTATTTAGTAATTGTAGCATAATGCCTAGAAAGGAGAGGCTGAAAAGGGGAAAAGAAAAGGAGCTCCAGCAAGCAGTCACGGGAAGCATCTCTCTGCTCTCTGATGAAATTAAAAACGCATGAAGATGAAAGGTCAGACTCAGAGTCAAAGCCAGAGAGAATCATGTTAACTAGAGTTTAGCACCTTTTAAAGATCCCATTTTAATATTGATTTACTCCTTAAGGTTAATTGTATTGGGAAAAATGTTTTTTAAGTCATTTGGACTATTGTTAGCTAAATTACTAGCTATTATTTAGTACAAACAATAACTGTAAGTTACTTCTATGCTAGTCTTGCAGTCATGTTGCCCTAATAGGCTGTTATTAACACTAGCTGTGGGGTATTATTAATTATTAATATGTGTGTGTAATGTTTATTTAAAAACTTCTATTGAAATTTCCCAACATCCGGGCATTTCTGATATGTCTCCAATGCAACACAATGCAAATGCTTCTTTTATACGGTGAAAACAAACGGCAGATTGTAATGCTTTTTTCCGAGACTATCATACAAACGACATCTCATCACATTTTGAAATCAAAATAATCCTCACAAATCAAATTACAACAATCCAAAGTCCAACGCTTTTTAATGAGCAGATAGATTTCGTTCACCAAATTGACGGCCATCTTGATTTGTGATGTCATCTCAGAATTGTCAGTAAGGTATATTCCTTGTGCACAAAAGTGCCCTTTTTTCCCCCCGGAGAATTGTTTGTCTTAAATTGTTGTAACGATTGTATGAAAGTCAGCTGGTATAGGCAGTACAAATTATTTTTGAAGTCAAATAAAATGTGAAAAATCGACTTTGGTTATAGGCATCAGTTAAAAGTGAATAAATAAACTGGGTTCAATTACAATTTAAAAGTTTGGTTCAGTAACTAAAATATTTTTAAAAAAAATTTGCATCAAGGCAAACATTTAAGGATGGTATTAATTAACATAAAATAATGAGTTCATAAGAAGCCATCAAATTTTGTTTCTGTGGGTTATACTTCTTACAGTATGTCTAAAACTTATAAATCATTACAAGTTACACGATGTAGATATTTTGGGGGGAAAATTAATAACCTATATATCAAAATAGGAATATAGGTAGATATAATTGAATAAAGATTTGTAACATGGATAAAATTAGCCCAAGTTTGTAAGAATTAGTTAAGGGTTATAGATTATATGCCACTTTTTATGTTATGAATAGGCCCAAATTGACTTGAAATACATGAAAAATTTGTAAGAATCACAATAGTAAATAGTTAATACATTATGGCCTCAAACAAAAATATTATCAAGTGGAGAGTGACATGAGTGACGCTTTTTAATCACAATATGTGAGTATAAAAGTGGTTGAGAAGAAAATAAAGTAAGGTATTAAGGTACGGTATTAAATGTTGAATAATGTTCAACTACTGACATAATGCTTCACTTAATAGATAATAATCTTCCATATTGTTCTGTTCTCCATAATATATCTCGCTCAGGAAATGAGATAATTTTCTCAAATTCACACTTTTATATGATGCTTAACACTAACATTCTAAATCTTTGGTGGTCAATATTAGTGCTGTCACTATTGAATATTTATGACTCGATTAATCTATCAATTATTCGATTGATTAATCGACTAATCAGATTCATTAAAATTTTGCATTAAAGTGTATTACACAAGCATTTTCCCCTAATTAATGTTTATTAAACAGTGATTGTTGTTTATTTCATACTTAGTGTTCGTATAGGGATTTAAAAAAAGGTAGATTGATGTTGTACTATGTTACTGGTTCGGTCATTGTTTTCCAAAGTAAAAACATACATTTGCAAAAGTCTTATTTTGAATAAACACACAAGATAATCAGTCTTCTTTCATGAAGGACTACAGAAATTAGTGAACAATTACTGTTGATATGCAGAAATCAGAGGATTAAATAAAAAATGGCTCCACATCAATTACTCGATTATTAAAATAGTTGTTGGTTAATTTGATAATCGATTACTTGTCGATTAATCGATTAATTTTGATAGCTCTTGTCAATACTAGTATACTGATTGCAACAGATTTAAGAATCTGGACAAAGTAGCCCAAATTACAGAACTCACCTCTAGTCAAAACTCAAAGACAATGGTAATCATAATTAAGAAACCTCTACATGGGTATTGTTATGTTAGTACAGTACATTAACATTGGTATAATTGCAAACAAGCTGTGTAGGACCCGAGACAAGGTAAAATTAACGTAGTGGGAGGCTTTGGCTTAGAGGAAGGTCCGTGTGGTAACAAATCGATTACATTCAACTCAACGTTATTTATAAACCACTTTATAGCAACCATTGCTACATAACGAGTGCTGTACATGGAGTAAAAAACAGTCATGCAATAAAGACAGGTAAAAAAAATAAAAAAATTAAAAATATATAAAATTAAAAAATTAAAAAAAATAACAATTTAAAAAATAATAATAATAAATAAATAAATACAAATACAAATAAAAATAATAATAAATAAATAAGCAAATAAGTCAACAAAAATAAATATCAATAAATGTTAGCACGTCCGCCTCCCAGTGCAGAGGATGTGAGATCGAGTCCGGGCTTCGGCCTTCCTGGGTTGAGTTTGCATTTTCTCCCCGTGCTTACGTGGGTTTCCTCCAGGTACTCCGGTTTCCTCCCACATTCCAAAGACATGCATGGCAGGTTAATTGAACACTCCAAATTGTCTATAGGTGTGATTGTGAGAGTGGATGGTTGTTTGTCTCTGTGTGCCCTGCGATTGGCTCACAACCAGTTCAGGGTGTACCCCGCCTACTGCCCGAAGCCAGCTGGGATAACCTCCAGCACCCCCCGCGACCCTTGTGAGGACACGCGGTTAAGAAGATGGATGGATAAATTAATAACACAAATTAGAGGAGGCACTATGAAACACTAAAACAGTGCCGAGTCAATAACACGACATGACATGATGCTCACCTTGCAGTTCAGTCTGAAATTCTTGTCCCACAATTTAACCTTTTGTTTTTTTGTTGCATTTTTCTTTCTGCTCCGTCAACCACATGTGCCAAAAAAACATTTCAATTTCTATATGAAAATGTAAACTGCAAATAGAGCTCAGGTTGGAATCAGATTTTATTTTTAATGCTTTGCATACTACATTCACTGTACACTGTACAGTGAGTAGTGCACAAGAGAACATGCAGCATATCTAGCTCTGAGGAGGTTTTCAGACACATACACCTCTCCATATGTACAGTAAATACTTCAAGCCTCTACAGTGTTTCGCCACTGTATGTGGACTTGAGACCTGCCACAAATAGTAAAGATCTATTAATCTCCACCATGCCTAAAAAGGTTTTTAAAGGTTTTGGCCAGAGATGCCACAAGATGGTGGCATAGCACTACTTTTGTTTAAATGAATCTCCCCAACTTACGTCAACATAGTCCCTTGGCAGTAAGATGCCACAAGATGGTGCCAACATAATACCTTTATTTTTGGCCTACTTTGGCCTGAGCACAAAAAGCAGCAAATAGGTGAATTTTCAGCAAACAAGTGGAGGCTCTATCTATCTATCTATCTATCTGATTTTTTTAAAATTATTATTCATCCCAATAAGCAAAGTGCGCATTACGTTTGTGCATGCGTGAAAATCAAGTTTAAAAAAAAACTTGCTACCACACAAAACCGTCATTTGAATAGCGGCGAATGGAGTGCTGAAAGTCTTTGCGTAACATTGTTTAAACGACTTTCAGTCTTAAGTGACAAAATTACAGATGCACTTGGTGCCATTTTTAACTGTGCTAATGGAGTTTATAGGCAAAAACAAAACACCATTGCAAAGCTCAAGAAGACGGAAGTGTACGCCTGTAAACCTCCGTTCACTCTTCCCAATTTCCAGACAGAAAAGAAAGATCCAAACGGACGCATAAGAGGCAAAAATTTTTTTTTTTTTTTAAACACATTTATTTTGTCAATATCCTGAAAGCGATGGAACAGAAGGAAGCATCACGAAGCTTGCTAGCGGACGTACGTGTAACCAAACTAATGGAGTGACAGTCATTTAAGAACCTGCTTTTAGCCCCAATTGACCCCTTCAGTGAAGAAAGTTCCTAACCGTCTCTTTTTATTTTTAATTTTTATTTATTTATTTTTTATTTTTTTTTAAAGAGCTCAGTATTGTTCATTCGGTAATGTGATCATCATTGCTCTTTTTTTTTTAAATATATATATATATATATATATATATATATTTATTTATTTTTGTATGTGGGTGAGTATGTATATGTGCGTGCGTACGTGCGTGCGTGTATTTGTTAGCTCACCAAAAACCTATTAGAAAAAAATCCCATACCGTTCACCTAAACCGAACACCGCCGTCAGGAGACCCGAGGGGACCAAAGAAAACAAAGGAAAGTGAAATCCAGCACCGACCAGACACCACCCACCGGGCCACCCACCAGAATTCTTCCCCAACCCCAGAAACATCTAAATTCCAACAAATCAAAAATAAAAAAGATCAGGGAGACCTCAAGAGACCGAAGGAGAGACTGAGGAAAGGAAGGAAGGACAAACGAAGCAGAGTGAGATCCACAGACACCAGCCTCCACCGATTCAATGACCTGAGGAAGAAGCAGATTGTGTCTGAGTTTCGATAGATGCTGGTGTGGTGGATCTGGCATGCATGAAAATCTCCACCAAAGAGGGGAGCCGTCGACCCCTGCCAGGACAGAGCAAGCGCAACATACCTACCCTACCCGTCTCTTGATAGCGCCCCGGTGTTGTGTCGTTGGTCCAACTCCCGGTAAAGTGCACACATTCAGGCAAATAATAAGCACTTAAATAGGCTAAACTGTCGTGTCCCGGCAGAGGGCAGTCAGTAACGACACGCTGTTCATGTTTAAAATAGATTCAATAAAAAAACTTCCCAATGGTTGAAATGGTCCAAAACAGCTCTTCCCCCGTTAGACTCCTTTAGTTTTCAATGACAAGTTGGTAGCAGGCTACCAGCCGGCCTACCCATAATGCACCGCGCTGCCGAGATGCGCACTTCACTTATTTACATTCACATTCTTACCTCTCTGCAATGTATTCTTCAATGAACCTTGCATGCATGTTTTGGGTACCCTGAGGAAATCCAAGCAAGCACTTGGAAGGCCAGTGAGGATTCAAACCCGAACCACAGAAATGTGAGGCAGATGAGCTAACCTGCACTCACCAACCTACGTGTGTGTCTATGACCTGAAAATAATTATTTGAAACATCAGATTTTCAGTATACAGTACCTTCATTGCAATGAAATGCATTGTACATTATGGTTTAGTTTGGCATACACTGCATGTTAAAATGTTAACTCCCATTAATAGCACAGTGTATGCTCTGTCTACTCAATGCAACACTGCCCTCCTGTGGCTTTTCGTTGCAGGGCTGTCATCCATTATCACACGATCCTTCTTCTTTTTTTTCTTTATCTCTGTGCCAGTTCACTTCACTGTGCCTCCTTCTTCATTCATTGTATTCAGTCTTAGTGTGTCAATCTCCTGCTCATTGAGCAGATCATTCCATCACTCCTCATTTGTACAATACACTTGCCTGTATAATCCATCACAGGACACATCTTACTTGACAATTTTTTCTGATGCACACATTTCACACTGTCAGAGCCACTTAGTTTTCAATTTTGGAAGAATTGGCATGAGCTCCGACTGCTTCACGCCTTTTAAGGATGTTCTTCCTGTTGGCCTTGAACATTTTGATTCCCTTGTGGTTATCTGCCACTTTGCACTTTTCTTTGTGCCCCCTTCAATTATCTTTGCCAATGGGCATTCTTGTCCTCGGGCAGAGTAAATGCTTTCAGCTGAATGTTTTTTCCTGGTGATGACAATAATAACAACACATTTAAGTGAAAAATTTTAAATCACTGTATAATATTCTTTAAAGTGTGTTGCTGTGTTATGCTGTTGCTAAGCAATAGTATAGACATACTTAAAGCACAAAAAGACAGTGTGGAAAACAATGTCTGGCAGTAGAAGGTGAGCATGATAGAATGACAATTTTGATTCCTGTATGTGTGTGTGCGAGTGTTTGCTTCAGAAACCCTGGTCCCTAAAATGAACTCAAAATCCTATTTTAATTTTTTGCCCCTTTTTGGTCGAGTGGTTCTACTTCAAAACTGGGTCAATCAATAATGTTTCAATTTGCATCAACCATCTTGAAAGCTTTACTCCTGCCTCCTTACTTCCTTCATATCTCTCCTAACCGCTGCTTCTATAATCACGAGTTGTTCATCCCAGAGGAGCTGTGCGGGAGCAACCATAGACCTTGGCATTGAAACGTTTGTAGCTTTGCAGCTCATGTATTTTAATATGATTCAAAAGAAAAAAGAAAAAGTATGGGCAGGAAGGCTTGCTTCAGTGCAGTTTATACTGGGCCTTTTCTGCCTTATCTGAGGCAAGAGCCTGCAGGCCGAGGTCAATTCCATGCCTGGGCAAGGGGTGCACATGCTGTCAGGAGTAGGTTAGTACAGTTTTTTGTTTTTTTTGTATGTGCTGGAAGCTACATCCCTATTAGAAAATATCACATGTATTTCCACAGTTTCAACAATTGGAGTGTTATAATTTCAGGGTTATATTTTTGGGAGTTGATTCTAAATCCCAAAGTGTAATTTTGACATTTTGCACTGTTCAAAAAAACCCAGATAAAAACTGTACTTTAATTATGGAAAATTACTGTGTTTTTATGAGAAAGAAATTTTCTGTTATTTCACAGTATTTTTCTGGTGCCCCAGCTGCTGGAAAATTAACTTCTTCTTCTTCTTTTTTTACGGTGTATATCTCATTAGATGTCCTTTCAAAATGAATATTAATAAAATGAATGCTACCATCTATAGGACATTACAGAAATTTTTGTTATTTTCACTTTCAAAAAAATTGTCAATTCACAAATTAATTATGGTCAAGTTACACATTTTTGCTGTTAATTTCTCAGTAAATATAATTATTTTTCATTTTTTTAGGGTTTTAAAGTTGAATTTTACATTTTATTCCATTAAATAACAAATTATTGTGAAATTACAATACATTTGTGAACGTATTTTAATAATCATTATACGTATTTTGAATGGAGTTTTTTTTTTGTAAAAGAACGGAACTATTGTGTTTTTACAGTTTCAGTGATTTCATGTTATTTTACATTTGACATGTAAAATCAGAGTTTATTTTTGTAAATTAAATGATTTTTTTTTAAATACAGAAAAAAACTCAAACTAAAAAGTAAAATTCTGTAATATAACACAGATTGTTTGTTTTTTAACATAATGGGATTGAAATGGTGTCCCGAGTACGGGTTATTTGATTAATCACAGGGCGGGGGCTATTTTCGTGCCCAGTGCAAGTTTAGCGCAAAGCTAGCGCAGATATAAGAGTGGGTTTACACTGTTGTGGGAGGGAATGCAAGTAACTTATTACTTATTATTGTAAAGAAACATATTACATGTACTTCCAAATGCAAGTAACTAGTAATATGAAAAGTGTAATACATTCCGGAAGTAACTTGCCAAACACGTACGTCACTGACATGTTCAAAGACATAGATATTTATTTACTTTTAAGAGATGAATTAAGGATTCTGACCAAAAGACTGGGGGCTGCAGGTGATCCCTGGTGTTTTGCGATTTCTATCAATTGTTCTGAGAAATAAACTTACTGTTTTGTTATGAGAAATGTACCAAAGCGGCTAAAAACAAAGCAATCTGATTCATGTCACGCATGCAGCTATATACTGTATTCATTAAGATTCATTGGGGTGGGAGGGCGTTAATGTTCCCAAACATCATGCATGCATGCACACTCGTGTCAATAAAATAAGGAGCTTTCTTAAATACATTTCTCTCTAGTAATTTTATTGGTTCTAAGTAACTACTAACGTGTATCTCTTTTTGTTAATTTTTCTGTCATAAATACAATCAAAATTAAAAGTAGCACTGTACTGTATATGATCTTTCTTTCTTTTCTTTTCTTTTTAAAGACAAGGCAATATTAATTAGGTATTAACACATCTTTGTATATGTGCACAAATTGTTGGCCGAGCCTAAGGTCATGTTTGTGAGAACACGATACATGATACCTCTAAGGAAAAGTCTAGGCCCATATCTATTAAAAAAAAAAAAGGGTTTATTTATTTTAAGATAGACGGTGATCATGTAATAAGTACAGATGTAAGTGCTTGTACAGGCCAATTTTTCTGTGAAAATAAAATACATTCTGGCCCAAAAAAAGGATTATTTAATATATTGTATGTGAATAAAAAGAAAAAATAATTTTTAAAAAGTAAAGGGAAAATATTTTACACATCATGTATCACATGTATCAGATGCACCACTATCTCTTTTTTTTTTTATCAAAGAAAGAAATCTACAATGTTCCTTCGCTACTTCACGGTTCAGTTATTGCAGATTCACTGTATCGCAAACTTTCATTTGTGACCAATTCGTGACAGTTGCAATCCGGTTTCAGGTTACGGTAAGCCATTTTAAGATTAAAAGGAAACATTTAACCAGTAGCTCGGTATTTATTCTACATTTTGCATGCTAAACGTTGAATCTATTAAGTGTAGCAAGTGGGTAGGAGGGGGTCATAATGGCTTAATAGAGGCGTAATTCCCTCATGTAACGTATCTTTTAACGGTGCTTGTAATATTGTAACACTTTAAACAGAAATATTAAATGTGTATAGTAAACAACAATATTGATGTACTTTGCTTGAATGGTTCCTATATCATGCAAGGACACTGACAAGGTGGATGATACCTTTGTCAACAATCAATTTTTTTGACTATTAACTAACTACAGTATCACTTGAACCATGGTGACCCATTTGTGACACATACTCACATACCAGTCGACTTGCTTTATTCTATTTTTTTCCATTAACATCCAACACATTCAAGGATGAAAGAGATTTTGATATTGATGACAATTTCCTCTCATCCTTGTCCTGTTATTGAATCTCAGCAGCCACCGAATCAGGCGCAATTGACATTCAGACAGGGGACACTTCGCCCACTTAAGCGATATTGAAAAGAGACAGTTGTTCCCCCTAATGGAACTATTGCTCAGTCATTCAGACAGATGGGGGTGCGCATGGATTTGAGAAAAATATGTTTTTAGTTTCAGGCCAATCTCCATCATCCACCTTCACAATGGCTTGGTCCATTTTGTTCTGGAACACATTGATCAAGCCTCCCTTTCCAAATTTAAATTTTCCAATATGAATAATAGCCAACTCTAAATCAATAAATTGGAATTTTCACAGCATGTCATTTACACATGAAGTTTTAAACTGGGTTTTTACAGGAAAAAAAAGAAGCTGTATCTGTTTTGGTAAGGACGTGTCTATGCTGGTGATTGAAAATCTATTCCCATGGCAGCTAACACTGCACTTACTGTTAGCACTTTGTTTTTAAACTTCTGGTGCACTACTGAGCAGATTGACGCTAACTTTACAATCTCGTAAAGGCACATACAGCAACAGGTACAGTGCTTAATATCAGGGGGAGTACCGGGAATCTCCCAAAGTTCCAGATGGCCACCACTCCCAACACAAAGTGCAGTTTAACTGTGTACTTGGGTGGAGTTTTCTTTCATTTGGTAGTTTACACTACACTAGCACAGATAGAAAGGGCTGTTTGTGCCGGATAAGCGGAAGTAAATGTATGGATGTAGTGTAAATTAACAAAAGTGCCAAATAAAATTGCAGCCATTCCCATGTTAATACTAAATAAAATAAAATAAAATAGTACATTTACTGTGTTTTCAGGACTATAAGGCACACTTAAAAGTCTTAAAATATTTGTATTTGTGCACCGACTTCCGGAGATTTCTTTCCTTCAAGACAACCCTCGGGGCAAATTTTGCTGTGCCAACGCGCGTTTCTAATTGGTGGGCTGGTTCACGCTTGTTGCTAGTTGGCTGCTGGCTTGTATTAAGGTACAGCGGCGGACGGAGGGGAGAAGGCAGGAGAGAGTATGTACTCGAATGTGGAGATGGAACGGGAAAGTGAATAAAAAGAGAAAATAAAACGGCAAATTGCAGTGTGACCTCCTGTCTCCTGTACTTCATTTCGTCTACCCCGTTTGGAACCCATCTTTTTGGCGACGTGCAGCCGCCGAGCGCTATCCGCAGAAACGACTGAACACCGGCCGAGACCGAGCAGGAACGGATAACAAACTACTGCCGGTATTTGCATTGTGCAAAACAACATCGGTTTGGCTAAGAAACTCCGAAAATGGCATCAGCTAGGAGACATGCTTACGATGCACAATTTAAACTGCAAGTTATCAGTTACGCGGTTGTATATGGGAATAGAGCAGTCGCGAGATAATTCCACATCAATTCATTCATGGTTTGGAAGGGTTAGATTAGGTTAGTTAAGTTGGGGCTTGCCATCATTCCGGGAGGACTAAGGAAGGAATTGCAACTGGTCATTGAAACTGGGCTTTGAAAGTAAAGTTGCGAGAAGCATGGGAGCGATCAATAAGAGAAGGCAAACAGACTCCACCAAAACAAACTGGGAGGCAGCACCGGCTAGACAACGTACGCCACGGTATGTGAATGGATTGTGGACGTCTGGGTTAAAGTGTCTGATGGTTTTCATTGTTTTGCTTTTTTCTCTGTAAAGTAAGCATTATTCATTTCGGCCAGAATTATCCCATAATATTTACTCTTTAACCACCGCAAAGCACTTTGTGCTTTGGGATTGTGTATTCACGACCGATCCGTCCCGATCCAGTTTTTTTCACTTCTAATCCAATATGACAGCCTTATTTTATTTTTATTATTATTTAAATATAAAATAAGTGCAAACTATATGGAGTCACTGAGTAATGTTACAACCCCGCCCCTTTGCTAGCAACACACCTACAGAAATAGCATCTTATTGCAGAAATTGGGGGAAAGGGGGTTTTGTGGTACCGCCCTTCAAAATAGTATAAGAAGGTTCTAAGTGTCAGCAATCGGGGCACTTGTGATGAGAAGCAGCCATTTGTCTGTCATTCATAAGTGACCGGAATCTGTAATATAAAACCTTTGAAGGAACTGTTCACCGATCTCCAGTCTGTATTCAGAAAATCAACATTCTCTCTACCTGAAAAACAACGAACACGCGGAAGAAAAATATGTTCTTCTAACAAAGCTCATTGCCATGGATGCAGTTCACTTACAAAAATGTTCTATCAGCCTCTCATGCCATTTACTTCCTGATAGTGGAACGGCCACAAGCGGGTGCCAATGATTGGTATTAGTGATTGGTATTACTAGCCTCTTTGAGTACTTTATACCTTGAAACAAGGCCAACAAGATCCTTTGTATTGATACTTGCCTTTCCCTTTATTTATATAATGGGTGGGGGGCTACGCCCTGGCTGGATCTGACTAGAACGGATCTGCCCCTGCGCTAAGCACGAGCAATATCCACATTCAGAAACAACATAAGAGCAAACTGTTTCCAGGTAGCAATCTTTCAAAAAGACATACCATCCAATTTGAAAACACAAAATACAACTGTAACATTACTTTATAGTTGTAGTTTTGTTTCCACCACTTCCTTTTTGGGGGGTTACTGAGCTTACTCTGCCACTCTCAACTTAGAGTAGTGATGAAACGGTGTACCACTAACCATGATTAAATTGACAAGGCTGTCATGCCCAATGAAACAATAGAGTCAGGAGACACAGCAGAATTGCATAATGCCTATCCTCAGCCATATGGATTTCTTCTTTGCAATGCTGCTTAATGCCTCAGTCGACAGTGTTGACGCTCTGCCCTGCTGTGATGAAATGCACGCTTCATCAACTTTGTCACAAAGTCTATGCATTCTATTGTACAGCAAGACCAGAATTCCAATGTTGCATTGCTGTCAGTCCCCCAAAATGTCCCACAAGAGAAATCAATATTACAGTTAAATTTATATCACCGTTCACCAAACAGGCGAGATAAATAATTTGCTGAGTTTCATGTCACGGCAATTCATTTTCCGTCTTTTCACTGGGATTAAAACACAAGCTTTATATCCTATTAAAAAGATTATAAGACAAGCAAAGCCTCAGGAAATTGCATCATCTGTCAAGTTGTGCTGCGACAGATTAGTGCTGCTATTAAATCCTATTGCTCTGTAAACTGTTTCAATTTCTGAGGAAATGTCTTGAGTGTGGAAGGGGAATAATTATCTTGTGTGGAATGGTTGCAAGTTCATCAACACAATATACATGGAGATAATAACAACCACTTAACAACCCAGATTGCAAGTTTATGCAGATTTAAATTGGAAGCTCTGTTAGTCGATCAAGCTACTGCTTACTAAGAACCAGGACCAACATAAAAAAATAAAGTTTATTGTCCAATCCGCAGATTCACACACACACACACACACCCCCACCCCCCCCACACACACACATATATATATATATATATATATATATATATATATGGGCACATGAGCATGCAGTATTCCACCCACACATCTATCATGAGTGCGAGGTATTCACACAAACCTCGAGGTGCAGCACCAATCAACACCCTACCTCCCCACCCAATGAACAATTATCCCTGAACAAAACAGCACACTAATAAGATACTAACAAAATTGCATGTAAAAAAAAAACTCAGAAAAAAGAAAGTGCTTTAGCGAGGGATTATGCCAAAATATTTAAGCGGGGATACAACAAAAGAGAGAATAGAAAATGAACATTAACAGTATAAAATGTTATATAACATGTTACAGTGACATCATATGGGTGTTAGATTCCATCTATATTATGTGAATAGGATGAGACAGGGAGAGGTTTAAGCAAGCCAAGCAGTGCTAATGATGTGGGGTGGACACAACAGAGGATGTTAGAGAAAAAGTGTGTTTAGTGCTATAATGGCTTTAGGGAAGCGTGATGAGTTCAATCCGCAGCTGGAGTAACTTTGACTTTAAAAAATTAAAAAAATCATTTTATTAATTCGGATTGCATGTAATAATTAGTTCAAATTCAGCTCAACTCTATTTGTACACAACTGCATAACAACCAAGGCTGCAAGAAATTTCATTTTAAAACACTTTACTGCTCTAGAAAGAAACACTACATAACAAACAAGAAGAATTTATACACAATTATCTAGTATGAAGAGTCATTAGGGAATAAAAATGTGCAATTGTACTGTAATACTGGTCAATAACGTACAACAATATACCAATAATACCCAACTCAGTTTTATTTATATACAGCACATGGACAAGACACGAACGGTTGAGGGAGCTGATTGGTAGACACAAGGGATCAGGCTGGTGAGAATAGATGGACGCAAAAACCGATTGAAACAGACATGGAAAAATGGTCAATTCAGTCAAAACCAAAACAACAACAACAACACAGATCATGCAAGCAATGCTTCAATATATTCCAACAGATCATATCCCAGAAATCCAAAAAGTTAAGCAAAACAGTCAAAGTGTAGAGACAACTTAATGCAGTAATGATAAATCAGAGTGCAACAATAACGACATTGTCACAGTGAACATACAGCTCAATTGATTAAAAAGTTAATGGCATAGTAAAACTGGAATGTCTGGTGGTCTTTGATAGTAGCGGGCATTGATAATTAGTTGAGCAATCAAAGCCAGTTAGATTTTATTGGCCTATAAGGAAAATTGTGTATGCTCAAATTACTCAAAACTGTTTGAAAGTGTGTACTTAATCTGCTGCTAGAACTGATATTTAGAAATGTATCGTGAAGCTGGTGACTGAATCAAAGTAGTAAAGCTACTGTGCTATAGATCCTCAAAAAATTAACACAAATTTTTTGGGGGACCAAATGGGAATGACAGCTAGAAAACAGGGAAAAGCCCATAAAAGAATATCACTCAGACTCTTGAGAGAAAAGACATACTATCTCAAGCAGTACACTTCTGGCACTCACAAAACAGACCTTTAATGACAGGTTTAAGTCATTGTGTCAAGAGAGTTGCTTCAAAATTACACCATAGAGCACACGGAAAACAAAACAATGGCATGATCATAGCACTTTTTATTAATGGCTTGGCAGTGACTGTTGCTGGCACATATTCACACGCACTATCTAATACAAACCTTGCTCTTGCGAATGGTTCAACAGAACCCATTTGTTCTCTTTCATCAAGGGGCTGGCAGAACCAAACAAACTGGCAAACTAATACTCCAGCTCAGATGTTGCTGTAATTTTTTGTGGGGGAGCGGTGTTCACATCTTTGTTTGTTTGTTTTTAACATAAAGCAGAAAGAACTGTATAACAATTACACATGAACGGGTGCACAACCTAAATATATATTAGCTTCAATCCAGAACATAAGCCAAAGAGGTAAAATTGATAAGACACATATGAAGGTCAGTGACACCAACAGACACAAAACAGGCTACAATGGTCCAGGGAAAACAAAAACGAGAAGGGACTAACATAAGAGATTCTCACAACCTGATCTTAAGCTTCACTCTTCATAACCCGCCTTTGGGCGGTCTTGTTGAAAATTGGGCAAAACCATGTTTGATGCTTTCTCTGTAGAAAGTGCTGCACAGGCAAATTCTACGGGTTGTGCGATAAATCACCAAAGCATGCACTGCTTATGGGACCCATGTTCCCTTCGTATGCCCGAAGTAAGCCAGCAACACGGTGAGCAGGGACTTTGTCATGACAGTATGACGAATGGGGGATGTGCCGCTGCTGTACGAGTGGCATGCTTGCCTTCGGAGTCACACACAAGGCAGAAGTACATTCCTACTTTTGTCCCCTAAGTGGGTCGTGTGCGCAAAGACTCCAAGGAACCATATGCATGTCGCCAGAGGTGGGCGTTCCATCAGTACTGACGGAAGGTCCGTCAGTCCGTCGTGGACGGACGCGTGTTTTCCTGATGAAAGACAAATGACGGCCAAAGCACTGACAGAAGTGGGTTTTCGTCCATCAGTCTAATCGTTACTATCCAGTACCAACGGATATCTCTGTTAGAAAGCCCACATTGTTGAACTATTAGCAGCTGTTCCCATTTGATTCATTGACTGAGTTTGCTGTCTATGATTTCCTACACTGTGTGTGGTCATTGAATGCACCTTGAGTCTCGTGCCAAACTCCAGTGAAGTAATTGTCTTTTCCTTTGCCTCTCTTCAATTAGCATTCGCTCGTGGCGTAAAACTTCACAGTTAAAAATGGCCTGTATTCACACACGTTTCTTATTGTGTGTAGATGCCAAAAGGTGATGCCAATTGTCAAGAGCTTACTGTACGCTATAGCATATGTGTATGTTCATGTGTGATGTCACACCAGTTCATGCTAATTACTAGTTTCACCTTTCTGGCTATTGTAAGTACTGTATTTTCAGGACTATAAGGCGCACTTTAAAGTCTTAAACTTTCTAAAAAATCGACAGTGCTCCTTTTGTGTGCACTGAGTTCCAAAATCTGTAAATGTTGTTGTGCGACTTCGGTAAGCGCTCCGCTTGACTGTCTGTGTGGGAGCATTTCTGCCGACATATTGCTTATATACAGGAAAAACTGCCCTGGTTGAGGACTGGCAGGCATGACTCAACTGAAAGATGACGTGAGTCTTTTGGGTTTTTATGCCTCAACTGAAAGATGACGTGAGTCTTTTGGGTTTTTATGCCTGCCAGTCCTCAACCAGATTCGGGACGCCATGGTGCTCACTGCTTTCAATTTATGGAACTGCTAGACTAGAGCAGGTTATGCCACAATTTGTGAATGGATTGTGCATGCTTGGGCTAAACGTGTCTGCTTGCACTAATGTTGGACCTTTCGCAAAAGCCGGCATAATTTCTGAGGAGCCGCACGGGAACGCGACTCACTCTGACAATGACGAGAGGGAACCTGACGTATATGATGGGGAACTTGCCCAGCTGTTCGTTTCAGATACAGAGGATGAGGACTTTGGGGTATTTGTGGATGAGAATTGATCAAAAGTAACGTGATTACATTGTTACATACTTCAAGTACAACCAAACTCATTGTTTACATTGTTAAATACTTCAATAAAGTACAGTTTTGCTCCTCTGCCTTTTAGCGTATGCTTGCTAGCGTATGTTTTAGCATGAAAGCATGCTACCATATGTTTTAAGCTAGCATATGTTTAGTGATGCCATGCATCCAATAGTGCGGTGCACCTTATGTGTGTGTTAGATACAGAAACCATGCCAACAATGCTCATGGACTGAATGGCAAAGACTCTGGACACTATCACGTCGTGTTCTAAGATCCAGAGAGAGCGCCACAAGGGGGCTTTTTGTCAACCATGTCAATGACCCCTGACCATGCAGTTTGCACAGCTCTTGTTACTTCACACACGAGTAATGAGACATTGTTTCGGGTTAATCACGTGTCACACATGCTAGTTGCGAAGAAAAATTATGAACTCGCAATTGACACTCCAATCACTGGTTACTCACTGATCCCGACTGATCAGATGTACGGTTTCTACGGGTATTTTTTTCCCACGCCTTTACAAGGTCAGGCGTGCAACTTGAACGTGGGCGTACTCCAAATTACTGGTGGAAGGATACTGCAGAGCATAAGTTCAGCTCTAACAAGCAAAACATGTTTTACTGTAAAGGCAATTTATCTTTCTCAAAAGAGAGCTTTTTTATGCAAATGAGTGGTAGTTATGTCTCAGACACAAAACAAATTAGTGACACAATCTTTCACATGTTTCTTAGTGAGGCTTAGAAATATAATATACTGTATAGAGATCATATGGCAGAGCTATAATTTATAGACTCACTGACTCAAGGACCAATGTAATCATTCTTATGAGACTGAGTCAAGCAATCCATCACTCCTACATGAAAACCCTTCCAGAGCAGGTTTTAAAGACTGCTTATCTTATAGACCTGAGGAGGGGGACACAACACAGGTTCAATCAACTGTGGGTTGGAATGTCAAGTGTCCAGTTGCTAAGTTACAGCGATGGTAACGGTGGATGTGTACCTACAGAAAGAATGCAAACAATGCAGCACTTCAGAGGGATAATGTATCAAGCATATTACTTACATACAGTATAACATAAAACATTTATTAAAGTGAGATGGTTTGCTTAAATTGTAACTAATATGCTTTAGAATTTTATAGCCATTGTCCTTAGACAAATGTGCACACAGCACAACTAATATATTGTGTATTCTCAATTTTTTCCTTGGTTATTTAATAATTATTGCTCTCTGGGTACTTGTTATTATTGAGTCTTAAGGTTAAGTAGCAGTGTAGCTTGGAATTTTGAATGGGAGATGGGGGTGGGATTAAATACGTTTTCTTTTTCCCATTCCCTTTCAGGCAGAATTGGACTTTATCCTTTTGTTGCTGATGTTGTTTGTTTCTTTTTCTCTCTTTTTTTTGCTGTTTTTTTCTCCTATGGAGGTTGACACTGACTGTGTGCTCTGTTGTTGCCTGAAAAAAAAAAGAATGAATGAATGATAGTCAATAACACTTATCTCTGGAATGAAGTTGAAATTAGAAAGCAAATGCTTGAAAAGAGAGAAGAGTTTTATAACAGTCCATTATAATGGAGTGTTTGGCTTACAGTATATTTTTCACCAGATAAACAGTACACAATTGCACTTATGTTAGACAAGCCGTACACAATCGCACTTGTGTTAGCTGTACTGCTGCACTTGTTAGTGCAGAAGAGAAGGCGACCACAAATCTACCTTTGCCCTCTTCAAATGTGAAAGAAGGGTCGAGTCAGCTGCTCTATCTTCTAGGCTTTTAATTGCCTCTCTGTGTTCTGTTGTTTAGTACAACACACCCACACACACCCACACACACACACAGGTTTGTTTTACTATCTTTGTGGGGCCATCTTATTGACATAATGCATTTCTTAGCCCCTTCTTCTAACCCCAACTATCAAAAATTATTGTCTACTCCTATTCCTTACCCTAACCTCAACCATAAACCAATTCAAACCTAAACTCTAAAACCAAGTCTTGACCCTCAAAAAGAAGTCTAAACTTGTGGGGCCCAGCAAAATGGCCCCACATGGACGGGCGGGCCCACAACTCTGTGAAATCCCAAAATGTTGGCCCCACTATGTCACAAAAACAAGACCACACACAAAAACAAGACCACGCACACACACACACACACACATATATATATTTATATATATATATATGCTGTTTGAGCTGTCAAATGATAAAAAAAATTCCTCAGATTAATTAGATTTTTGATTAATCACGATTAATCACTTAATTAAAAAGGCTTTTTTTAATCAACATTTTTTGCCCGCCAAGTTTAAAGAGCACCTGTTATGTATTAAAAAAAATGACATTTAATATATCCACTGCACACGCTCATCCTCCTCTTTTTCTAATCAGCTAATTACTTGCATAATTTAAAATGGAAAAAAAATGACCCCAATAATTTGACATGAACAAATATTCTGAATGTCATACACAAACATGTATTAAATGCTTTACTTTAATGTGTATTACATTATGTTTATTGCTCACACACAACCTGTGCTACCTTTAACGTAACCATCCGCTGTCAGCTAAAGGATCATCTGCAGCCAAAATTAATAGTGTGATTAATCTGCGTTAATACATGTTAAAGGTGCATGTCGCAATATTGACGCAAATTGGAATGTTAAAATAACCATATTTTTCACCCACACATGTTTTAAAAATCGTATAATGGACAGGAGGCACTACTGTGGCACAATGGCTGTTGCCCCTTTTTTCCTGTAGAGTGAAATAATGATCGGGGTTTCGGACCGAAACTTTAAAGGTTTTTCCCTGTCAGGCGCGTGCACGCTTTCACTCTTGCTCCGTGGAAGCGCTGTGAAGGCAGAAGTGTTTGGGAGTGTTTTTATGAGTCTCCTGGTGGCTCCTTTTGTTCGACCATCGGGCCAAAAGTTTGGCGACATGCAACATGAGTTGTCCGCGGAGGTGACTCTGACCGAGGGAAAAATCTCCCCAGTGTTCCCTGACCACGGTCAGAATACCGAGCAGGAAAGGATAACACTGTCGAGTGTGACAAAAAAGGCTAAACTAAAGTTGCACAAGCGTCACAGGAGGACGTGGATCAATATTGGAGTAGCGTTAATATTGGAGTAGGCGGAAAAACCTAAGAGGATGAAACGGGACCCACAGCTTGCTTTCTTCTTGCTAAAAAGGTAAGACCTCGTCACGAAATTGCAATAGGGTCTATTTATGATAAGCAATGCACAATAAAACTACTACTACTAACTAACGTCTTGGCACGTCACTGGCTTCCATTCCGCTTTTCGCCAGAGGGGACGCAAATCTGCAAAAACTCGATAGCTTGCGACATGGAACTTTAATGCAGTAATTTTCTGTGATTAATTAATTAGTTAACGCTTTAACTTTGACAGCACTAATATATATATATATATTTTGTATTTGTACATTTCTGGAACACTATAAACCTGTTTTTGAACACATTGAGTGATGTTTTTTTAAATTCCATTTCTTAATTGTTCCCCCAAAAAATCAACCCGTTTAACAGGAACACACATTTGCTTTATGTTTGTTCTTATCATTTTTTTTTTAACTTATAACAGCAAACCTCCCTGATTTCAATTAGCTTCTGAATACTGTGGTTATTGTGTGCAGTGTTTCCTACAGATTTGAAATCTACTTGGGTGGGGGGACTCCAGCAGTGGGGATGGGAGGCGGGTTGGACGGGAGGTGGGTCTCAGTCCTGTTACAACATCTCCTCTAGCCTCACGATCCACAAGTGAGTGACGGCGAACTAACGTTACATGCGGTACATCCTGTCTTTTGAAATATATTTTTTATAAATGTTCTTGAAAACTTCTTGGGTGCTGGCCAATTTACTTGGGTGGTCCGCCCAAGTATTAACATGGTGTGGAAAACACTGGTGCGGACTGTTGGTTATTGAGTGCTTTTTACATTTAAAAAAATGATATATATTTTTTTACATTGTGCTGTTTTAAATTTTACAAGGTCATAGAATTTGACAATGTTTAATTTGATGATTAATGGATTATTTGGGTTTATATAATTGGAATGATTAATAACTCATGTAGCTCAAAAACAGATTGAGTGTTAGTTTTGTATGTATTACCTAATATTTCCACACAGTAAGTCAGGCATGAAATTAATAATGCACAATATAATGTGTATAATGATTTATTTTAGACCATTTGTTTTATAGCGTTTTGGATATTTTTCTTTTAATGTTCTCATGAGATTTCCAGCATAGTTTTGCATGAATTATGCCGAGAAATTTTATTTAATTTACTCTTTCAATTTTAACAATGATTTGACTTGGAGTTTAATTTGTCTAGTGCCAAAGATGATGAACTTTGTTTTGCCAAGATACTAGGATAATTTGTTTGTGTCAAACCAGTTGGGTTTTTTTGTATATGTAATTATTTTTCCACAGTAGTCACAATCTGCGCAAGATTTTCTCCTGAGCGATATAAAGGTGCAAAGGTTTAAAAAAATAAAAAATAAAAAAAACTTTAAATACACAGCATATATCATTAATATGCAGTATGAATAATTTAGGACCAAGCACAGACATGTGAAATGAAATTCCACATAGGCATTGCCGATTTCTGAGAAATGTCATCAAGTTTTCCGGCAGCATTTCAAATGTCTCAACAGAAATCCTTGTATAAACTAACATCAGGATTTATGTGTAAAGACAAGTTGTGTTGCAGTACATAAACTGACCTGAAAGCGCTGTGTTAGAGGACATGTCATTGCAGTGCAGCACAAGTTGGGAAACATTTCCCTATTGTTCAATCGGACTCGACCTTGTGTAGCCATCACCGTGTCACGGGTGCGCACACACATCAGTGACACCGCTCCCCGGTTCTCTGACAGTCCCACTTTATAGCTGCCATCTGCACGTGGGTGGACCTGACGCTTCCAACGACCGTTAATGACACAAGCCTCAGGATGTTAACCAAACTTGCAAAACTTAGTGAGACCTTGAGAAATTATGCCCACAAGCAAGCTGCGGCCTTAACCCAGCTGACTTTTGTATCGCACCGTCTGGTGCAACCGCAAATAGTTCACTTTTTTTTTTAGGGTGTTGTAGGACAAGGCTGAAAAGGAGAACAAAAAGCATTAGTAGATCATCATTAATAAAAATACTTAAATATATCTTAGATGATTATTTGAGAGCGCATTGTGGTGAGGGACAGTTGGGCCCTCACAAGATAGACAGATTCCAATAAATGGCCACTTCTTTTTCAAAAAGCACAAAAGTCTTTGTGCAGTTAAATCCTGCTTAAAATTCAAATCTTGTAACTTACTGCAAGTCAGTATGAGTGATCACAGAGCATTGTTGCCCAGAGGAAACTGAATTTGTTGTTGTGTGAAGGAATACTGTTATATTCCAAGATCAACAAGGATATCCAAGAACATGATGGTGATCAATAAAATCCTCAAACTTTAATAGCATTTCGAGGGCATCCTTTGGAGTGTATTGCAGATGCCAACCATGTGTGTGCACTACAATATCGTGTCTATTTTCATTTAAAATAGCTTTTATTAAGGAAGAACTAGTATTTACATCTATAGATATATGATATCTATATGTTACAAGAACATACAACAGTCAGAGTTATGCATTCCAAGCAGATTGGAAGGAACAACTGGAGTGACAGTGTGATGTCAAATAAGTGCAAATACATGTGATGGAATAGAACAAGCAATATTCATATGGATCAGCTGCAGCGTCCATTCCCAAAATGAATCTGTTACTGTGGCGTAGTGCCAAATCTTAGACCCCAGAGCAGACCCAAATTAGAATATAAAAGAAAAAGAAATACTTAAATGAAAAGAAAAAGCTTGTAACACATGAAATGCAATAAGAGAGATGCAAACAAAAAGCGATGACAAAGGTTTGACATGGAGAGAATTCAAACTGACCTTTAGCAAACCATACGCAAACCACGCTCCCAAACGATCAGGGTCCGTCCAAACTGACAGAATAAGAGCAGAAGCGTCAATAGGTGCCTTTGTTTGAGTCCGGCCAACCTCGTCAATTTCTGTGGTGGCCATTTTGTTTTATTGAGAGAAGATTCGCTTCCCGGTTTAAGTTATTGCGATATTGTGGTTGATTTTGACAAATAAACATGAAATGAATTATGGATAATCCAACAAACGACAAAAGGTGGTACGGAAATTACTGCAGTGTCATCAATATTCCAAGTTGCTCTACGACGATTGACGAACCAACGGGAAAATGCGGCAAAAGGCATCCGTTTCCTAATCCGGAAAGAGGGAGAGATCTGTAAATTTGTAACTCAATATTAGCTAGCGTCAGCTGTAATTTTAGTAGTTATTGCCATTAGTTTATACTTTTTGCGATTCGAAGATGTGATAGCATTTAGGTATTATGTTATGGCTTCTGCTGATTACCATCATCATCAATTCAGTTTTCATCTTGATGAGCTCCAGAAGGATGTTTGTTTGTATATCTCTGGAAGTGCCGTAAGGTCACTCGTTAAGGGAATGGGAAAGTATCAACTCTGTGAATCGTGTTGGTTTTCTCTCCGCCCCTGAATTTCATCTCAAACTACACTAATTCAGTCATTTTATGATACTCATAATGTTATGTCGATATGCCAACCCCTGTTCAAAGAATGCTGCAGGTGCCAGCTTTGTTGCACACACAGAATATGTATATAGATTAAGTATTTTCTGGTGAATTGATTGGTGATTGGTAAATGGGAAGTTCGTCACGTGGTATGGGTGTGGTTCGTCAGCACAGGTGATAAATCAGCTGTTCACTTGGTGGAAGAGCTTCTTTTCCTTTGAACTGTCAGAGGGTGAGATGGGGAGATCCTACTTTTTGCTGACCGCACGCACAGACGCACGTACGCACGTACCTAGGCACGTTGTTCTTTCTGGTATACACATGGAGCTCACTAGTTGAACATATTGAACATTAATACCATCCTCGAGATTGCTTTTGACGGCAAGTGGAACGGACATGGTTGCGGCCGTTGGAGCGCTCGAGATTGTGCACACGTGATCTGGCAGGTAAAGATTCCCCCATTTCTGCCTCTTGGTGGCCAAAATGTATCTGGAAAGTCACCTGTAAATGCGGTCAGATTTCGCCAACTGTAATATTTGAATATTTCATTATGTTCGAATGTTCAATGACCATCTGAGAAAAGGTAAAAAGGGTGCAGAGTCCAACAAGTCCAAAAAGCTAAATCTTTTATTTTTTTATTTTTTTATTGATTTATAATACAAATAAAGTAAAAAAGTTTACAAATTAGTCTTACTCTGTTTCTATCATTATAAATTACAAATGTTCACCTTCTGTAATCAATACACCTTGAAAATGTCTACTCGCTACTCGAAATGTTGAATATACAGTATAAAGTAATAATATAGATAAAGCTCCGGGTGACTACAATCCTGTACAGGACGCTGTGTGTGACATAGCCCATCCCGATGTGCGAATAAAGTTAAGAAAAATTTTACTTTGCCGAATGTGCGGATTTTGGGTGTAAATGTACGTAAGTAAATACAATTAATAAATTAATAATTCATTAGGTAGTAAGCAAATATGTAAATAAAATAAATATCAATAAATTCATAGCACAAAATACAGCAGGCACCATAAAACAAAAGCCAAAGATTAAAGATGTGTTTTAAGACGTACTTTAACAGTGGATAGTGAAGAGGGTCTTCTGCCCAGATTTAGTCATAACTGTTTTAATTTATTTATTTCCTCAGTAGAACTTGTATCTGTGGATGTGTCTTTGTGAGTGATGTCGCAATTTCTGCCAAGTGTCTGTAATCAATGATGTGTTTAAAGTCTTATGGTCATGACTGGGATCTCATGACTGGGATCTCATCAATTTCCACAACAATGTAATCAATGATGTGTTTAAAGTCTGAAGTCCAGGTGGGCTGTTTGGAACCGCCCTTCAAAAATTGTATAAAAAGGTTGTAAGTGCCTGTAATCGACACACTTGCGAGAGACTCCCACCATTGCTGGGAGCTCGCTTGTGTCCGGAATATTCTGTAAAATAAAACCTTCGAAGGACCTAATATTTAACGAAAGGTCATTCCAAAATCTATGGGGTGAGATTTGTCTAAAATCTCTCTTATGTTTCTATAGACCCTTCTAGTGTGACGTCATGTTTGCATGCCGCCCTTGCTGGAGGACAAGCCGCCAACGCGAGTAAATGAGAAATCAATTAGTGAGACGTAGAAAATAGGTGAAACAGTTTCTAAATCTGCGACAAATGCAATGCTAAACTTCTGCGCGGCCTACGGTTGCTCTAATCGGGTAAACAGAGATAGGAAATCATTCTTTCGGCTACCAGCAGTGTTTTTAAACCAGGAGGAAAAGACAAAGGAGTTGAGTGAAAGAAGACGAGCACGGTGGCTAGCTAACCTACGACGTGACTGCTTTGCACCCTCCAAAAATACGAGGATATGTTCAGATCACTCTATATCAGGTAGTTTTCTCCTTTTCAAAGAGGGTCATAACACTAACATTTGATTGTAAATTCCAAGCAGGCGTGACAAATGTGATATATGAACAAACCTACCTTGACTTGTGTACCTGGTTGCACATCCATGCAAGTTTTAGTTGGAAATGTCATTCAACATTAATCTGTCAGTTAATGGGATTTTCAGCAATCAGACATACAAAACATGTACCCAATGTTGAAATATTCAACATTTATTTTTAATAAAAAAAAAAAAATCATGTTGATTTAATATCATAGAACATTTTTCGTAGGTCTTGCAAACATTTTCACATGATAATCATGACACTTTATCAAAGTTTACTTGCCAAATTTAGGTTGTGAGAAATCGTGTATTTTTGTTTTTTTTAATCGGCTGTTTGTTAGCTAAGATAGCTTGAAAGGCTTCGATGTACAGCAAGATGAGTTTATCCGGACACAAACGATTTAATGAATGACGTTTTACACCAGTAACCCGTGTCAACCAAAATATAAAGATAAATATAGAACATACATTTGCGGCTACGTGACAAACATCTTTACCAGATAAAAATGCACGAAGCGCCTCTCGCTGTTCAACAGCAAAGAACCATCATCATTCACGGAACTCTCTACAGTGTGGTAGGACACTACCAACAAACAGAACTGCGACAAACTTTTGGAAAAGAAACACCTTAAGGATTCAAGTGGAAAAAGAAGTGATCACAGACTTTAAAACTTGAATTACAGACTACTTAAAATGACTTTATTTTTCAAGGGCCCATTTTAATTGTCTTTAATTGTTCAATTTGTGTGGTGCTATTGTTATTGGTGACGTACTGTCACGAGAAGCACTTTGTTAAAAGTTACCTTCTCTGATGTGTTCATTTATGGTCACAGCTCACTTCACTTAGCTCCATAGTCTTATCTAGAGTCATCTGTGTTATTCTGTGTATACTGGTTACACAATGTTGAGCAAATTGCCTGCTCGTCTGTTGAGCCAGTTGCAAGTTCGTCTCAAGTGTATTGTTGGGAGGAGGAAGGTAGTTTTCACAGTTTTTACTTTCTGAGAACCGTGGTCCAGGACCTCAAAAAGATCCAACCAATGAAATGTGTGCATCAATAGTGGGCAGATTGCAGGGCAATGACATTTCCAATAGTTTGGTCTCTATTGTAGGAGATTTGGAGGATCTAACAAATGAACTTCATTCACAAGCAAATTATAGTATTAATTCTGCTTTACACAAAAAACAAAAAAAATTATAATATATCTGTGAAACTTGAAAACCCATTCACAAGCCTGAATACTGATTGGAAACACAATAAATACTTCCACCTTAAGTGGGTAATCGGTGTGAGATATGATAACAGGAGAAATAAAAATGTATCAAGTACCTATAAAAGATACTTTCATATATGTGCCAATTTTGGAAACATTGAAATTCATGTGTAAAAAAGAAGAAATTTGTGTATTACTCAAGCAAGAGGCAAGGTCTTCTCAGCCTGACATTTACAATGACTTTTCGGATGGAAGTTATTTTCAGAGCCATCCTCTGTTCACAGCTGAGAGACATGCATTACAAATTCAAATATACTATGATGATTTTCAAAGGAATTCACAAAATTGGTTGTTGTTTTTTTTTTTTTGCTGTAAGGAACTTGCCCCCCAAATTTAATTAATCTCTAATGAATATACATTTGCTAGCACTTTTACGCACACAGGATCTTCTGAAGTATGGTTTTGATTTTATACTGGAATCACTGATAAATGATGTGAAAAAACTTGAAAACAAAGGGATAAGTCTTCCATTTTCTGATGAGCCAGTTCATGGTACAATATAACATGTCACTGGCGATAATCTGTGGATGCACACAATTCTTGGTTTTAATGAATCATTCAGTAGCAGTCATTTCTGTCGCATTTGTTTGATAGATAAGTATGATTGTCAAACAGTGTACAGTGAGGATGGGCCCAAGGTGATAATTCGGGGAAAAGATGTGTTTGAAATGCATTGCCAGTCTCTCTTAG
This sequence comes from Leptonotus elevatus, assembly GCF_054856555.1. Classification (NCBI taxonomy): domain Eukaryota; kingdom Metazoa; phylum Chordata; class Actinopteri; order Syngnathiformes; family Syngnathidae; genus Leptonotus; species Leptonotus elevatus. Next base: position 3,230,780 of record NC_141250.1, on the reverse strand, counting down.
AAAACCCACAACAGAAGTCATGCTTTGTTTTGTTTTTTAAAACTTCTAAACTTAATTCACTAAGGTACTTCCATGTTTGTGACAACTATGTGTTTGATATTATGCATGATCTTCTTGAGGGTGTAGCAATCTCAGAATGAGATGAAATTACTTTTTGAACATCTCACACAACACTGCATCTTACAACAGGACTTGCTTTCCAGAATTTATGGATATTTTGAAAGAAAAAAAAATCATCCCATAAAAATTATTTTGGATTGTACTGCCAATAGTATTGGCTTGAATTCTATTCAGACATTGTGTCTTGTGAAAAAATTTGTGAACTGCTGTTTGATGACATTATTCCTACTGGAAACAAAAACTGGGAGTTGTTGTTGTTACTCCAAATAATGAACACCTTCTGTCACCTTAGGTATAACTGTATATCAAAAGCATTTGATTGTTGACCACCACAGACTACTTAAGCAATTGTATCCACACAAAAACCTGATACCCAAGCATCATTCTGTGATCCATTACCCGTCTTTCATTCGTAAAATTACCCCATTATTGCATATGTGGTCGATGAGATTTGAAGCCAAGCACAAATAGTTTAAAGATTTTTTTGAAAATTTCAAAAACATAACCAAATCCCTTGCTAAAAAGCATCCGGTTGGAATTGCTTATGAATGAGAAACTCATTTAAACAGTTTGGGCCCATGAAATCCTTTTCACTGCCAGAAGAGACTGTGGTCAACAGTAATATGCTTGAAATGATCTCTTTAAAAGAGGTGTTCTCAACTAGTTGGGTTCAAGTTGAGGGTATTGAATACAAAGTTGGATTTGTCGTTTGCAGAGAAATGAATGATGATGTTCCACTTTTTTTGTCAGATAGCTGACGTACTTTTGATTGATGATCACATTATTTTGTTGACAAACAAGTTATTTACTTTTGATCACCATTACCATGCATTCAAAGTTGTGCATACTGGGGAAAGGTGCATGATAAAAGTATCTGAACTGAAATTCCAAAAAACTGTTTAATATTCAAAGCTCATGTAATGTTTCAAATGACTGCTTGTATATCATACCTTCTTTCACAATGTTTTGATTTAGCGTGAAAAGGTAAAATAAAGGCTACTGACTGGCTCAAAAGTACAGTTTTCATAAATGTTTAAAAAAAACACGTATACACAATTTTACCTTTTTCTGGACTTTTAAGGAGTCGAACTAACACTGACTCTGCCGAAAAACATATGTGTCCGAGAAGAGTTACTTGTCTACTACCTCTATAGTGTTAATTGAACTCTCTTTAGTGAGCTAAAAATTTTGCTCTGGCCATGTGTTAAAATATGTTACTATTAACCAAGTGTTGATTTGACTCCGGAAAGTGTAGAGCTATACTGTATAAACTCTGAGGAAGTGTTGAATTAACTCTGTAGGAGTCAAATCAACATGGGACTTTTTGCTGTGTAGAGAGAAAAGTAATGTGCTGTTAAGCACAGTTTACAAGTTAAAAAAAGAAAAGAAAAAAAGTTGATTATGTAGAAATGAATAGTTGGTCGATTATTATTAAGTGGAAATGATTTATTGTCTTCTGTATTCATAATTGTTATTTTACCAAGCAAAAATATGTTTTAAATTTTTATCATACCCAATTATTCAATATAACTTTCCGTAGGATATTCGATATAGCTGCGGACCTAGGGGACTGCAGCACGCAGCGCTATACCAGTTCATACATAGCATAGATGGATAATGAAAGAGACGTCCAGACATCTGACACCTGGGGTGGACTGGCCATCTGTAATTTGATGAATTTCACAAAAGCCTGGTCCATTTTCCATCCAGTGGCCAGTCACCCAAGTTGATAAATATTAATTGGCACGTGTCGCTGGCTGCCGTGCGCACTCCCTTCCCACGGCAACGAACGGCGAATTGTAATAGTGGAAATGAATCTAATCTGCAATCTATAGAGAATCGAATGACAAAAGATCACCAAACAGTTGTGTTCGCTTACGGACAAACACACAAGCACAACCATAAAAAACAAGGACTAGTTTGAACCACAAAACACTAGAAAGGCAGCAGGAGTCAGCAATAATGATCCGTCCCTGTTCTTCCGTCGCTTGTGTTGCACCTAAACATTCAGTTACCAACCATTGCCAAGAAGACCATGAAAAGAGACAGACAGGTAGATAGCAGAAACATAATAGTATCTTTGCTCATTTATCTAAACCAGCAACACATAGTGACAGACAGAACAATGATTCACTCCATGTGAAGTTTTTGTTTGGTTGTGAGATTTTTTTCATATTGATTGTAATGATTGTATACTGTCACAAATATATTTACAGTTACGTGCAGGAAAGCTCAATACAACCCGACAGGTCTGACTGTGACAATGTTGTCCCTTTTCCAGGTCTTTAAGTATCAAGTGTACCAATATACTGTAGGCTAGTGTAGGCTTATTTTAAGGTACCACAGTAACATACTAATGTTTTATTTTATAACATCCAAAAAGGATGTATGCATTCAGAGCCAAAACAACATATCCGAGCTTAAATCAGGTCCCTGTCTGGCTCAAGTTAAAGTCTTCCATGCAGTATTCCAGAAGTGCGCACCTTTGGGATACTGGGAGGGATCAATAGATTTGCCCAAAGCTAAATTCCGCTTGTGGGACCCCGGAGTGAAAAGTGACGCAAGAACCCTCGGCAAAATCAATATCCCTGTTCAGTCGCAGCGGGCAAGCGCGCGCCTTAGCAAGGAAAACGCGCACACGCCGAGACAAAAAGGGAAGCCCCCTTTCATGAGGATGGATAAGAGATTATTCTTCGTCGTGACTGAAGCACACAACGTTTTCTTACAATTTCACTTATTTTCATAAACTCATTGTCTAAAGACACCATGAACAGCATATTTATCACACCGCCACGTGGAACTATACAACTCTAATTTAATCCACTGGCGAATGCATAAGCAGCATGCACAACAAAAATAATAATAATAAATAATGAACACGACGTGATATGAATGAAATCTCGCCACTGCGTCAGTGTGGCTCCAACACATCAATCCTGAACGTCAACAATGCAACGCCGTTTCACAAAGGAGATGGCTCCATGACAAATAAAGGTCGATAACTTAGTTGAAGAGGAGTGTCTTAATCATTTCCAAAGTGTTGTGTGTCAATGCGCATCTCGGCTGACTTGTAACTTTTCATGCGATGTTGTTCAGAGTTGCAAAAATAATAACAAAGAAATTCCCACATGCCAACATAAAGTAAGTTATCAGAACTTACCTTAATTGTCTTTGTAGACTGGCATTTAACTTGATGGGATACTGTGGCGGTTTGGTTCATTGTGGGAAGAAGTAAAAACGGTCCTCTCCTATCCAAGTCCGGCAACAAAGTCGAGCAAGCCAATACGCCGTGCCGTCCTTCTGATGGATAATGGAAGCTTGCTTGGATGAGGTGACGCTGCGCACGCAACGCTGTGGAGCCAATTAATGTGCAGGATTGGGCAACCAAGAGCGCACTTGCACTTTTACAAATAGTGGTCAGGCGGCACCAAATTATTTGAACATAATAAAAAATATATGACTAAATAAATACTAATCACTCCTCCTGGGGAGTCCATTTAGTTATTGGCCTATGCATCTCAATTCATACACACACAGTTGAAACGTTTGGACAATATAACCTATACAGTAGGCAAGTAAAAAATAAAAATAAAAATAAAAAAAGTTGTTCATTACATTAGAAGTATTTTGAAACGGAATAGAAATTTGATGGGGGGAAATCATTCACTATAAGTGCAGGCAGAAATGATGGACAAGTAAAACAGCAAGGCATAGTTGTCATGGCAACTTGATCTCCTCAGATCAAGCTGAGACTTTGCTGTAAGGCAAGGTTTATACCACCTGACTGCATAGCTGAACTATAGAATCATATCTTATTTAGTTTATTTGCCTGCATGCTAGTAAGGTTTAATCAAGATTCTCAGTTTTTCATCAGTTATGTGCCATTTATGGTGGTAAGTTTATATTAAACATTGGTTCGCAGGGTTAAACTGTGCAACTGCAGTCAGTGGTGACTCGTCAATAAAAGTTAATAATAAATTAATTAATTAATTAATTAATAAATAATGATGATTACATTAATTAGTTTCATATTTTAGCTGTCTGTCTTTAGTTGTAGTAACTTCAGTCCCTGTCCACACATAAACACGTTTCAATGCAAAGGTTTTTCATCATTTTTTGTTTTCTCCCACAAAGACGAAAAGAAGACGCTAACAATTCCAGTTCTTGCGTGACTGTGCATGAATGGTGCTAACTCTAACATTAACAATGGTGGATTTTTTGTCAGACTTTCTTTTTACCTTGGAATTGGTGATCAGGGCTTTTGTTCTGAATCAGAAATTCAATCTCATCACCAATGGCACACAAACGTCTCTTTTTTTCTCGCTTTACAAAGCTGAGTAACCTGGGCATCAGCAGCTCACTGTACACCTTTATACAATAGACCCTACAATATCTGGAGGGGAAGCACCTCGTCCACTCTGATCCTGAACGCGGGGACACCTCAGGGCTGTGTCCTCAGTCCCCTGTTCCGCTCCCTCCTTACACATGACTGCTTATTCCCATTCAACTCAACATCACCATAATCAAATTTACTGATAACGCCACCCTTGTAGGACTGATCAAGGACACCTCCTAAGGAGAGGAGGTTCAGCATTTTAGGTGATGGTGTGAAATCAACAACTTGGACCTGAATACAGCCAAGACGAAAGAGATGATCATGGACATCAGAAAATCCAAAAGCACTGAGCATTCCGCCCCACAAATCGAGTTCTTCGAAGTCCACATCTCGGCAGACTTTTCTCAAGAAACTGTCAAGCCCAGCTGATAAAACTTTTACAGATCCATCACGGGGAGCCTACTGACATGTTTAATAAGTAAAATCATGTTTGTCAATTGAAAATGGATAAAAGTCCTGAATGGTAAACGCTGTGTTTTTTTCGATTATATGCAGCCACTGTATCTTCATTATTTTATTCCAAATCCACTGTGATTGGGTGACTAGGAATATTCTGCCATTTTCCAAGATACATCTGAACCTCTTAATTTACACACAATAATACCAATCATAATTGTAATCCCTTTAAACCAAAAATAAACATTAGTGCACCAAAAATCAAATCACTCCTCAAAATGAAATCCATGTAAAAAACAATAACAACTATTTTGATAAGCATCAGGTGCAGCATACAGAGAAACAATCCACCCACACACTTCAGAGTGAAATTTCCAGTGAGAGGACGAATGTGCTGGCAGGCACCAGAAATAAATTCCAGAAAGTGAGTAAATGTGTCTGTCTTCATTCGCTGAAATTGCATGTTTCTCTTCTCGGCACATTAATATGGTCTCGCTATGTACCTGAGACTTGGACGTTATTTTGACAGAAAATGTAATGCTATATTTTTTGTTTCAATTAAAATCCAACCTAACCTGAGAGCTGCTAATCTGGTTGGTCTCAAGTCACTTTCTATCAATTAATGATAATACATTTTAAACAAAGGTGCTTTCTAAAGAGATTTAAAAAGAAAAACATGGGTGAAATTTATGTAAGTATGAGCATCAAATGTTTTTAAATGATCTTCATATAAACATCTCTAGGCAGCTGTTAATAATTGTGGGTGACTGCAAGTACATGTTAGGACTATCTGGTAATTACTTCCCATGTGCATTTAATACGTTTCCCAATTAATGAGACAAAGAGAAGTGAGCTGAGTTTAGATGTGTGAGGATGAGTTAATGCAATGGAGCGTATGAACTGTGACTGAGTCAGGAGCTTCATTATCACTGTGACAACAACACATAGACTGGCAGGAGTTCCGGTATGTTAAGCTCTTTCTTTATGCAAGTAGTGTATTAAACATTCTCTCAAATGCAGAAACAAAATGTGGAAAGAAAAGCAAATATTCGAACCTTAAGGTTTAAAGATCATCTAAGACAATGAGAACACTGAAGACAACAAACAAAATTATATCTACTGTATCGCAAACCATATGCACAGAAAGTAGTTTGTAAACCAACATTTGTCAATCAACACTAATCGCTCTATCTTCAGATGAAAATATGCAGGGTACAGAGTGTTATGCATGACTGAGCATGTATGCATCCAGGCTCTTTCAGGGACTTCCAATTTTAGTTCCATCTCTGCAAAGCACCTTTTGTGCATTGCATTGAATGCAAACCCCCCCTTTAATGTCAGAATTCTGACTTTAAAGTGAGATCTGACTTTAAAGTGAGAATTCTGGCTTTAATCACAAAAACTTTAAACAGAATTCTGACTTTAAAGTGAGAGTTCTCACTTTAATCACAGAAACTTTAAAGTCACAATTCTGACTTTAAAGGCACAATTTTGAGAATGAAGTCAGAATCCTGCCAACCTTTTTTTCTTTTCACTGGCCCTAATCTTCTTTGCTCTCCAGAAGTGCACTAAATAAAATAAAAATTACATAAGATATGATGACTGTGAAAATACAATGCAAATGTTATGCTCATGAATATTACTGATGCAATAATAATGACAGATATGCGTGGGAGCCAGTCAAATGATTAATCATTTACTTTAGAAAAAGTATCAACTTAACTAAATTCAAACGCGCCTGAAGGTTTTGATGAGTTCAACATGCTAATTGTCTTTTAGAGAGAAATTAATTACGTACATGTTGAGTGGGGACAGAATCCCACACTCAACACGGTTGTTTCAGTGAAATGACTTGGCCTTGGAGACTAACTTGCTTTGAAGCTTCACCACCAGTGATGGGACAAAATCAATTGTGTCCAATTTGCTTTGAAGGGGAAATATAGCTACTTCGTATTGCTGTATGGTGCAGCTCACTGGGACACAGACACTAATCCATTGTTCTCTTTGTTATGAAACCAGAAGCTGGCATTTCCATTTTAAAATGAGTTCCACTGTATATTAATGGCATATTAACTCATTTTGTACAGAGGCCACTACCACCATTACTACAATTCATTGTAGGGACAGCATTTTTAAAGACGTTTCTGCTCCCAACCTTTTCAGCTGTAGCTCACTTGTGATATGGATGGATTAAAAAAAAACATATATATATATATATATATATATATATATTCCCATAGTCATATGATAAAACCTCCATCCGCCGCCACTGAATAGCAGATATGATGAATGGAATGTTGTAGCATGGTCCTCTGGAAGCAGGAGCCCCTCCTGTCGACAGAGGAAATAAAAAGATAAACATTTAGTCAGGGTGGTCTACTACATAGACATAAATGATAAAACAGTCCATATTACAATACTTAATACATGCACCATGCATACAGTATATATGCCCCTTGGAAAAAACTCCACAGCCGCCACTGCTATCAGTATCTATTTACTGCTGCTACAGTTTAGTTACCAATATTATGTACAACTCAATGTGTAGCTCCTGCAAGTTTCGCACTTCTACCCAACTAATAAGACTTTTCCCGAATCAAATGAAAAGAAAACAGCTTGTACAACCGATTTTAAAGATCTGTCCATCAGATCAACTCATATAAAATTGTCTATTCAAAATCCTGGCTTGAAGCTTTTATTCTGGTCATAAAAACAGTACATGTCTGAGTCAGGTAAATCCTATATTGTAATGAAGCGAACTAATAGTCAACCATAAAAGCAGGTTAGAATGTGCTGCTGCTGCTGCTTCTCCTCCATGTAGCAGTCCAAAAATATTTGTGGGGAGCATTACATGGTAGGAGCTGGTCAATGTATGTGGCACTGTAGATGGACTGCATGTTCCCGACATCACCCACTTATAAGTAGTTAATTTGTGTTGTGTGCTACTGGCAGTGTGTATACTGTACTACAGTGTGCATGCTATGGATATATCCACATTATGTAGCAATGGTCTGCAACGAGAGATACAAATTTTTTAATTGTGGCTTTGCAGTTATCAGACAATTCATTTCAATTTCAATTGTTTACTGTCATTTTAGGGGTTGAGCGGATTGCCAGATCGTTACATTAAATTAACTTTTTGTTCCTTGTGAATTTCATCCTTGCTTGAGACTAAGGCCTTGTACAAACATAGCAGGGTATTTTTAAAACTGAATATTTACCTCCTCCATTTGTAGAAAGAAAAATCTGTCCACACTGCCTCGTTTGTTATGAAAAAAAACACATCCACATAAACGCACGCAAAAACGGAGAAGTGAGTTTTTAAGCTCATTTAGATGCATGCCAAGCCTCTAGGCGGCAGTAGTTAGCCAAATACTGCTTGACTCGATGTCACACGTGCATGGACTGTCAGCGCACACAAGACTTTATATATATATATATATATATATATATATATATATATATATATATATATATATATATATATATATATATATATATATATATATATATATAATACATGTAAACAGTCAGAGTGAGTACATCAAAAACAGATCATAGAGGAAAACAAAGAGGATAAATACACAATTATATAAAGCTTCACTTTTTGGTTTGTTTTTGTTTTACAATTTGTGAGTGACATGTGTAGCGAAATGACATATATATCCGTTTATAATGGTTGCACGCAAACGCAGATCCGGAAAAATCCAAAAATCTCCAGTTTGGCCGGAGTTTTTGGAAATCTTCGTTTTTTAATGAAAGAAATCCCTGGGGACGTGTGGATGACAGGGCAAAATGCAGAAACGTGTAAACAGGGCCTTAAAAAAAAGACTCTTTTCACTTTACCTGCAATTACGTCTCTCCAGCACAATCCTTTCACAAAGCCATCCTTGTTTTCATGTGGCAGCCATGGCTCAGGAGTCAGAGCGGGTCGTCCATGTATCGAAGGGTCAGCGGTCATGTGTCATACTTGGTCAAGAAACTTCAAACCTTAACTCCATTACCATTCACACTGGTGTATGGCAGGTGCTAATGTTTGATGGTGGTGGCAGCCATGCCTCTGTCAGGCTGTGGCTCTGTATGTAGTTTAACCGCCACCAGGGTGTGAATGTGCGAGTATGTGAATAATGTATCCATTATAAGCACTATAATTGTGCAAAAGAGAAAGTGCCATATAAATTAGTATTTTTATCATTATTATTCATGTCTGATATGAATGGTGCTGTCTTTAATAAATATATCAGACTTAATTCTAAATCTGTAAAAAGCATAGTATGCTCATGATTCTCTCCTACTGACTAAGCACACATTTTTGTATCGTACAATAGTAGTACTATACTCAACCCTGCCAGTCCTCCACAACCACCAAATGAACCACTCTGCTCACCTGGGTGCACAGGTGCTTCAAAGCAATCAGCCACTATTTGTGCCTCTCACGCTAACTCACTCTGACAAATTGTTCTTCCACTCTCATGCAAGACTCTTGTTGGAATTTTAGCATTTATTTGCTCTTATGTTCAAATGTTATCTTTTTAGCATTCCAATAGTATTCATTCACTCACCAGAGGTGCATGTTCATTTTGGACCCAAAGAGGATAAAAATGACTGGACACAAGGTCTGTAAAAGTTTATCTGCTTTTATCTCTAGAATTTAATCAAGTACAAGTTCTCAATTGAGGGCCGTCTTTTTAATCTGTCTGCGCGAAAAGAGGATTGTGTGAACAATCCCAAAGAACGGCAAAGCTATTCTGGCTTATTTATACAATAGTTCAAAAACAGCCAGTCTAAACATTAACTCCTAATCTACTTTGTACCAAAAAGGGAGTTTGCTTTTCCCCTTTTCCACCCAAGTCTGCATCTCATGATTTTTCATTAGTCAACATCGTATCATTAGCAAAGTTCACAATAACCTTGTAATCATCATATTGCAAAGAGTAAAATCCACTGACCGATTGTACTGGTCAGCCTGACAGTTGCTTATGTGTAAATAAATTTGATTTGTACTTGAAAGTGAATGATTAAATGTCCCTGTAAAAATGCTTGATCAAAACACAATGCGAATAAAACAATCTTAGCAAAACATAATGTGTGTAATCAATGTGTCATGTAATCATTAATACTGAAAATAACATAATTTTGTGTGATTTATTCCATCACTCTCCAAAACTCTTCCATAGATTGAGTTTTGAATTCCGTTTTTCGACTTCTTCTGCCATCCCTGCTTTGTAATTTTCCTGGTAATAACCTCACCTTTCTAACCCTGACTATGGGCCAAATCCACTAAGAATGCACTGCGTCTGCTGATAGCGCCATAAATTGCTCTTCATTTGCACCCACAGTTTGCTCCCTCTTGCAGTTTTTTGCGATTGCTTCAGCACGAAGTAGAAAACAAAGATTTTGATTTGGAAAACGCTACATGCAATTAGCACAACCACACACATGAGATGCACTACATCTCACATGCTTGAAACACTTTTGTAAAAACTATATACATGTATGTATAAAGTATAAACCATCCAATGTTACATCTTAAGTTGTTTCATAAAGCTTAATAATGTTTGAACCAGTTATACTGTAAAATAAGTACACAGAGATAATACAATTATACAACATGGAAAATTAACCAAACAAGATCAATTCTACAGACTATTTAAAATATGATTTATTTCTCTTTATAAATGAGTCAACATAGACAATCACAAAAAAATGTGTTCCACATTCTAAAAAGAGAATTGTTGAACCAATTGAATATATTCACTTGAATTAAGTTAATCCAAAGTGAATACTGTATATTAAGTTTAATGAATAAATAATGAAATAAACTTAATATATTCACTTTGGATTAATTTAATTCAATCGTGTGTTACCAATTGAAGCAATTTTTTCTTAATTGGTCAACAGTTTGTAATCTTAAATTGGTTCAACAATTCTCTTTTTAGAGTGCAAAACTGTAAGACTAGAAAATGGAAAAATTAAAATACAATACTGCCGGTACTGGTTACATTTACTGTAAAGTTTAAAATAATAAAATAAAAAAGAAAGAAAGAAAGAAAATCGGAATAAAAATTATATTACACATCTAGCCAGAAAATTTGATCAACATTGCAGGCAATATCTTCATTAGCATTTAAAATTTTTTTATTTTTTTTTACTTATTTACTTGTTGGAAGGTCCTTTTGGATCTGCTACGATTTGGCTGAACTTTTAGTAGTCTCCCTCAGCATCAATCCATGTTTGAACATTTTCAACTCGTGTTGCACAAATTCCTATTCTTCTTTGACGACGTTCTTCTCCTATTTCAGGTCTTCATCGACCTCTACCTCCTGCTTGTCCTCCACTGATTCCCCCTCTGTCAGGTTCAATAAGCTGACATTCATTAAAAAAAACACACACACAATGAAGGAGAAAAGACACCTTGTACATTTTCACAAGCTGGCGAGGAGAACGGGCAGAGGGTGTGCCTCAGTTACAACCTCCTACCGCTTTGAAGCACACTCTGCCGAGCCCTCTCTTTTTATTTCTTTAGGGCGGTTATGGAGGTAAATTTGGTGCAAAACTAACTTGTGCAAAAAATGTGTACCTGTAGAAAAAAGTCTAAATTTGTATCTGTAAAAGTCGTGATTTGTATCTGTAAAAAAAATGTGTGCCTGTAAAAAAAAAATTTGTGTCTGTAAAAGAAATGTGTACCTGTAAAAAAAAAAATTGTGTCTGTAAAATAAATTTGTACCTGTAAAAAAAAAATGTGTATGTGTAAAACAAATTTGTATCTGTAAAAACAAATTTGTACCTGTAAAAGTCATGATTTGTATCTGTACAAAAAAAAATTTGTACCTGTACAAAAACTATAAATTTGTATCTGTAAAAGTTGTGATTTGTACCTGTAGAAATGACAACTTGTAGTCAAAGAAGTCGCCACTAGGAGTCACAAGTGGGTTTTCTGCTGCTGTTCTGTGACGTGAGTTTTGCCCCATTTGTTGCGGTACAAATGGAGCAAAACTAATTTGTACTTGTAGAGCGCCTGATTTGTACTTGTAAAGAAGGGGGCGGGCTCTGGTGTAATGAAGGGTTGTTTTGACCAATCAAGTGAGAAGGATTTGAGCGGATTGGAGCGCAACCTCATTGGTTTAGCGAACGACGGTGGCGGGACTCGCGGAAGGATACAAGCAGGACACATCGTCGCCAACCAACATACATATTAAGAATACTTCAGTCGACTGAAGTATTCTTCCTCAACATACATATTAAGAATACTGAAGTATTCTTCCTCAACATACATATTAAGAAGTATTCTTAATATGTATGTTGGTTGGCGACGATGTGTCCTGCTTGTATCCTTCCGCGAGTCCCGCCACCGTCGTTCGCTAAACCAATGAGGTTGCGCTCCAATCCGCTCAAATCCTTCTCACTTGATTGGTCAAAACAACCCTTCATTACACCAGAGCCCGCCCCCTTCTTTACAAGTACAAATCAGGCGCTCTACAAGTACAAATTAGTTTTGCTCCATTTGTACCGCAACAAATGGGGCAAAACTCACGTCACAGAACAGCAGCAGAAAACCCACTTGTGACTCCTAGTGGCGACTTCTTTGACTACAAGTTGTCATTTCTACAGGTACAAATCACAACTTTTACAGATACAAATTTATAGTTTTTGTACAGGTACAATTTTTTTTTTGTACAGATACAAATCATGACTTTTACAGGTACAAATTTGTTTTTACAGATACAAATTTGTTTTACACATACACATTTTTTTTTTACAGGTACAAATTTATTTTACAGACACAAATTTTTTTTTTACAGGTACACATTTCTTTTACAGACACAAAAAAAAAATTTACAGGCACACATTTTTTTTACAGATACAAATCACGACTTTTACAGATACAAATTTAGACTTTTTTCTACAGGTACACATTTTTTGCACAAGTTAGTTTTGCACCAAATTTACCTCCATAGGCGGTCCCTGGTTACATGGGTGTTCCAACTCTACAGGGGTGTGGGGGGGAACAGCATAGTTGGAACACAGTGTACTTGTTTGTCTATGTGTGTGTGCATGTAAGTGCTGAGTTCATGTGTGGTCAAGTTTGCAAACATTTTTAATAGACAACAGGCGCGTCTTTAGCGGACTGGCTCAATTAATTCCGTTCGGTTGGATGCTCTTCTTCTTGTCGTCATCATGAGTCATCTCCTGTTAATCAGCTGTTAGATACGACCACCTAGTAGGATTAGAGCAAAGTATTCTTTATTTTCTTCATTGCATGAGTCATCTTAGATAGGCTATCCTAATCTGACTGTGTGTGTGTGGAAGCAAGCATTCTTCATTGCAAGCAGAAGCAATTCTTAATTGCAGCAAATAGTAAAGTGCTTATTCATGTAATAACTAATTGTACAATTTTCCTAACACCCTCTCACCCTCACTTTTCTTCCATTTTGGTTGAAAGCAGGTGAACTTACCTGCTGCATTTTTGTAGTGCTCAAACCTGATTGGTGTGTCTACAGCCATGTGTGGAGCCAGAAATTGAGGATTTTTAAAAGATCATTTTAATAATATTCTACTTACAGTTCATACATACAATTTTAATATAATAGGCTGCAAACCCTACCCTTAATGTTATGTTGCATCTGAAGTTAAGTGGCTGTTGGGAGCAGCAACACCAGAGTCAAATCAGCTTCAGGTCATAAAGTACCTTTGTTCTTCATTAAATAACATTTTAACTCGAATATCATTGTTGTCCGTTATGCTCATACTCCACTCTTACAATGATCTGAGGTAGTCTGGAAATGAGACTTGCATCCATTAAAACAGATAATAATACTGCCACAACTGGAAGGTGCTAATAATTAGGGTGTCTATTTAAAAAAAAAAAAACATTTCATGTGGTGCCATGACACCTCATGCATAGAAGACAAAGTGGCTTGGGAAGGCAATAAAGTTGATTTTTGCGGGACGTGGAACATCACGGGAGGGAATGGGGGGGGGGGGGTCATGGTACCTCATCATTCATACTGTGGCAATTAGAGGCTGTTGTGCAACACAGTGCAGTCATTTATTTATGCAAGCAAGGCTCAAGCAGGTCTGCAATTGAATGATACTGCAGTCAGTCACTAGGAGATGAATAACAGCTCCCTCAAGGCACTGTGGGATGTCCCTCTATTATAGACTTTGGTGAGCAGCCAGCGATCTGCAGATCAGTCTCAACACACTTACACTTGCAGAACCCAAAGCCAGAAGCACCACCGGACCATCCATTTTTAGATTAATAATCTATAATGTAATCCATCCCTTTACATAGATTAGGTCTGGTTGTGAAAAAATCCCTTAAATAATAAACTCTGTGTGTAAGTGTATTTTTAATATTTCCACTATATAAAGTGTGTGTGTGTGGGGGGGGGGGGGGTGCGTGTGTGTGTGTGGATCATTTAGAAGCATTCTGAACACGTACTTATGTTAAATCTCAAGAAACATCACTTTATATTTGTTTATGCTCCATTGCTTTATTTTAGTCACTGCATGCATCTAAATAAAAAGTTGATTCAAATTGCTATTTTTGCATAAAGTAAATAACAGAACAAGATACCCACAACATTTTGACAGCTAAAGGTCAGGTGTAATTGATGTGTAATTATTGGTGGGACATAATTAAAAAATGCTGCTGTTACTGATTAAAAAATACGCTACTCTAATTGATTAAAGGGCATTGTAATTAATCACAATTAATCATATTGTAATTAAAGATTATTTGACGCAATCAGCAACTGTTTTTAATTGAAGTGGATTGTGATGAACAAATAGACACACATGGACTTAAAAGGGAAGTCAACTGCAAGATTTTCTTTACCATAATATGTTTTATGCAGCCCCACTACTTTATTCTGACAATTAAATATGAAGTAAGCAACAGTTATTTATTTTTTCGTTTTTATCCATCTCTGGGCGTATCACATTGTGTATGGAAATTGAGGTTCTAAAAAAAAAAGAAGTCATTTCATTCAAGAAAAACAAATAGGTAAACAAAGTACTCGAGAATCCCAAAAAACACAAAGTCCAAGAACATGTCAGAATAACAAACACTCGTGGCAGCAAATAGTGGCTTGCCATAGACATGACATCGACAATAAACCAACAAAGACTGAAAGAAAGTTGGGAAATAATGCTGCATTTGAGGAAGGTGGGAAGTCAGGATTTTTCAGCCTTCATACCTATGCACGGGAATGCCCCTTTGAACTTGGAAATTCGAGTTGCGAAGTCTGGGGGGAAAAAAGTTCAATGACCGGCTTCAATCTGACGTCGCTCGACAATGGCGAACCTCATAGAGAGAAATACCTGTGTTAACCAGAACAACAAACAATTTATCGGAATCAGCCATCTTTGTTGTTTACATTTGCCACGAACGCTTTGAAGTCAGAACTGGGAGAATCTCAGTGGGATATGTCCGATTTCCCACCTTCCTCAAATGCAGCATAAATACACATACACTAACGAGTGACACCTGGACAAGACACAAGTGGCTATGGGAGCTGATTGGTTGACACAAGAAACCAGGATGACAAGCAGAGGTGGACACAATAAAACTTGATGAGACAAACAGTAACACCAGGGACACAGGGAAAACATGACAACTAAAATCTAAACCAAAACCAAGAGCACCAAACAGATCATGACGGGGCGGGGGTGCTGAAAATGACATCACAGTTGCTGAGCACTGAGCAACTTATGATGTCATTTTCAGTCGACAGCAATTGGCAAAATGGCCGCCCCCTAAAATGGATAAAAGCGGGTGGATTTTGCTGCTTGTCTCATATTCTACAAACACAATATTAATTTAGAATGCCGTGTTTAGACTAGTGGAGCTGCATAGAACATATTGTAAATAAAATGTTTGTGTTAACTTCCCTTTTAAGCAGCAAACCTTTTTTTGGATGGATGGATGGATGGATGGATGGATGGATGGATGGATGGATGGATGTATGGATGGATGGATGGATGGATGGATGGATGGATGGATGGATGGATTCAAACTTGGGAACATTTGATTGCTCGATTGTACAGCACTACTTTCTCTCTCTTTTTATCCATTGAGAAGAAGGTTAGAAAAATAGCCCATTGCATCTCCAACAGCACATTGACAGTGTATTTCTTTCAGCTGTGGCCAGCGATGGGCTTTGTCTCATTCTCATATGGATCTGTCATTAAATATTCAAAGTAGCCCATTGCGAGCAATAGCTATCTCTCACCAAGGCAGGAGAATGAATAGACCGTATCCTGCGCTCAGTTAGACACCAGGCGAACCCTCACCATTCTCCATCTGTCAACACATTTCAATGGAGGGAGTGCACTTTTGTCTCCGTTGTCTCTACAGAAGGAGCAAATGTGAGATCATAAGAAACACACAAATGTTTCTTTTGAATCTTCATTTTAATCATCTCTTAATCTTAAAAATCTGTTGACATTATTGCTAATAGACAAATACTGTGCTTTTCTAATGGACGTGATTATTAATAACATGGCTACAATGCCAGTGAATGTTTCATTTTTCCGCTGATTTCTTTTTATAGCTCTTTTCTACCCAAAGGCCCAGTTGTAGTTACCATTCCATAAATGTCAGCGACTTTCACTGCTGCTTTCTTGAGGATTTGAGTGAGGTTAATTTTGTGACTGATATCGCACATAGTAAGCATATCATCTAAAGAAATGTGATTCATCAAGCCTCTCTTGAGAAGCTCAGGAAATTGAATGTATAAAGACAAAAAGAGCTATTTTGTTTACATATTTAATGATGCGCTGAACTTAGAGGGAAAAAACAGGTGTTAATTAAAATACACTAATCAATCATATGAATGACAGTTTGTTGTGTGATTAATTTTGAGAAGAATTGTAAATTATTGTTGTAAAATATTTATGAAATAAACATAGTTTCTTTGTAAATGTGCCTAAAATCTAAACTAAACTAAAATGTTTCCTAAAGCAGGATATGGGTGAATGATTGTCACTGGTAGAAACTATTATGCAAGGATTTTGTGGATGAAAAAAAAAGAGCTTGGACCAAATTTTATGCATAGCAGCGCCCAACTACATTTGCGATGTAAACACATCACAATTCTGTTACATATTTACAGACATGGAAAAACGCAGGCGATTGTTCAAGAGCTAACAGGATCTATATAGTATAAATGTTTAAATAAGTGTATTTTTCATGCACACACACACACATACACATTTTTAATTTCTGCTCTATATTTGAGTCATAATGTGTAAAAAAATATATAGATATTTTCACTTACAGTTTGCTGTGTTTGGTAGACTCGCTTTATAGAGGTATTGAAAACTTAAAAAGTTAACTTTGTGTACAAGCTGGAGAGCCGGCGTTGGACATAAATAGAGGAAGACACTGAGACAGAAAGATACAGCAGCAGTGTGTCTGTGCCTGAGAGGAACATGGAACAGGAAGAATGAAAGATCTTGCTTTGGCCTTTTTCTCCACTGAGGTAACACTTGCCACAGGGTAATGTGGGAGTAAATTTATCTTCAGACTTACCCAAGAACAAAGTTTTCTTTGTGGGTCACAAACATATTTATGGCTTCACAATTCTACATGTTATACTGCTTTGTACAATGATGTCCTTCAGCAATGGCACACTTTTAGGCTAAGCTACCGGATCTCAAAAGTAACCGCGTCTTCATTTGTCATTGGATATTTTTTTGAGTGGCAGCCCCTTTAGTAGGGTGTTTATATGTGTATTCCATATTACATCATAGTACAAATCTAAAGGCATACATAAAAATGGGGCCATAACCTCCTGTGTGCACGTCATTTATGTGATAGATCAACCGAACGAAAAGTTGTGAATATATATGGAAACACGCCCACGAAGTTCTAGATACTTTACTTGAGATTTGAGAATGACAGGATGGAAAAAAAACACATGCCCATGCACAGACAGCAGGTAACAACATGTCTTTATACTACGTGATATCCCGTTTGGTCGCTTTAAAAAAATAATGAAATACTCGGTTAATATGTATTGATTCGAGGAGCCTTTCATTTTGCCGTGTATAATATATTGTTTTGATTTTTTTTTCTCATAAAACAGTATATTTGAATATTCATGGGCAGCAATAATAACAGCATTTAGAATATACTGTAATTTTGGTTGAAGAGCTTCCTCCGGCTCGTGTATTAATCACTGAAGAAACAAAAAAATAACTTGTGGTCTCGGGACTGCATCCTGGAGTACTCTTGCTTGTGGGGTGAATGCTGTTGAGATGGTGGAGGTAATCTTGACTTTGATTTGTCTCTTATAGCGAGAAATGATGGATTGGGTAGGTTTTGGCAGTTTGAGATCTGAATCCAGTCAACTTTATTGGCTGTGCCTTACTTTATCAACATATATTCCCTAAGTTATTAGTTTTTTGTTGAAATTCCTGTGGATGTCTTTGGAAGCTGTCGTAGCTTTCTTTCCAGAATTCCTTGGAAGTCCATTGCTTCATTGTGCAGGCACGTGCAGAGGGCGGGCGGTCTATGGGTGCCAAGGCACATGCCCTTTTAGCACTGATGCCCAAAGTGCCCCTTTGTCCACTTAAAAAAAAAGAATATATATATATATATATATATATATATATATATATATATATTCAAAGCCAGGTTGCTCGCCACTAAACCTGCGATTGGTAAGTTGGTCGCTCCGTTTGTATTTATGTAGTCTCACTCAACAGTAAACAAAAGCCAAGGTCATAGAATGCAAATAGATCTTGTAGATATTATCTTATCACAGAGCATACTGCGTGCTAGCCTAGCTTCAATTGAAATGTAGTGACACAGGTTGTAATCAGCCTCGCAACTACGACGATAAAACTAACGTTCCTCTTTCATTGGGATGGGCATCTGATGCGTTTAAGGTACACAGAATATGTAACCAGCTCAGAATTTTAATAAACCCTCTTCCTGAAGACTCCAACTCAGCAAAGCAGACGTAGAATTGTTGCTATCCGCTAATCATGTAAACCTTGACTATAGTTACATGTTTGGCTAAACTTTTACAATGGCTGGCAAGCGCTAGGGGCACGTAGCTCTGGCGTTAGTGTCGCGAGCAGCACGGCTCTAACCGCCACTGGTGTGCACAGGTAGACCCCTAGTGGTGCTGACACCCTTGCCCCTCTGCCCTCTCTCAAAAAAAGTGCCCTTTGGAAGAGTTCGTTTTGTTTTTGTTTTTTTGTTTTTTAAATAAACAGTTTACTGAGGACAGGTCAATGTTGAAACAATCTTTTAGAAAAGCTGCACGATTAAACGCGTGGGTGAAAAAAAAGCACCGATATGCGCCCCGTGCACGCACACACCCGACCTAGCTGTCTCTCTCTTAGTCACGTGAACGCAGACTGTAATAAGCCTTGCAGTCTTGGTCGCACACACACGCATCTCTTCTCCTGCTGCTGCTCCACCCCAGCCAGGTAAATGTGTTATAAATGCAGTGAAATTGTATTGTTTGTTTGCCCTCAATTCCTTATCTACACTAGTTTTGTTGTGAAGTAGCCCAAACAGCTGAGCATAAATTAGCCGAATGGCCACCTAATTAGCTAGTTTAACGCTATACGCTAATCAATAATAGATAATGTGATGACCACCACAGGGTACAACTATATGACGGTGAAAGGAAACTCTGGTCCATGCTTTGAAAGGCATTGGACTTTGGATCATTGTAATTTGATTTGTGGGGATTATTTTGACTTCAAAACGTAATGAACTATCGTTTGTGTCTGGTTTGTATTATCCTAGTAGTCACAGGCAAAATCAATCAAATACGTCGTTGGTGGTCGAAGCATTTGCATTGAGTTGCATTGTGGAAATATCAGAAATGTCCAGATGTTTGGAATTGTTAATTGCCTGTGAAAAACACCTTTTTGCCTTCTGGTAATGACAACAGTCAGTCTTATTCATTTTCATGCCCTTGGTCTTTTTGGTTACAATTGGTCTATTTATTTACTAATTGTAGCATAATGCCTAGAAAGGAGAAGCTGAAAAGAGAAAAAGAAAATGAGCAGCAAGCAGCCAAGGAAAGCATCTCTCTGCTCTCTTGGATGAAACCAAAGACACATGAAGATGAAAGGTGAAAGTCAAGGCCATAGAGAGTCATGTTAACAAGTAGCAACTTTTAAAGCTCCCATTTTAAAATTGATTTGGTCCTTAAGGTTAATTTTATTGAAAAATCTTAAAAGCTGTTCACATTTTATTTTTAAGTGGTTTGTACTAAATCAGCAGGCATCCATCCATCTATCCATCCATCTTCTACCGCTTATCCGAGGTCGGGTCGCGGGGGCAGCAGCTTTAGGAGGGATGCCCAGACTTCCCTCTTCCCAGCCACTTCAACCAGCTCCTCCGGCAGGATCTCAAGGCGTTCCCGGGCCAGCCGAGAGACATAGTCTCTACAGCATGTCCTGGGTTGTCCCTGGGGACTCCCGCCGGTGGAACATGCCCGGAACACCTTTCCAGGGAGGTGTCCAGGAGGCATCCAAACCAGACGCCCGAGCCACCTCATCTGGTTCCTCTCAATGCGGAGGAGTAGCGGGTCAACCCTGAGTCCCTCCCGGATGACCGAGCTTCTCCCCCTATCTCTAAGGGAGAGCCCTGCCGGTTGTATAGGGACCGCACAGCCCATATTAAGGGACTCTGTACCCCGTACTCCCGAAGCACCGCACAGGAATCCCAGAGGGACCCGGTCGAACGCCTTCTCCAAATCCACAAAACACATGTAGACTGGTTGGGCGAACTCCCAGGGTGAAGAGCTGGTCCACTGTTTCACGACCGGGATGAAAACCACACTGCTCCTCCTGAATCCGACATTCGACTTCCCGACGGACCCTCCTGTCCAGCACCCCTGAATAGACCTTACCAGGGAGGCTGAGGAGTGTGATCCCTCTTTACCCTTCTTTAAAAGGGGGACCACTACCCCGGTTTGCCAATCCAGAGGCACTGTCCCCGATGTCCATGCAATGTTGTAGAGGCGTGTCAACCACGACAGCCCCACAACATCCAGAGCCTTTTGGAATTCCGGGCGGATCTCATTCACCCCCGGGGCCCTGCCACCTCAGTGACATTGAACCCTGAGATAGGAGAGCCCACCTCAGAGTCCAAAGACGTGTTGTTGGAATTGAGGAGAACTTCGAAGTACTCTGCCCACCAACTCACGATGTCCCGAGTCGAGGTCAGCAACACCCCACCTCCATTATACACAGTGTTGATGGTGCACTGCTTTCTCCTCCTTAGACGCTGGATGATGGACCAGAATTTCCTCGAAGTCGTTTTCCATGTCCAAGTTTTTACCCGAGCGATCGCCAAAGCTGCGTTCTGCTTGGCCATCTGGTACCTGTCAGCTGCCTCCGAAGTCCCACAGGCCAAAAAGGCCCGATAGGACTTTTTCAGCTTGACGGCATCCCTTACGTTCAAGGATTGCCGCCGCGACAGGCATCGACCACCTTACGGCCACAGCTCCGATCAGCCGCCTCGACAATGGAGGCGCGGAACCTGGCACATTCGGACTCAATGTCCCCCGCCAAAGGGGAGAAGTTCTGCTGGAAAAGGGCGTTGAAACTCTTTCTGACAGGGGATTCCGCCAGACGTTCCCAACAAACCCTCACAATACGTTTGAGTCTGCCAGGTCTGACCGGCATTTTCCCCCACCATCGGAGCCAATACACCACCAGGTGGTGATCAGTTGACAGCTCCGCCCCTCTCTTCACCTGAATGTCCAAAACACAAAACATGTGGTTGCAAATCCGATGACACGACTACAAAGTCGATCATCCAACTGCGGCCTAGGGTGTCCTGGTGCCAAGTGCACATATGGACACCCCCTACGTTTGAACATGGTGTTTGTTATGGACAATCCGTGACGAGCACAGAAGTCCAATAACAAAACACCACTCGATTTCTGATCGGGAGGGCCGTTCCTCCCAATCATGCCCCTCCAGGTCTCACTGTCATTGCCCACGTGAGCGTTGAAGTCCCCCAACAGAACGAGGGAGTCCCCAGAGGGAGCGCTCTCCAGCACATCCTCCAAGGACTCCAAAAAGGGTGGGTTCTGTGAACTGCTGTTTGGTGCATATGCACAAAAACAGTCAGGACCCGTCCCCCCACCCGAAGGCTGAGGGAGGCTACCTTCACGCCTAGCCGGGGGGCAATAAGTATGCCCACACCTGCTCTGCGCCTCTCACCGTGGGAAACTCCAGAGTGGAAGAGAGTCCAACCCCTCTCGAGAGGACTGGTACCAGAGCCCAAGCTGTGTATAGAGGTGAGTCCGACTATGTCTAGTCGGAACTTCTCGGCCTCACACAACAGCTCGGGCTCCGCCAGAGAGATGACATTCCACGTCCCAAGAGCCAGCTTCTGTAGCCGGGGATCGGACCCGACCCCTTTGGCCCCTGCCACTGGTGGAGAGCCCATGGAAAGGGAGACCCACGTTGCCTCTGCTGGCTGAGCCCGGCCCCATGGGTGTAGCCACCTGGCGCTCGCCAACAAGCCCCGCCTCCAGGCCTGGCTCCAGAGGGAGGCCCCGGTGACCCGCGTCTGGGCAAGGGAAACGACAGTCCATGTATTTTATTCGTCGTAGCCGTCGTTGAGCCGTGCTTTGTCTGGCCCCTCACCTAGGACCTGTTTGCCATGGGTGACCCTGCCAGGGGCATCAAGCCCCAGACAACGTAGCTCCTAGGAAAATTGGGACACATAAACCCCTCCACCACGATAAGCTGCCGGCTCACGTAGGGGTCAGCAGGCATGAAACTATTATTAACTAAAGTATTAGCTATTATTTTGTACAAACCATAACAGTAAGTTATTTCTATGCTACAAGTCTTGCAGTCGTGTTGCCCCAATAGTCTGTTATTAAAACTAGCTGTGGGGAATAATAATAATAATTATTATTTTGTGTGTGCGTGGGGGGGGGGGGGTGCGTGTGTGTGGGGGGGTGCGTGTGTGCGGGTGTGTGTGTGCGTGTGTGTGTTTGTCATGTTTTTTTAACTTGCATTGACAATTCCGAACATCTGGGCATTTCTGACACTTCCCCAATGCAACGCAATGCAAATGCTTCCTTTATTAAAGTGAAAGCAATGATTTGAATACTTTTGCCTGTGACTATCATACAAGCCACACCGATTGTTATAGTAGTCAAACAACATCACATTTTGAAATGAAAATAATACTCACAAATCAAATTACAACGATCCAAAGTACAATGCTTTTCAATGAGCGGATAGATTTAATTCACCAAAAGACCAAATTGCCATCTTGACTCATGACGTCATCTCGGAATTGTCAATAAGGTATTCCATATGCGCAAAAGTGCCCTTTTTCCCCTGGAGCACTTGCCCCCCAAAATGTCTGTGCACTCCACTGCTAACCGCGCTGTAAAAAATGAGGTAACAAACAGCACGGGCCTAACCGCGCTGTAAAAAAAAATGAGGCATCTGATCAATGTAAAAAATACAAGTAACAACTTTCAGTAGATGTTTGTAACTTTTTTCTGTTAAGCTATATAAGTCTTATAGCATGTACTCAATGATAGCTGAATTGAAATGTACTTTAAAATATATGTGGAAATTGTTACATAATCTTTGTTTTTATTTTAACCAACAGCTCGTTTTGGGGGAATTTGTGGTGAGATTGAGGTCCGAATAAGAAACAAGTAGCAGTAATTTCAGAAATTAGGGGGACAATGATGAATCACAAAAAAAAAAAAAAACAATCACTGCGTTTTATCAAAAACAATGTAGCGCAGTTAATTGTTGAGTACAATCCCAATGATAAAATATTAATATCTACACCTGCCGAAAAATAATAAAAAGCATTTGCTCTTCCCAGCCTCCACGCATGGCGGCTCGGTGGTGACATGGGTTCGAACCATAAGTGGGTGGACAGTGCAGGCACGTTATCATGTGACCTTTTTTTTTTTTTTTTACTTTGAGCACCTGCCCCTCCAAAGATCACTGCACACCTCTGTCAGTGTGGTTGGTGAGCCGTGAGGTGAGTATTCTTTCAAACAGTTTTTCTATGTGACTGAGAAGGCGCCTGTGGGGCATTTGAGGCACTGTGTGGGTCTTTCCCTGGTTTATGAATCATTCTTACAACTGCAACCTTCCATGGTGAGGCTAAGTGGCCTGTTTTGAGGCTTAAGGAGAGGAGCTGTCCGAGGTGCTGAAGGTAGATGCTGGTGCTTGTTTTATTAGTGTAGTGTCAACATTGTCCTCCCTTGGTGCTTTATTTTCCTCTTTTTTTCCCTTCAGATGCAGTTGTAGTTTTGAATGATGACTGGCTTTGTGAAGGTGTGATTGTATCTTTTGTTTTCTGTTTTTCTATTTGTTTGTTAACTAAGTCTTACCTTTTATTGTTGAAGTGTGGGCCATTCAGGCATGAGTGGACATTTGTGAGTGGTGGTTATGAAAAAGTGTGACTTTTTCTTTATTGTCGTTAATGGAAATGCTTGAGGATTTTAGTTGTGGTGTGTTGATGTTCTTCTCAATTTAGGCTCTTGATTTTTTTGCTAAAAGGTCCTGGTCTACTCTTTTTTGCACCACGGGCCACTTTTGAGAGCCCATTGGCATTCCATTGGAAGCAAGCAAGCTGTGCTCACTCCCACAGCGGCACAAAAGACCCTTTCTATTTGCACCTGTTTACTAAAATATCAAAAGTAAAGAAACTCCACCCATGAGCAGTATTGCGCACAGTTAGACTGCACTTAGCTGATATTATGTGTGTACCGCTGTAAGATCTACATTTAGATTCAGGGTAATGTTCTTCCTCTATGGTTTTTCCTGTTACTCCTTTTTGCCTGCTCATTCTGTACATTAGAAATTACACCTTTGTGTTGTCCTCCTGTGCATTATTCGCCTCATATATTGTCCATGTGTAATTTGTTGTCATGTAATCTATGTGTATTTAGTGATCTCTGTTCTTCTCTATAGTCAGTTTTTTTGTTTTCTTGACATTTTGAATACACAAGGTTTGTTCTCATGGTTGTTTATGCGTAATCAAGTACATTGACATCATTTATTTTCCCGGGGCATGATAAGACTCCATTTGTTATTGTTCAAATTCCTTAAAATCATATCATAAAACAATAGATAACTAGACTACATAAACAGTTACTGCCTTGACTCACAAGTACTGCTATACTTGAGTAGATAACTCAATTCTTTCCTCAAGCAAAAAAACAAATAATGTATTTTCTCCAGTATAGTTGATTATTAAACCTAATAGTAAATAGATGCAGAAAATCCCCATTCCAACCTCCACTTACTTACTTGTGTTTATCAGCAGTCTCAATGTCATTATCTCTAATGCAGCTCATTTTACAAATGCATTTCTTTTGTTTCCCAAATTACCAAGAGCTCATTTGAAAATAAAAGCTATGGTCTGGAAATATCTGTTTTTAATGCAATTTGTTCTTTTTTCTCCCTAGCATTATTTTAATAGCCTGGTAGAGACACATCACTTTTTTTTTTGTCCAACAGACGCAGATGGGCACTGCAGGGGAGAGTTCCAACAGTGAGGAAGAGATCACACTAGAACAGGTGTGACATGAAAACCACACCTTCCTTGCCTGTGGGTGCTCCCTATGATTGAAACTCTCTTTTTGTGGTAGTATGGTGAAGCACTGAGAAACAGGCAGTGCGTAGTCTGAAAAATTATTGCCATCAGCAACTCGGCATCCGGATTAATGAGAACCTGCAGTGCTGAGCCAGGCAACGGCTGATCATTTGTTTGGTTACTCATCTCCATTAAACAGCAATAAGGGGAAATCATGGAGTTCCATGAGGGAGGAGGATTGTGGGGGTGGGGTGAGGTGGGGTTTAGCAGCGGGAATGAGAATTTATAACATAGCTAAACTTAATATGCTCTGTAATCTCAAATGAAATTAAAAAACATGTAGATAGCTGCAAAAAAAATACACTCATCCTCTCATTTTCTTTGTTGGTGCTGGCTGGCTGCCATTTTCATTTTTGCCGGTGAGACGGTTCTCTTTATGATGTCTCTCTCATCAGAACAGTGATCGGACAGTATAATATGTGTGGCTATGGGAAAGTTCCAATGTGACATTTGAAGATTTTATGTATACTGTAAATTAGTGTTTCATTGGTCATGTAAGAAGAACTACTAGTGCAAAATCCGATTTGATCAACAACGACTAAGGTTTGTGTATTTTTGTGTATTGATGAGTGTGTGTTAGTAATATTTATTAGATTTTTTTGGTCTGGCAAGAAGCGGAGAGGAGTAAAAAAAAAAAAACATATTTACAAATTATATCAGACATGGAGAGGAACATCACGGATTGGCGTGGTTGTGGATCCAAGTGCAGGAAATCAGAGCGAGGAGGCAGAGTTGAGGTTCAAAAAAGTTATTTTTCTTCAATTAAACATAAATGGGCAGGTAAACAAGGAACTGGAAAGTAAACAAAAAAACAACAAAGTCGATAATCAAAAACCGATGAGCTAAGTAAAAGGCTAGACAAGGTGACAGCAGGACATGAGTCAATGACAAAACATGACACTGACACACACAATGGACCAACATGGGCTGACAGAAAACAAAGGACTAAGGCCCCGTCCACACATTTCAATGTATCCTCACAAGTTTCTTACCGTTTTGGCCGTTCGTCCACACAATGGCGCGGTTTCGGAGCTTGAAACCGATCACTTTTGAAAGCGGGCTCCAGAGTGGAAAGATTTCAAAACGCACCCCGTACGCGTCCGTCTGGACACCATATCAGGATACTCCTCCAGTAATGGTCGATTGATGACTTTTGCGCAAATTCTCGCGTGACTGCGCGCGAACCGTCAGTCTGTCAACAACAATGGCGGATAGCCGTGCCATAGTCGTTTTGCACAGCCTCCTTAGCTTGCTTATACTTTTGCAGCAAGATATTTTGCTTCTTTATTCCCACGTTCAGTGGAGTTGTACTTGAATCACCCGCCATTGTCACCTCTCCTGTCTTCGTCTTTTTCATGTTGTTTTGATACATGCAAAGCCATGTTTGTTCTTCTTCGCTGATTCTTCTTCTACGCTTTCCATTCAGGGCACTAATTGTCAGACAAAAAAACAAGAAAACCCAAAAACAATACATATTATGTATAAAATAAAATTTGGTTGTTACTTTGATCTTTGTGTCTGCTCATGGGTCCTAAGCCAGCCACACCCATCACAGTAACTCCTACATCCTACAGGAGACAATTTCTTTGTGTCTTTTTATATACTTGGCCAATAAAGATGATTCTGACTCTGAGGGGGAAAAAACTTTACCTATGTGCACAGTTAGACAGGGCTTTGCGATAGACTAGCATGGGGCACTAAAATGGGTCCTATGTTAGCTCCATCCGCCACAGGTATAACGAAGCACATCATTGTGACCTGCATTACAATGAACAGAAATGGGGGCAAGTCAAGCATTACAATTTCTCCCAAACTAAACCAAAGCTGTACTGCTTGTTGGAAACAAGGCTAGAACAGGGACTGTTACCAAATGAGTCTGTTCAAATCTCAAGACGAGCATCAAGCTATGGTTGAGTGATATCAGCTCGAACGCTCTTGCTCAAGAGGTTATGTTTAGCCCCCCCCCCCAAAAAAAGACAAATAGATAGACCATGGGTAGCTATAGTACCTATATTTTTTCATCCAATAAAATATTTTAAAATCTTAGTTCTGTTATTTAGAGCGAAGGCTTGTTCTGTTAAGAGGTGGAGTACACAGTGGACAGTTTCAGAAAATGACCATTATGCATGATGACAACAAAATTGCATTGGCAGTTATAATCCCTAATCAACCATGTGGTGTGTGTTTGCATGTAAAAGAGATTAGATTGGTTTCACAACATTACTGAATAAATTGTTAAGACACAACAAAGTCTACATGATCATGTTCGAATAGTAATACATTTAATTAGATGCAATCAACTCTGCAAACCCAGTTTAATTTGCAGGTCATAACAGAAGGTGCAATGTAAGTAATGAGTTGATTTCTATACATGAGATTCATTCAAACAAGATAATGAACCTATTACTGTATAGTGCTTCTAATGTGCACAAAAAAATGTATATACAGTGCACAGTCTATTTACATCCTTGTGAATTAGACACAAACTCCTACACACTGATAAGAAAATGTACATGAGAATGAGATGTAATATTGAAGAAACAACAGTGTTCATATTTTTAGCAGGAAAAAAATGATTGCTTGGACCGCTTGTAATAGTTGAACACAGTATTTGCCTTCTATTAGAAATTGCATGCCTAAGTGCCACAGAGAAATGAGGGCATTTTTTTTCAAAGCAATCATTCAACATACCCGGTGCAATAGTCTAACTGCAAAAAATATTTGCATATGTGTTTCTATTGACTCCCGCTGTCTTTATTTGCATAATTTCTTCCAGTTCTGTTGCAGCACATTAAAACTAATTCCTCCTACTGTAGCAAGCCTGCTTACTTCCTTATTATTGTTGTATTCATTTCCTCGTGGGTGGTATACTGAGGGGATATGATTCATCGAGATTATTTTGTTAAAAGCATAATTCGTTTCAACAAGCCCTACATACAACTGAGGTAAACCCCCACCTTACCATCTGGAGGGGGTTGGGTGTCCCATTGATCCGAAGAGGTAGGTTGTCAGGGGCTTCACGCGCCACGTCAAATAGGTAAGGGACCTGAAATATATTTGGAACTCTCATTAACACCCTAACCCTTTCACAGATTAACCAGACTAATTGAACCTTGTACTGCTATTATTTAAAACAAGCTGTTTGTAATTAATTATTCAATTACACAGACTCAGGAGCATGCATATCATGATGCTGGGTTTGTTGATTTCCTATGACTCTACTACACCTACAGGTTAATTGTTTCCCATGTAGTGATTTAATTTCTACAAAAAAACAGTGATTGATCTGCTTAGTCATGCTGGGCTGTTAATAGTTTGACTATATACATCCATCCATTATCTAAACCGCTTATCCTCATGAGGGTCGCAGTCTTTGGGCAATAGGTGTGGTACACCCTGAACTGGTTGCCAGCCAATTGCATGGCACACATAGGCGAACAACCATTTGCACTCACAATCACACCAACGGTCAATTCAGTGAGTTCATTTAACCTAGCATGCATGTTTTTTGGAATGTGGGAGGAAACCAGAGAAAACCTATACGGAGAGAACATGCAAACTCCACACAGGAAAGCCGCAACCCGTAATCGAACCCACAACTTCTGATCTGTGCTAACCGGTCGTGCACCATGCCACCCCACTATATACATTATTTTTTTAAATATTTTATTAATGCACAATATTTAATGATCATAAATGAATGTTTAAAAAAATGAATGATGGATGAAAGTAGACCTACTGTAACTAAATGCATTTTCCTTATGTTTATTATATTTCATATACTTTATTTATGTTTGTTCTGACTAGGCCAGGCAAAAGTGGCTGAGTTTTTCAAGACGGTTGCACAAAATCAGCTATTAACCTTGTCTGCCATTGTACTCATATCCCAAAGGCAGCTTTTGATCTACTGACACTTGTATTACTTGTTACCCCAGGAAAAGTCAGCAAGACACAGAAGAATAGAAATTCATATTAAATGCCCAATTGCTTTTTGTGCTGCACTGGCAGCTAAACCAAAAATAATTTGTCTTGCTCTTTATCAACCAAAATCAACAACCACAAACTATTACCCCGCATCAGAGAAGAGATAGAAGAGATTAGCCAAGGCAATATCCAAATTAAAAATGTTGATTTAACCCCTTCACACCTGCATTTTTTTTCTGATGGACACATTTTTATTTATTTAGTTTTATTTTATTTTATTTTTTAACTTATTTTGGCTCTTCTCACATAAGAACATGGAGAAAACATTTTTGGGGTTATCTCATGTTTTTGTTATAGTGGACGCCAAGATAGTATGGCCGTCACATGTTGTAAACTTACCAAGCTTATATGTAACATTTTTAACATGAACATCATGCTAATCAACTTGCGATTGTAATTGGTTAGCTAGGATGCAATCATGAACCAGACGTGTTGACATCATCTACAGTAAATTATGCGTTTTTATTGATTTAGACACGCAAATATGTCATATCCACTGCAATCATCTATGGGTCCGAAGAGGTTAAGTAATGGAATGGAATCGTGTGTGTGTGTGTGTGTGTGTGTGTTTTTGTATGTGTTATCTTGTGAGGACCAAATTCCATGTTTTACTATCATTGTGGGGACCAGAGGTGCTTTGTGGGGACATTTTTGCCGGTCCACACAACTCAAGACCTCTTTTTGAGGGTCAAGAGTTAGTTTTTAGAGTTTAGGTTTGAATTGTGTTTTGGTTAGGGTTAGGGTTAGGGTTAGGCAATGAGTTGTGATGGTTAAGGTTAGGGTAAGGGGCTAGGAAATGCATTATGTCAATGAGATGTCCCACTACGATACAAAGACAAACATATGCGTGTGTGCATCTTAGCCATCTCAAGAGGTATTATCCACAAAATACAACATAATGACTTCAATGGTAGGACATACTGTATGCTAGCCTGTAATTGCGTCCTTTCTTCAGGTTCACCCTGAGATGAGAGAGGTACACATTTATCCCTTCTTCAATCATCCTTCCAAATCGCTGCCTGTCTCCTTGGCACATACCGCTCAAATTGCTGCACTTCTATACAAGCACAGACTCTTATGCCTTTTTCCTCTCCTGATTCTTCAAGGTTGTCCCGCAAGGAACAGACAACCTTGATCCCATTTTCTTTAGCTTGACGTACAAAATGTCAGAAGAAAAATCAGCCTAAAGATCATCCAGACGTGGCCTTTGTTGTGCCGTAACTTTCATTTGCAAAGATACATTAAATTCCTGGAACGTGTGTTTTAACAGATTTTCCTGGCTCCACAAAATGTGTTATGAGGTGTCAAAGGGAAAGTAACAGATTTCACAGTCTTTTATTAAAAGCTTTAGTAGAGACTAATTTACCTGGCCTTGGCGATAAAATATTACCAGATCCGTGAAGATATTTGAATATTTTATCTGCGGCCGAGCTGCCTGTGTATGCATCAAATGTGATAAAAAAAAAAGATTCAATACTATAAAACATACAAATAAATAAATAATAACTATCATGCTCAGTCAACTATTTAGTCTAATATCATTCTGCTTTCTGCGTATAAAAATGCTTAAAAGGGGAAGTAAACCTTAAACATTTATTGACAATAAAATGTTATATGTGACCTCACTAGTCTAAACATGACATTCTG
Organism: Leptonotus elevatus; assembly: GCF_054856555.1. Classification (NCBI taxonomy): domain Eukaryota; kingdom Metazoa; phylum Chordata; class Actinopteri; order Syngnathiformes; family Syngnathidae; genus Leptonotus; species Leptonotus elevatus. The sequence continues at coordinate 3,199,602 of NC_141250.1, read as the reverse complement.
ATTAGTATTACCTTTGCGGAATATGAGTTATGAAGCAAAATCCAGCCATTTTTATCCATCCCATGTTGCCACTTACTGTCGAGTGAAAATGACATCACAGTTGCTCAGGTCTCAGGTAACCACCAATCACAGTTCAGCTTCAGAAAACAAGTGAGCTGTGATTGGTCGTTGCCTGAGCTCTGAGAAACTGTGATGTCATCTTCAGTCGACAGCAAGTGGCAAAATTGATGCCTTCTGACATTGATAAAAACTGCTGGATTTTGCTGCTTAACTCATATTCAACTAATGTAATATTAATGTAATATTAACCAGAATACCATATTTAGACTAGTGGGGCTGCATAGAACATATTATTGTAAAGAGTTTTGGGGGGGATTGACTTACCCTTTATTTTTGAATGTTTTTTCAGAAGTGTGTAATGCAAGGTCAAAGTTATTGTTGGATAATTGTCAAGAGAAAATTTGGCCTGTCGACTTGTATTCCTATCCACCAGTGGCGAGCGGTCATAATAAGCTATTAATGCAGTGCATGCCCAAGCCCTTCAATAAAATCATGTGTCCTCTATTATACAATACTTTAGTTCTACTGTTTTGGTCGTAAATTCCTGTGTAATTTGTCTTGCGGGTGTTATTTTTGCGAATTATTGACCAATCTAAATTTTTGAAAATTGCTTCTTCTCTTTGATGATGGACTGTGAAGTAAAAAAAATAAATACAAATAAAAAAATTCCACATATCTTAGAAAGAAAGAAAGAAATCCAAATAATGAAGAAAAAACCCTGCTTCAACATCAAATTACAGCAATAACAAAAAACATGGGGACCTCAAAATTTTTATCCAGATCAAACAGATTCAGATTCAAAAGAAGAAATTTTAACAGCAGAAGAAGAGTGTCTTTCTAGTGAAAGCAAAACAAGCTCGCTCAAGGGAAATAAACTAAGGTCGCATTTTGCTTCCCGACGTGAGATAAAGACTCGATTTCTGTTTTTCAACGTCCAATTTTAAACGACAAACCGAAACGGTTCAATGGAGACAGTAACACTGCCTCCCCGTGGACGGCGGAGGAACGGGACACATGTGAATATCTGAGCGCTTGTGTGTGTGTGTGAATATCTCGAATGTTTGTCTCAAAAATAAATGCGCGTGCGCAACGATCCACAAACGCACTTTCAATAACTCGCAAGCAAAAGTCATGGAAAATGCACACACAAAATTAAAAAAGACATGTGAAAATCGCGAAAATGTTTGTGGATCTGAAGAACGTGAAAATCACAAATTTATTTGTGTGAATATTTTTGAGACAAATCTCTCCCCATAGAAAATGGGTTCTGTAGATCCCAAGCTTTGATTTGAAGTCAATGTACCAAATGCAAAAGTATAAAATAGTCGTCCAAACTATTTGCTGTTGCACATGGAGTCAATAGTCGGGTTTCCATCCAATTGTTTCAAATTTTTTAGCCAAATTTATTGAAAATGCGCAAAACGGACATGCGACTTATGCCCGTTTCCATCTGCAAATATTGAGAGGGGCCTCCGCCGCTGTGCATGGCGGTATACACCATAGAGATGTGATCCACCAGTAATTTAAAAGAAGAAGAAGACCAGGAAGCCGTGCGATGATGTGGTATGCGTTTTCCTTAGTGTTTCTTTGCTGTTTTCCATCTAAAATAGCATGAATATTCATTAATATTAATTAATTCCAAAAATATTTTGTTTCGTCGTCCCCCCAAACATACCTTGTTTTATCGTCCAACATTGCTTTGGGGCTATAAACGTACGTGTGTCAGCGTTTATTCGAAAAACCTGTTTCCAAAGCCAAAATTGCCATTTTCCTTTTTTCGATATGCTTCAAAATCTACCCCCTCGAAGCGTAAAAAGTTTTTTTTTGTGAATTTTGGGCTCTTTTTCTTGAAAAAACTAAAAATAAAATGGATAAAAATGGGTGGATGAAAACCCAACTAATGTTAGTATAAATTCTCTGTATAAATAAGACCAGGCTGAAGAGACATTATGATGAGGATCATGCCTACCAAAACTCCTCAGGATGGAAATGGAGAACACAGCAGCAAATTAACATTTTTGAAACATTAGAAGTGAGTCCGCTCTTTAAACAAACAAAAAAATATATATATATTTAGTTAAGTGGGCATCATAAAAACAAGTGGTGTGTGTTCGGGAAGTGATGTGTGTTCAGTAGAAGGCTCTAATTGGGCCTGCTGAGAAACATACAAAGGGAAGGTCAAGCCATAATTGAGATTATGTTCCATGTGGAAGAACTGTACAGCCCTGGCATCAAACACCTGACTGGATCACCTAAAAGGAACATTTCAGGACATTTCCTGATATTTGGTTCCGAACACTGGAGGACGTTGTCTTGTTCAAAAGGGATGACAACACAAGAGGAAAAGTTCGAGTCTGGGAGAGCTTGTATTGATTGACACTGACCTTGGCAGCCATTTTGCAGCAACTCCACCACAAAGGAACGACTTTCAGAGAGAATTTCCCTCGAGTGAATGGCGCTCAGGAAAGACGGAGTGCAGTCTTTACTTTCCAGAGAGGTTTGCCTGATGTGAATTGTGAAAATAGTGACAACAGTATCAGAAAGACAAGCAAGCTATGCTTGCTTGCTTGTTGAGCTGCGTGCAGATTGATGATTCATTGTATAATTATTTCAGATTACAAGGATAGCCAACAGAGGACGACAGAACAAAAAGACTGTTGGGTCACCTTTTAGTGCCCCGAATTTCTTAGAAGAAAAACAAGAAACATAAGCCTAACAAATATTTGCAGTTTTGTAATTTTATACTTACTCATACCTGTTTACACTTGCAAATATTCTTAAAAATCATATTTTCATTAATTATAGTTGTACATGTCTTTGTATTTGTATTTGTCTTTAAAAAAAAAAATTATTGAAAGGTACAGTTCATGAAGTCTTGTCAGTGCTATAGACATTTTCTTCTTCTGCATGTCAAACACATACTTTCAGGTTGCTAAAATATGCTCTTACATAATAAAAGTTTCTGGGTACGAGTTGCAGTCTTCACATCATTTTCTTTGGTATTTTGGCACAGTCCCAACTTCTCATTACATTTCACAAGCAGTTTCTAAAAGAACTCCCCATTAACCTTATCTCACAAGTTTCATCTTGGAAGGATAGCAGCATCACCTTCACTGCAAAAACTAAAATCTTAAGTAAGATATAATTTCTTAAATTTAACCTAAATTTGCTGATTTGATTTTTGATTTGACAAGTTATTTTTACTTAAAATGAAATTGTCAGGCAAGATCATTGCGCTTATTTATTTGATCAAGCAGTCTTGACATTGAGTGTTAACAGCCAGTTTTAAATACTGTGAGGATTAAAACAAGCATTTCCCACATTTTAAGATGACAACTGACCAACATCAAAGGCCCTGAACTGGGGTTAATAAGTTTTCTTATTTTATGATTTCTCATAATCTAATAATAAGATAAATGGGAAAAAGTATGAAAACAGATGTGCAATATGGTTCATTTTGTTATATTTAATAAGCTAATTTCCCCATGTTTTAGTATCGGCTAAGTGGTCTAGTGGTAGAGTGCCTATCCTCAGACTTGGAGGTTGTGGGTTCAATTCCTGGCTGGGTCATGATAAAGAAAATGGGACCTGTTACATCCCTGCTTGACACTCAGGCTATGTTATCCAAGTGTAAAAAAAATAAAGAATACTCATGTATTTTAAGAAAATAGTTCTGTTTATTACAGTTTGAAAAAAGTCGACATTACTTGTTTTTAATCTGAAAATACTATTTTTAAGACCGCCAGTGGTTCATATGGACCTAGTATTACTATCTTATTTTTCAAAATCTTACAGGTAAATTTAAATTAAATTTTCTTGTTTTGTTTGCAAATAATTTTGCTCATTTGAAGTATTAATTTTCTTATTTTACTATATTTTTTCTAAAAATTTCTACAGTCCTTTTTGCAGTGTTTTTAAGGCGGTTTTGCCCACTGGACACAAATTCAGGTTTGAACAAGGCAGTGTGAGGGAATCTGGCCTTCGCCACACAGATTACCCAGGAGAACGACTCGACTGCCAGTACAATCATTTCTCCTCACCTCTCTATTCACCTCAGTAGAAATGTTTAAAACTTGGGTCCATATCATGCCAAACCTTCTTTCTTTCTTTTCTTTCTTTCTTTCTTTATGGGTTTGTTATGCCCTTTCAGATTCTTGTGATGAAGGGCTATATAAATAAATTTGACTTGAGTTTGTCTCTGGGCAGGTTTTTGATTCTCAGCTGAAATGTTTTTCTCTCTCTTGACATGCAGATTTTGGACTATTCCATGTGCAAAACAATGGACAATTGACCTGATGAACAAAACAAAATAAAACAAGATTAGTGAGTAGAGCCAATTTTTGCTTAAATTGTCTTTTATGCAAGGGGATTACAGGAAACCCTCCAACTAAAATATGTTCATATAGTTTAGGATGCTGTGCATCCCTGGGAGCAATCACTTGGATCTTCAATAAACTGTTTGAGAAATATAGCTTTAGAAAAAAAGATGGTTTTGTGACACAACTTGCCCCAAGTGCAGGGTAAATTGTGCCATTAGTCAGAATTCAGTGGTGTAAATTGTGCCATTGATAACCGAAGTAAAAATAAAATAAAATAAAAGATAATTTCAATCTAAAAAATTATAATGCTATCTCAAAGGAAGACAAATTCAATACAAAACTTTGATTTGCATGTTTCAGAGGTCTTTTCTTCTTTTCAGGTGTCAGTCACAATTCATTTTTTTCTTTTTTTTAACAATTATGTACTTTATTTTTGTGGATTTTGCCAAGGGAAACATTTTTAAATAACTTCTGAAGTCACATAACCCAAGTGAGCAGAACAACCAGATTTGTACTTGTTGAGTGCTCGGGAGGGTAAGCCTATGCCTATTTTTTTTTCTTATCCCTATATTATTTTCATGGCCATCCTGCAGAGTTTGATCTTCTTTCCAACCTGATTTATGAGTGCGCCCTCTGTTGGCTAAAGGCAATACTCATGAATACAAGTTAACCAGGAGCTCCTAAACCGCTTGTAAATCTGTTTTTTCTACATATAACCTTGTGTTACAGTGTTAATGTTTCTGTAGTAAACCAGTTAGCACGTTAGCTAAATTACTCTCGAAAAAAACCCAGAGTATAATTAAACTCTGCAAAATGGCATTGAAAAAGACATAATACAAAAAAAATAAGCTTATAGAAAAATGTTTTTTTTCATGTATTTTATTTTTCAATACAATCTTTTACAATGCCAATACTTGTTTTAATGTCAATGCAGCTTTTTCCACAATGACATTTTTTTTCAATACCAAATCTTATTGTTAGTGTTGTGGCTTCATAGACAATGACCTAGATCAAGTCAGCCGTTTAATTGTGCCACAGCGAACTAGGAACTAACCAATCATAGGAAAGTTTTTTCACCATATAAAATTAAGAACAGAGACCCAATCAGAGCAAAGCTTATTTACCTCTTGAATATTTTTGAATTAGTGAACAAAACAGACCATTCAAAATGTATTATTTTAAGCTTTATTTGGGCCTTGTACCACAAAAGGAGGATTCAAAATAAAGTACAGGAAACTGCAGCTTTTATAAACCAATTCACGCCTTTATTGGAATGTAACAAGGCATTAAATACACAAATCCCATTCTTTGAATAATTTGGTATTTAATAGTAATAAAAATAATGAAACAATACTGGTTTGACATTTGACTTCAACTGCATTATTGTTACCTAGAATGTCTTCTTTCCCTGCATCATAGAGGTGGAAACCTGCCACAGTCTTACACTTGAGAATTAGAGGACAGAACACACTGACACTCAGGTAACAAGTGAGAGACTATTGATTAAACTTTGGAAAATACTGTGCATCAAAGCTGCGCCATCAAATAAAACAGTCAATTGTTATTTCTTAACCCTTGATATCATCCTGGACTTCCATTTAAAAAAGGCATGTAATATGAACAAGTTCTTCTTACGGTACATTTGAAGATTGTAAGGAGAGACACAAACTTAACAGAAGTACTTTCACCTTGAAGTTGCAACATTATTCAAGGCCTCCACCAAACAGATATTCTCAACCATCCACACCATTCACTGCATGTGGCTTACAATAAACAAAATATATATCAGCAAACCGTTTTGTAAAACTATTTCCCTCATTTTGAAAAGAAACAAAAGGCAGAACGGGAAGGGGAGAAAAAAACAGTCAGGTGTCTCCTTTACTCTGTGCTGTTTCAAGAGCACCACCTCCTTGCACCTTTCCAACGTGTCCTTGACACAATTTAAACTCAGTCCCACAAACCTCCCCGTCACCCACCCCACTGCTGTTCCATTTAATTAAGACATGACCCCAAACACAGGATTGTGGCGACAGATGCTTGGCCCAATCTCTTCATAGTCCTTTTTGGTGTGGCAAACCTGGTAGAACTCGGGCTGTGGAACAACAAAGAAAAGGAGGAGTTAAAACACACAAAAAATAGAAGCATTTAAAAATTATATATAAAATGCCAAATTTCCTGATTGTTTTTCCCTTGAGTCAAACTGCTGCAAACTATTTTGTAAACGCTTTAAAAATCCACAAGAATAAGGCTCAAGACAAATAGAAAGAAGAGGAGCTTTTTTATAATGACCTTCGACCAACCTCTCCAACACAAAATAATGAAAAACTGGAGCAGTGATAAAGCAATGTAGCAAACACACAATGCTATACACTTGCAATTCAAACATAACCTACCGGTACATCTTGCACTTAATGACTCAAGCCAATAGTCGCTACTTTTTTGTAGGGCAAGAGGTGCCCAACTTTACCACCTTAAGTAGCACTCCTAAAGGGCAACTCAACACCAAATCAACTTTTGTGTGTGTGTGTGTGGGGGGGCTGATAAACAGTAAAAACGGGTGTCTACTAATGCTGTCTTACATGTCTTGGTCATTGTTTTGATATTTTAGTGCATGTTTGTTGGAAAGCTTGAATTTGGGGGGGACATCTGTTTGTCCTCTCTTTGGACGAGCACGGACTACCGATGTCACTTCCGTGAAATCGACGTAGTCGCTCTGGCACCCACTGGCTCAGTCTTGCTCCTCCTTAGCGAGTTGGAGTTGGAATAGTAGCATTTGCAAACATTATACCGATTTTCAGGTTGGTTAGTTTATATAGCATAGCTTGTCGTGGTATAGAAATGATTTTGGGTTGGGGGGTGACTTGCACTTTAATTAAAGTCCTCTAAATGAACACTCAAGAAATGAACAGAAAAATAGTTGTATGGACTAATTAGGAGAAAATTTGGATAATTTAGCACAGCACAGTCGTTAGTGAGATTGAGATCATTTATAAAAGAATAATCTTGTAAAAGTAATAATGCTATTACAACTAAGAGAGTGCATCTTTCCACACAAGACAATTTGATACGATTCAATACATGGGGTGTGACAGAATCCAATGATGCAACAATTTTAAAATGTAACAATTCGATTTGGTTTGTTTAATCAAAAAAATTTGGGGGATTTGAATCAGTGATTGTTACTCCCCTAATTACATCCCCCCAAAAAAACATATTTGCCTGTCTAAATGGTACTTCATTTATTTTATTTTACACCTTACAAGGCCCTCAAAGCGCTTTACATTCTGACTACTCATTCACTACTGATGACACAGCATCAGGAGCAACTGGGGATTCAGTGGATTGCTCAAGGATACTTTGACACGGTCACAATGGCCTGTGTTTGAACCCACAACCTCAGGGTAGTGAGACAACCACTCTACTATTGTCAAATCAAGTCAACATAGGAACCCTCTTTGATACATATCCTTTTAACAACTCTCTCATCTATTGACATTGTTTTGACATTGTGATCAGAACAATCCAGAAGTTCGTCCAAAGTCGTGTGGCATTTTTCAGCAGCAGACATTGAAACATGTGCTGCTGAGTTCTGTAGTAATTAATTGTAAGGTTGAAATGCTCTTTTTGGGAAGACCAGGAAGCAAAAAGCATAGATTAGTGTCTCTGTTGGCCCGAGAGAGAAAGGGTTGGGCTCTGGCTCTGTTCTTCAAGTGATCTTTGCATAACTCATGCTCATAATCATTTTGGACACAGTGTACTGTAATTAGAACAAATTCATTCATCCATTCGTTCTATGTACCACTCATCAGTGAAATATGAACATAGTTACAAAGTTCCAATCATGAGATATAAAGATCACATTCATTTAGCAGTGCCCGCAAGTGCGCATTGTCTTGCTACTTACAGTTGACGCTAACATTGATCCTCCAAACCAGACAGCATATCTCTGCATATGATGAGTGATAACTTGGACATCAATTGGTTTGGGCTGTAGAGAGAAGAATTTGACACAATTCATACCCTACAAACCATGTAATGGCCAAGAGTGTGTGCGAAAGTTCCTTCTGGCAAAGCAAAATAGAATAGACCACATCAATGCAATTACCGGTAGTGCGTTGTACACAAATCATTCTACACATTCACATACACATTTTACATAATCAGGCACGACCCTCTAATTTAACATTAGTTATTTTGCATCTTTTCCAGCCTGGTATCAACGATCAAATCTGAAGGCATGATGACGATAGTTTATAATACGATGCAAGATCACAGGATTAAAATTAAAGGAAGTCTGCAAACACTTTACAAACAAATTACCACGACCAATGTTCTAAACATTGATTCACTACTCAAATATTTGGGTTCTTTTTCTGTCACTGTTGTGATGAAGTACATGTTCCTCACCTTAAGTTTGCCTCCGCTGAGTTCTTCGCTCATCTTTAGTCTGGCATCAACGGTCCTCTTTAAATCTCTCTGCATACGGCGACCAAAGTCTCTGAACATGGTGGAGCCTCCAGACAGAACAATGTTCTGAGAAAGACAACATTTATCAATCTTTGAATTACACATCTAAAATCAGGTAATGGGTCAGTCAGCCAAAGAAAGATTTGTTGAAAAGTAACAATACCGTGTTCCTCACCATTCAACATGACTGATATGTAATTGCGTGGTATAGTGCAGTAAATGGCAGCTTACCTTATAGAGTGGACGCCTGACATCAATGGGGCAGTTCTGGATGACTTCGTCAACAACCTCAGATATAGGTTGGGTGAAGTCTGGGTTGGCAAACTAGGTTAGTAGTAAAAAAAATGAAAACAAGATATTAGGTAAGTACAACAGTGTATTAGGGCCATGTATAAATATATTTTTTAGAGGGCAGGGGCAATATTGCGAGAAAAAAATTTGCCACTTTAATTTGCGATTATAAAATGGCAAATTTGTGAGAAAAAAAATCTTTAATTTGCAACTTTATAAAAATGGCAGATTTGCGAGAGAAAAAACTCAGAAACCTACAAGAAATACACATAGCGTACTTCTCGGATGTTTGTGCCAATACTTTTCGGTCGGGTTTTCACATAAGAAGATAGTAATGACTTTAACCATATGATGTTAAGCCTCCGCACTTTCAAGCGTTGGGTACTGCCAGCGACCAAGACGCCTCGCTTTGCGAAGGTCCACACCCTGAGGAGCAAGCATTTAAGTTAATTTGTCAAAAATTTTATATTTACGTTTCCAGAATTTTTATTTACACATTCATACCTTTTGGTGTTTTTTTTGTACAAGTTAAGTTGATGTGTTGAATCTACTGCTCTCTGTCATTCACTTACATTTACTTAAAGTATGCTAGCTTATGATTGGTTAGTGTTAGTCAGCTGATCTGGATCAGGAAGTGTTGTCGCTCTAGCTGTCGTGTATGACAAGTAAAGTTTAAATTAAGAATGAATCAGTCTCCATCCTGCCTTTTCATTTTATAAATAGTGTCCCATTAACCACCAACGAACCCTCACATTTGACTATAGGTACACTCCATGCATTTCTCGTAAGTTTCTGAGTTTTTTCTCTCGCAAATTTGCCACTTTTTCTCGGATTATTGCCCCCGCCCTCTAAAAAAATATATTTATATGTGGCGCTAATACGCCGTCGTAGGTAAGGGACAAGACGACTGCCTGTCTGCCTCTCTCTAACCACATGCCTACTCCGTATACAAACACAGTGCAGCTATTCTGGCTAGCAGGAGTCACATTTTGTCATATGTTGTTGTTCAGACCTGCCAGGTCTCTCAGATTGCGCACCATGAGTGCCAATCGGTTGCATCAAAAATAGTTTACTGATCCTTATTGTGAAAGTAGTTTGTGTTACAGTAATTTCTGTAGGGCGCACCTGACCATAAGCCGCGCTAGCTAAATTGGGGGAATACTAGAGTTTGTTACACATACAAGCCACACCCGACTGTAAACCACAGGTGTTTTAATGTTACTGCACCGGGTTCCCGCTACTTTCTTTTCCATAATGAGGGCGCAAATTGTCTCGCTCTCGTTCTGTCTCTTTTACTGTATCTGAGCTCACTTGGTTTGTTTTGCTCTGCCTGAGGCTCTTGCGCTTCCTTTATAGTGCGCCCCCTTGAGATCTGATGGATAAGCTGCACCATTGTATTAGCCAAAGGGTTGAATGCAAGTGAAAAAAGTAGCGACGTGTAGTCCAGAAATTACTGCACTGAAAATCTGGTGTGATAGAGGACAATATGTGTGAGTGCATTTTTTTCCTTAGACAGCTTCTTCTTCGGCTTGGTAGGCGAGCTAGTAAATTAGACGCTCAAGAACAGTTCATGTGCGCTCAAAACACACTTTTGTGCTTCAAATGTCCTGACATGCTTGTGATTGTGACACAAATCAAACACACACACTATGCTGCATGGGGTCGGTTTTGCTTGCTGATATGTTTCTGTTGAATATTTTATCAAATGCATTTTGTATTCATATTGATCACTTGTATTTTGCGATACATACTGATATTGAGTTATTGGTGCTTTAATTTTGATGTATGTGTGTAGGGGGTACAAGTGAGAAAGCAACGACTTGTGTCTTTGCTGTTGCCAATATAGCAACATTGTTGGTACATTTAGCTACATTTCTAACCACTTTTGCAACTATTTGTCATGTGATTAACTGAATTCAAGTGTCGATCATAATAATTTTTTTGTGTGTTTTGGTTGTTGTGACTCCCAGCCAAAATAAAACTCGTTTGTGGTGTTTTTCTCTTTTAGTTTTTTTCTTCAACTTACCTCCGGGTGAAAGAAGATCTCGGGTCCCAAAAATCTCTCGTATCCCACATCAATAGTGAACTCTTTCTTGTTGATGGCATTAACACCGGTGTATTGCTTAATCCACTTGGAGCCATCTGTGTCATACTTGTTAAACTCTTTGACAAGATCTGGGCACACGTAGCTGAACCGTTCCTAAAAGAGACATTATAAATAAACCTACGAGTCTTACCATCACACAGGAAAACAAGAAGGCCAATTGAGTTACAGACGTCACATGACTATTTCTCTGCACTTTATTTTAAGACATCATACATTTGCAAGATGTATTTAATTTTAGTGTATGTATAACCTCAGTTTTTTCACTACTTTTTTTTGCCTCTTCTCATTGTGCCAGCTGGTCGACAACAGCTGTCAATCATTGTTAAAGTGTGGCGTTTGCCGTTTACTCAAAGTGGCAGACGTGTTTTCTATGCTGCCAAAATGGATGCGCTAACGCCCATTTTGGGACGTGTGACGTCAACGTCAAGGTCAAGGTCAGCGGTTCTCTTTGCAGGAAACTATACAACCACTTTAAAGCACACATCAGAGGTAATACCACTTTAACAACAATGAATTTGTACAATGTTCATCCCCAAGCTTTACATTCCTTATATGCATGTCTCTTATATAGAAAGAAACTTCTAATAGTTAGTATAAGCCATAATTGAGAGCCCATTTAAGTTCACGGATAGCATTCCACTTTTGATTGGTGAACTTGGGGGTATAAGAGCGCTTAAAAAAAAAATGTAGCTTTGACAATCACGAGATTTCGATCCAAAAACGATAAATATTTCAGCCATAATGAAAAGGGTAACAAATTTATGTGAGGCTATACCAACTTTTATAGACAAGTGGTCCTTTTTTATAGTCATGGCGGAGAGTTGGGAGAAATTAAATATTTTCTTCTTCCTGGGGGGAAGAGAACTGGCTCCAACAACAAAAAGTCGAAAGAACAAAAAACTGTGCAAGTGTCAAGCTAAGGTTGAAAAAATTATGGGTAATGTAAAAGACATCACAGCCCATTAAAGTCAAGATGAGGACAAACCTTGACTGCCTTGGCTGTCTCCAGTGACTGCTCTGGTGGGATGCCCACTTCTCTCTCTCTTAGAAGCTGCTGGGTGAAGTAAGTAATGTCTCGTCCTGCGATGGGAATGTGCTTTATACAGCTGCCAATAACATAACCTTCAGCCTAGAGGACAAGTAAAAATAAACATGAATAAATAAATGAAACAGAATTAGATTAAATTTTAAAATAAGGACATGATATGCAAAATACAATTAAATTGTACACAGTGATGTCAATTACATTAGCGTATTGTCGCTCCAAAACCACATATATTTTCTTTTATAGTTCAGTCAGTAAGGTAATAGCAATCTGTGATTTTATGTGTACAAATCAGGATGATTGCTGTTAGCTTAAGGGAGCTTCCATTTGAAATAATAATGCCAGCACCAAAACACTTTGTGTCTAGTGATCAGTGATGGGGTGCCCCTTGCCGCTTGCCTCCAGCTCCAAGATAAGCAGTAGAAAATGAATGGATAGAGGGATGTTACGAGTATATGAATTTCCAAAGAAAAAAAATGTAGAAGAAATTAGAACTAGGTTTGTGTGAGGCAGTGGGTGTGCACGAGTAAGAAACCAATTGTGATGATTGTAATAGGTGTATGCTTGTCGCTCTACTCTTTACACTTACCACAGGGATGACGTGGGTTACACCATCACCACTGTCAATAACAGTGCCTGTCAATGTCCTCTCGCCTACTTGCCTGGATGTCCAGGAGGCTGCGAGAGCAAGCACGGCCTGTATGGTAGGTCACACATGTTGGCATCATTCCAGCTAAATTAAACGTTCTGTAGTTGCTCAGCATCTTTTTTATACAAGGAGGGAATTAAGTATGTGGTTCTGACCTGAACTGCAATGTACAGTCCTGGTACATTGAAGGATTCAAACATTATCTCTGCTGTGTATTCTCGGTTTTCCGGTGTGTTCAGAGGAGGCTCTGTCTGTAAGTTTATGAAAAAACACAAACATTATGAGTAGGATAACACGTGTGAGAGTGCGAATGTCATATATTGTCATGATCTGTGTACAGGTATACTGGATGTATGTTGGATATTGTGCATTGAGTGCCTGGGTCAAGCTTTGTACAGGAGTCCCAACACGAGTCAAGTCAAAACATTTTGCAAAATCAAAAAGATGACAAGTTTATTCTTTTTTTTACTCAACAGCACAACAAATGTAGAATGTAGAATAATACAAAATGAGCCCTGCGGAATTATGAATAAGCCTTCAAATGTAAACATTTAATTTTTAGGTTTAGTTATGATCTAGATAATTGCTATTTGCAAATATGCATCATCAAAAGATGGCACAATTGATTGATGCTTTGTTCTGCTGGCTACACAGCTCTGTGGGCAGCCTATGCAAATCAAGCTTGCATCTACATGCGTCATTTAAGGGGCTGACATGTTCGGCTTAAAAAAAAAAAAGTCTGTCTTTCTGTGCCCGGAACCAGTCTGCAGGCCATTTGGTACCAGGCCAAAGACCGTTGATTGGGGAGCTATTACTGAAATCTAGTTTATCTGTGTTTTGAATGTTTATGGATACAGGTTGTTCAGTAAATGTAAATATAGTGATATTGAATGCAAGTCACTTGACAGTAGATAATAAATAGTAGTAAATAGACCAATAAAATGGATATCGGCAGTGTATTGGAATTGGCCATTAATTTTATATGAGCCTACACAGGCAGTATGCTACTTTTTAATTTTGGTTGCAAAAGGTTCTAAGTTGACAATCATGTTTTCCATGATCCAAGATGCTAAGTCACTGCAGAGGAGGATAAGTGTTCTCACCAGGAGGAAGTAGTGGTCTTCAGGTTCGGCCCTCAGGTACTTGAAGATGATTTGCTCCATGAAGCGTTCCATTAGGTCCCAGTCTTCCACAATCCCATGACGAATTGGCCACTATTGACATCCAATAATTGTAAGACAAAAGCAAAAACAAGAGAAATGATCTAGAACAATATTTTCCAACATTTATTAAGACAACATGAGCTTGACATAAGAAAAACATCTCCCAGGACACCTCCTCACAAGCAGACACGCTGGTTAATTAAGTACCTTCTGCTATCTAGTGGAAGAGCACTGAATTATTCCTGTCACCACATGTCACTGGTATAGATCGATGAACAAAGATGTATTATTTGTACGAAATAGGCATGGGTCGATAAACCAGTCCGAGGGTTTACCGTTGTTTTAAAAAGTCAAGGTTTCAATAACCACTAAAACTGTCCGTCACCAGTAAAGACCTTCTCTTTATTTTTTTTAAGGTGAATTCTCAGCAGGCAACGTCCTGCTGCAATGTGGTTGGCTTTTTACATAGATCACTAAACGAGCCGCCTCTGAAGTTAATGACGAGAGGCTAGCCACTTTTTTTCCTCTCCTCCACTGAGCATGGAGAGGAGGGGTAAGCAGTTACACACACACACCACACAGAGAGAGCGAGACAAGAGAGAGCAACTTCGCTAACTCCAGCATACTGACACGGATGCTTTTTTTTTCTGTCGATTAATGTGCATTGTCCTAAAAAGAAAAAAGAAAAATAACAAGCATGGTGCCAGCGGGACGGGGTACTAGCTCATGAGTAGCCCACATCGGTTCTACACTGATAAAGAGATTGTGACTTACTAAGAAAAAGTAAAACAGAATAATATTAATTTTATAATTTCTTTACTTAATATGGCACACGTTTTTTAATGTATCAAATATTCAATTTTTTATTTTTTTTTAAACTAATGTTGTTCAATGGAACAAATGCTGTTTTTATTTACCCAAATATTTTTTTTAAATGACATTTTTGATCTGTCATTTTTAGTACCATAACACCGCAATATTTTTGCTCACTGTTATACCGTCAGACTCTAATATCGGCCCATGCCTAGTAGTAATCAAATAACTTATTAACCTATTAAGTGAAACTGGATAAGTTCCCGCAAGCGCAAACAGTTTGCTAATGCAAGCGCATTAGCAAATTGTTTCACTGCACACTTATCCTTCATCATTAATCATATCATTATTATCTGGATGATACGAAGAACATTATACCTTTAGGGTATTAAAAAAAAGGGTACACATAGTATTTCTCCTTAATTAATGTGTTAATGTATTCATTACATATATAAAGCCTACAAATTGTCTGAAAAAAACTGCCAGGGTCAGGTACCTTTGTGGAATATGTGGGCTTGTCCACAGCTTCATCTCCGATGAAGAAATCCAAGTCATCCACCCCCTTCATCATTCTCCGCTGAGCTTGGTCTCCAACCTTGGC
Source organism: Leptonotus elevatus (assembly GCF_054856555.1). NCBI lineage: Eukaryota > Metazoa > Chordata > Actinopteri > Syngnathiformes > Syngnathidae > Leptonotus > Leptonotus elevatus. The sequence goes on along the minus strand of NC_141250.1, from coordinate 3,184,087 downwards.
TGACTCCTTGATGGCAATACCTGACAAGAATTTTTTAATTCACGCAGTCTGCAAATGATACACTTGTGATATTGTTACAGTGTCTGCTGCCTATTAAAAGCAGTTTTATTTGAGACAAATGGAAAATCAAAGACATGTATTCCACCATCATGATAGGTTCATAAAACTGTAAAGCATTCAAACTGTTGTGGCTCCTTGAAGTATTGAAACACTTCCAATTCTAAAAGGCACATTGTAGGCACTGTGAAATGGTGAACTAGTGTGTGCTGAATCGAATAGTGCAAAACTCACATGATGGAACGATGAACTGTGGCTCTGTGTTGCCTGCATACCCCAGTTTGGTGTAACTGCAAAAGAAAAATAATTCATACCCAAAATGAAAAGCAAACTAAGTCAGAATGTGAAGCCAGAGTAGTTTTCCCAATGAATTTCAAGTGATTTTTGAAGTGGTCTACTGGTTTGACTGCCAACAGGAAGTCTTCTGAAAAAGCTATTCATGACTCGGAAATGCATACATATGAATTTGATTCTGTAAAAACGGCTAAGATGAAACAAAATATGAGAAAAATACATATAAGCATCCTCGTTCAACAATCACTAGGCACATATTATGTTTCTCTCCTGTCTTTTTTAAGTAACTACTGTGTGTAGTATGCTGCAAGGTACATGCCAACCAGCTGTACTACTGTCTTGGGAAAGCCCAGACATCCGGTTCTCCGGGCCAAGAAAGTGAAAGAAGTTGACCGCTGCCAAATGACTGTGGAAAATTTAATAGGCCACATCCTGGTCATAATATTGTCTACAGTGGAATCTAACAAACCTTCCATTTTGGAGTTCTACCAGTAACAGTGGTAGAAACGTTTTGACTCACAATCTTCATCACCCATTAATAAACAACTAACAAAAAATTTTACACACACACACAAATACTGGCTGGCACCTTTCACTGATTCCATTCACTTATAAAGAGTCTCTGGACCAATTGATAGCAAAGCACTGTATCCTGTAACAGACTATAACAGTACATTTCTCCACCACATGTGCGCATGGTAGTTTCCACTTATCTTCAATTATTATCCTTATAGGTCTAGATTCCTAACTTTTACAGAAAACCTGACAGTGTAATTAAAACATTTCTTGTCTCCAAAGATTATAGGTCATGATGCATAGGTGATATTTTTACAACGTATTTTTCATTGAACTATAAGATAAGTTAATATTACTGTAATGGTTGCCTCATGTCAAAAAAAAAAAACGGACTCATAGAAACAATATGTGGCAGCAGACATACTTCGGGCCTTCATACCATTGAACAGTCCCAGCTTGCCCGCCTCAACCTGCCTCAACAGGCTTGAACTACACAACAAGACTGAGAGGGGATATGTATGCAAAGGATGGCTAAAGCTAACCGAAGTCGACTGAATTCCTGTGCTAGTGTTAATAATTGTATTTAACAACTTAGAACAGTTTAAGATACTACATTATTAGGATACTAGCTAGTCTACACTATCTTAGCTAGTTCATTGCAGAAATTCCAAAAACATTACTTTTCATCTTCTCCTGAGACACTACCAATAATAGCCTCCCGAAATTTTGGATGGCCAGTCCACCGATGAGAGGTAGCAATACATTTTTGCCACTTGAAACAGCGCTTAAAATTATAAAATATTGGATACCAGGGGTGTGGCAAAAAAATCTATTCTCATAAGAATCGCGATTCTCATTTAGTACGATTCAGAATCGATTTTAAATTACCCAAAATCGATTTTATTTAAATTATTTTATACTGTCTTGCCTTTGTCTGTGTGTGCCTTTATTTGGAGCGCTGTTCAGGTTGTACCCGATTTGGCCACTTAGGGGCAGTGTGGTTCCAAGCAGTCTAATACACTGTTAAGTTGTAGGCACATTAGAGAGTAGAAGGAAAAAGTCATAATCAAGTTATTCCAATAAAAGTAGTTTTTCGCAGTGTTCTTTTGAGTGATAAAAGTGCCGCGAGTAGCGCACTAATTAGCATTAGCGAGTCAGACTGGAGTGGATCATTACAATTCCTTGCACATCTATAGATTGAAGCAAAAATCATTGTCAATCAAATAATTTTGAATCAAAGATCATTCTTAATCGAAAATCGATTCTGAATCGAATTTCACACCCAAAAATCGGAATCGAATCATATCGTGAGACATTCAAAGATTCCCACCCCTATTGTATACGTATTTTCAAAGGCCCTATTATTCTTAACTTCTGTAAAAGTGGGTCGTGCCCTTGTAATAACAGTTGAAAATCACTGGTAGAAAACCGCCTGCAGTAGAGGGCGGCTGTTTTGTTTTCTTTTTCAATATAAAATGTGACGAGTTCCTAATTTCAAGCCTCCCCATGAAAACAATAAAAATCTAAGATTGTAGATTCTTGGAAACGTTATTATCTTTGCAAAAACGGACGAATAATAAATAACAGATAGCCAAGTAATGCACACAACAAATTTATAAAATGACATGAACTGTCCAACAATGTAAGAGCAAAATGCTGAATAAACGCAAAAATGACTACAACAGGGTTTGTTTCCTTTCATTTTCAGAAGAAAACGCCATATTACATACGACAAAACGTTTGAGAAATCATCAAAAAGCCCATACAGCAATGAATAACCATATATGGGCTAAAACGAATGAATGAGGAAGTGTGTGCTAAGAAGGCCGCTGTACTGCGCATGCTCATATAGAGCAAAGGCACAGGCACGGACACGAGCTTGGAGAGAAAGCGTTGAAGAACAGCTAATTTTGGTTTCTATAGGATCAAAGAGTACGTGCCAATAAAGGAATACGAAATGAATTAAACTGATAAGAGATAGCAATTTCCTTTCAGGTTTGGGTCTAACGATATTATTATAAACACAATGAAATCTACTCGACAATGTACGACAGGAAGAAACACTGTCGTGAATCGCCAGAGACATAGACAAACAAGCAAATATGTTGAACACACGAAAGCCCATCGAGCAGGCTAACAGATTTAGATGATATTAACTATGCCGTTAACAACTTGGGCTTGTTGACTAACCATGGGGATAATTATACGCGCAGACATACACGCCCCGTTATTGCTGCGGCTATAGACAGCGTCTTTCCCTTGCAAACACTCGGGCCCTTGTGCAGAACAGAACATCTTACCCTGTACCGCAGTCAACTACACACGCCGGTAGCCGTCCAGCCATCTTTCCCCAAGTTTTTGCTATGTAGAAAAGGTAAGATGACGTCTAGCAGGCTGTGTCAGCAGAAGAACCCGACCGGCGAGCTGTCCACAGGCGGAACCCCAAGCCCAGCCCGTACAGTAGCGTTTCCACTTCCGCACTCTGCTTGTGTGAGGGTAGGCACTAGGCAAGGAAAGGCAAGATGGCGGAGGCCGGCCGAGTGAAGCAAGGCGCAAGCAGGGTCGTATCGCTGTCAATCATCGTTTTGCTATTGTTTTATTTTTAAATAATAATGTATTAGTATGTTGTTTGCTTTCTATTTTGGCATATTGCGTGCCTTGTATAACAATAAAGTAACGAATGCCCACGTAGTACGTATTTTTTATTTTTATTTTATTATTATTATTATTTTTGTGATGAGACCAGTACTTTTGTCAGACTGCGTTCGCATTGTGTGCGCAACAATAAATGATTTCTAAATAATGTTTGGTGTGGGTTTTTTTTTCTTTTATTCCACACCAGATGGTGGCAGCATTTGCCTACTGTCTTTTGAAGCCAAACGCAAACGAAAGAAGAAACGGAACATTATCTGCCCGTGGGGAAGCAGGAGCCACAGTTTCATAAATAACGTAAAGATATGGCACATTTTCGTGGTCAGATTCGGGGACCACACTGGGGCGCTAAAAGGGATAACATACTAATAGATTTCTGGAAAAGACACGAATGTTTATTTAATTCCTCGCTGGAGTCTTTCTACGACAGAGACACGAAGACAAAGCTGTGGTCTGAGTGCGCCCTGTTGATCGGGAAATCTGGTATAGTTACAGCTTACAATGTAAACATTTTATAGTATTGTCTCACATAATATACATTTATATGGAATGTAGACAGCTTACTATTGGGACTGTTATGAAATAGTATCATTGTTAAATTGTTCTCAACATTTAACAATGTATAATTTCTGTTTTCCTCGTTTTCATAAGAGTGATTCAGTGACATTTATGTTTTGACTGTCTACACTTCTTCACACCAGTATCCGATGTTGTGAGAAGATCAAGGTCTCTGCGGACTCAGTATGGAAGGGTGTTATGGCACCCAGAGAGGGTCAGTACGTTTCAGCAAAGGATGCTGAGAGAGAAACTGGATTTTCTGAGACCTTACATAGTTCGAAGACGAGGCGATTCCTACCCAGTAAGTATGCATGCAATGCAACATGTTTTCCTGCACGTTTGGTGAGTGTCATTTTGTTCCAGGACGACAAGTCTGATGATCATGAGGACGACGAGGGAGAAATTGAGACTGAAGGGAGTAATGATCACGAAACAGGTACAAGTACATTTGGGAGCCCACTGGATGATTATGACGCTGGGCAAGATCCACATGAGGAATTTCCATCTGAGGCATCCACCTCAAACCCTTCTTCCTACTGTGCAAATACACAATCTCATCTTGCAGAGACTATGTCCTTGAGCTTTGAACCTCATGACAAAAGCTCACCTGATCCTCCCGATCAATTAGCAGCAAATCTGTCAAATCACGATGTATTAAACCAGTTTGTCAATGTCATGCTGGCAGATATGCGTCAAATTAAAGACAACATGGTGCTTATCCGACTTCGCCGAGATATCACAGACCTTGTGTTCAAAGCCGTGGAGGAGGACATGTACAGACGTAATCCAGTGCCCTTTACGCAGCCAGGAGAAAAAGCACAGCTTCCAAGCTCTTCAAGGCCTCAAACATGCTTGCAGAGGGTTTTTAAGAGAAAGAACAGGGGACCTGTAAAGCACATGAGGAGGTTTTGTAGGAACCAAGCAGGTCAAGTGCTTGAGGACATCAACGGAACTATCCCTCCTCAGGCTATAATTCAGGCTTCGGAGGTCAAATTAGAATTAGATCCACATGTGGTTAAAACAGAGGATGAGACGCTTACTGTTCTGTGACATTACTGTCAGCGTGCTCTTATTCAACAAATCATGTTTTCACATAATCCTGTTGAGAAGCTGTAGTGACATGCTGTGATGTGTTGAAGAAAATCACTGTTCTCGGAAATGAGCTTGATTGGTGCTTGCTGACTTGATATCGGTACCCTAGCTAACTGGTACAGGACATGCCAGTGCATGACCAATCAAGGTTAGCAGTTTTTGACCATTTATAGACATGAAAAGCAGCTCAAAAATCCTATAATCAGAAGCCAAAGAACATTTATTATTTTGTAGCGACAATCTCAGAGTATCTCCATTAAAGAAAATATTTATGTCTCATTGATGATCTGTTGCTGTTCAAAATAGATCCATGTTATTCATAAGGTGAAAAAGGTTGTTACCTCTTCTGTTAGTAGGGATATGTATATTCATCTGTTTTCAAACAATGATAACAAGATCGCCATAAGTACTGTAGATGCCACCTGTAGATAGCCATATCAAACCTGTGTAAGCTGCCATATTTTAGATCAATACAGTTTGCTCATTATTAAACATCAGATCTTTGATGAGTAAATGACTTGTTGGTTCTTTCAAGTTTTTTTTTTAAAGAAAATGTAGCCTATCCCTTTTACACAACATATATGGTGTCATTGTACATTTTCAAATTTAAAGAATTTGCAAATTACAACATGAAATCAGCATTGCCATTTTACTGTCAATATTGTACATAATACGGTGTATTAAGTACTGTGGTAGTGTTCAAATTAGCACCACAAATATTTATTAAAAAATCTGGTTGAAATAGAAAAAAATAATAATATAACCTCATCTACATATTTTGTATCTATACTGAACAAAACAAAAATGCTCCCATTTGTGAACCCAATGACCCAGGACTTTATGTACACAAATGGACAATTTCTCTCAAATATTGTTCACAAATTATTCTGTCTTTTGCTAAAGTAATAAATACACCCACCTTACAGACGTGGTATATTAACATGTTGATTAGCTACCGTATAATCATTGCACAGGTGTGCCTTAGGCAGCACATTCAAACGACCAGCCCAGGACTTCTATATCAAGCATTGTCACCAGACCAGCTAACCGGAAACTCCTGCATTACCAAATAATTTCTTCACGGACTGCTAGAAACTGCATGCTGGACTCGAGTGGGCAAATGCTAAGTTTCAATGATGTCTGGAAATTTGGAGCGGTGTTCTCTTCACAAATGAATCCTGGTTATTGTACAGGGCAGATGGTAGACAGCATGGCATGACTTTGGTGAATGGTGCACTGATGCCTCTGTGGCTGAAGTGACCATTCGTGGCAATAGTATCGGCATGTGTACAGTATTTTATTGACAACAAACACAGGTGCATGTAGTGATGGCATTCGAATGCACAGATTCCCTTAATGTTTTCACATGTCCACAAACATAGCTTAATGTCACTTATGATATGTGGCTGCCTCTGTTTTGCACAGTTGCACATGTTGTTTTAACATTTACATTTGAGGTATTTCCTTGTTTCTGTTGAACATTTAAAATATTTTTATTTTCCAGGCATTTAAGAGCTCAAAGGGATGTTATTCATGTTCGTATAGTGTGAAAATAATTCGAACAATTTAGGAAACAAACAGAAAAAAGGTCAATATATAAATATATTTCACTACTCACATGGATAAAATTAGTAAATGTCATTGGGTACTATATATATATATATATATATATATATATATATATATATATATATATATATATATATATTATTATTATTATTTTTTGCTGGACAAATTGTAATGTGTAAAGTTGCATATTTCTTATCACATTATTTTCCTTTTAAACATTATTTAACAAATTACAATAACAAAAACAGTCGTATTTTGTATTTATAAACAGATAAAATAACGCTGTATAAATTCTAAATATGTTTATGCAAAATTATTCTCGCTCTTTTTCCCGCCCAGCACAGTTCTTATCTCATTTTTAGTATTTCCATTGGGCATTTTTCACGTCACCTTGTGGGGTCCTTGACATTTTCATTCAGGCAACTTTCAGGTTGCTCCTTGAATAGGGTCCCGTTCTGCCCGTTTACACGTGTGTTTCTGTGGTCAACATGGCCGATTTACAGATGAAGCTTCTCCGTAAGAAAATCCATAAAAGAAACGAAAAAAACAAAGAGCGCAAACTACTTAAGAAGCACGTAGAGGACGAAGAGTCTGGTAGGTACTGATTATCAAAATATGTTGCTGTTCTTGGCGGCCACTGATAGCTTCATTAGCATCGTTAGCTTGTTGCGGCATGATTCCTAGTTTTAATTATTATAAAGCTTCAACAAATAAACTTCTCATAATTTCGGTGGTAAATGAGCTCATAACTCCCCAGAATCCATTATTTTTTACATAATCGTTTATGTAAACGAGAGCTTTTGTAAACATCCTTTTGATTTGTGTGTTGTGTGGCTTTAAATTTCTTGAACTTCCACCGAACCAATTCTAACAGAAGTAACCATAGGCTACTGTGTTTTCAAGCAGTGCACTCAAATGCATCAACATTGAGGAGGAAGTAAGTACAGTACATCAGTTTTTAATGGAAGTTCACATTATGATTTAATGCTTTTCGTAGTGAGGTCAGTCAGTGTGGAGGAGAAATGCCCTCAAGAAGTGCGTAAAGCTGAAACTAAACCCCAACAGCAGCAGAAGCAGGACAATGAGCCAGTTGACATTCAAGCAGGTGCACCGGGAAACTCTGTGAAGCAAAAGAAAAAAAAGAAAAGAAAGACACCTCTCACGGCTGAATCACCAGGTAACACAACTCTTAAACTGTAAGGAACCATTGTGTCAAAAAAATAAATAAAGCACCATTACTGTTATTGCTCAAATTGATGTCATAATCCTTATTTTAGCTGAGAAAAAGCCCAAAACTGTACACCAAGTAAATGGGGAAGAAGATGGCGCTGAGGTGGCGGAAGAGGAGGAGGAGGAGGAAGCAGTCAAACCGACGGAGCAGGAGGCGGATGTTGAGGAAGATGATCTACCTGAGCTACCGTCTGGCTTGACAGGTAATTCGCATTTCCATTCATTTCAATGTAGCCTGCTTAGTTTTAGACATAAGTACTGTTGCCTTAAAGTGTTGCCCTTTCAATGTTTCCATCATGAAATGGGTGTCAGTCAAGGCGCACATAGACTCTTGTGGTTGTCTTTGTGATGAGGAGTCACACCTGACTTCTCTGATAAGACTAACTGCAAGTACACGTTACATTGTATTGTTAAATGTAGGACGGCAATTAAAGATTGTTTTAATAGTCATTTAATTGTTCTTTTATTTTTCAATTAATTAAATCAGATTTGTTTTTTAAATAAAATTTCCATCCCATTGTAGAAAAAGTGCACATTTGAAATGATCAGTAAACAAACATGCACAAACAGGTATGAACATCCCAGAACTATGAATACAATAAAATGTTGATGGCAGAAGTATTGACAATAGGCCATCGACAAACAAACACAAACATACAAATGTGCTATACAATATCTGCCATATGATGTCATTGTCAGTCAACAGCAAGGGTCAAAATGGCCGACCCTGAGATGGATAACGACTGCTCATTTATGGGAAAATAATAATCGCGATTATTTTTGGCAATGATTGAAATCACGATTATTCAAACAATTATTAATTTTTTGGTACAAAACAAGAAAATGTTTAAGCATTTAAACATTAAGACCAAAAAAATAAATTTAAACACTATAATTATATAAGTTCCTTTTGGACCAAACAGAATTTATAATCATATATATTTATAATAATATTTATTTATTTATGTTGGCAAAAACTTGAAGTTGGAGTGAAGCTTGTGCACTTTGCAGTAGGACGATCATTTATTTTTTGGTACAAAACAAGAAAATGTTTAAACGTGAAAAACAAATAAGAAATATACACTAATTCTGCAAGTTCCTTTTGGATGAAGCAAAACTTATTAAATCAGTTATTTAAAAAAATTTAAATGGTGCAAATGTATGAATAAAAAAAAATGAAAATATTATAAAACCTTTTTTGAGGATTATATTGATTTTGTAATTGTGGAGTGTTAATAATTGAAATTTTAATTACATTTTGATTAATTGCGCAGCTCTAACTAATGTTTCGTGAAATGCAGTTGCAATTGTAATCTTTTGGTTTTTCTGTCAGGTGCATTTGAGGACACATCTTTTGCTTCTCTCACTGAACTGGTGAGTGAAAACTCGCTGAAAGCAGTGAAGGAGATGGGCTTTGAACACATGACGGAAATCCAGCACAAGAGCATTCGTCCTCTGCTGGAGGGAAGGTGCGAATCTCAATCTTGGTCATTCGATATACACACGTCCCAAACCTAATGTGACATCAAAGCTGTATGCTTATTGAATGAAAATGATTATTAACGTGGAATTTGTCGATTCTGTGACGAACAGAGATGTGCTGGCCGCTGCCAAGACCGGGAGTGGTAAAACCTTGGCCTTTCTAATCCCATCCATAGAGCTCATCTACAAACTCAGATTTATGCCCAGAAATGGTAAACCTAATCCAGTGTTTAATATTACACATTGGCTGAATGTTGATTGTTTTGCAGGTTCGACTTATCGGACTGCATGTGTGTTTTGGTCATAGTAGCGTAAATTGTTTTTGTCTGCCCTCTTTCTGTCAGGGACTGGTGTGGTGATTCTTTCTCCGACGCGCGAATTGGCAATGCAGACGTATGGCGTGCTGAAAGAACTGATGACCCACCACGTGCACACCTACGGCCTGATCATGGGAGGCAGCAACCGATCAGCGGAGGCTCAAAAACTGTCCAATGGGGTAAACATTGTGGTGGCAACGCCAGGACGTCTACTGGATCACCTTCAGGTGAGCTGGCATCTCGCTGCATAATAATATCAAGATAATATAATAGCCATCAATAAGGGCTTTGCAACAAAACAAAAAAGAGAGGGAGAGAGAGACTGTACTGTAACGCAAATGATCTTGTTTGAGAGATGTGTACAGCACATGACTAGTGCCTTTGTAAAGTTTCTCTTAGGGGGTGGTACTCACTTTTGTTGCCAGGGCTTTTTATTTATTGTACATAAATGTTTTATGTTAGGATTACGCTACAATGAAGGTAAATGTGAACCATGAATAAATTTGAATGACAGTTTAGCAACTTGACTTGCAGTTTTTATAGTGTTCACTGCGACAACTTCACATCATTCTACCAAATAAGTCAGTTAAGACCTAACACATATTAGAACAATAATGCTAACACATCTGAAGCTTTATCACTTCAAATTAGCATGTTTCATGAAACAATGATATGTAAACATGCACACTGCACTTCTTAACAAGACGCTATATGAATCAATGAATATGCACATTAAAAAATGTTGGTCAACTGGCCGAAATAAATCCCCCCACCAAATTGCAGCCTTTGCAATTTGAAAATTATATTCTATTACATTTCGATGTTGATTTGAATTCGATTAACAAAAAAAAGCTGCTTAGAGGAGTATTTTTTTTAATGGAAATAAAATAGATGTGACGCAATTGCTCAGACCTAACACAAAACGTTGTATACTGTAGTTTCCTTTTTCATACATGTAATAACAGTAAGTGTTATCCCTCTCTGCACATTTGTATCTTTAGAACACGCCCGGCTTCATGTTCAAGAACTTGCAGTGTTTGATTATTGATGAGGCTGATCGTATCTTGGAGGTGGGCTTCGAGGAAGAACTCAAGCAGATCATCAAGCTTCTGCCCAGTATGTTTTTTTTTTGGCTTGTTTTTCCTATCTATTCCATTGCAGTTCATAATGCTTGTTGCATTATGCAATGTATATTCTCAGTTGGACTTTAAAAATCCAAGTAAGTGAGGATTGTTGGGTCTTTTCTGCAGAGAAAAGACAGACCATGCTATTTTCAGCGACTCAGACTCGTAAGGTGGAGGACTTGGCTCGTATTTCTCTAAAGAAAGAGCCCCTCTATGTTGGCGTAGATGACAATAAGGACAACGCCACGGTCGATGGTTTGGAGCAGGTATGTTGGTGACACGACAGCAGACTGATGTGGCCGGGCTCCGTCTTCACCATCGTCCGTCCGCTTTACTGCAGGGCTACGTCGTGTGTCCATCAGAGAAGCGCTTCTTGTTGCTCTTCACTTTCCTGAAGAAGAACCGCAAGAAGAAGCTGATGGTCTTCTTCTCCTCCTGCATGTCTGTCAAATTCCACTATGAACTCCTCAACTACATCGACCTCCCTGTAATGGCCATCCATGTAAGCTGTCATACACGTTATCTATCAGTGGCACTTGTGTCGTGTGTGGTCCGCGGGTCTGTCAATGGCACTTTCTCCACCGATTAGGGCAAGCAGAAGCAGACCAAACGCACCACCACCTTCTTCCAGTTCTGCAACGCAGACTCGGGCATTCTGCTCTGTACCGACGTAGCCGCTCGAGGCCTGGACATCCCGGAGGTGGACTGGATCGTCCAATACGATCCCCCAGATGACCCCAAGGTCTAAACAATTAAGCAATGTCGCACGAGACGGTTTTATTTTGTATTCACCAACCTGTTGGAAAGTATACTGATTCAGTCATTGCTTCCAAAGTCAAAGCAAATGTTTGCAGATGTTTTATTTTTATTCAACGCATGAATCAGTCTGCTTTTATGAAGGACTACAAAAATTAGTTGAGAGGCTGAAATTCAAGGATTTGGTCCATTTTAAGTTCAACAAGGGCTCTAAACTGTTACTCAAGTTGTTAAAATAGCCAATTAACTCATTCACTCCCAGCCATTTTCCCTGAAGCAACCCCCTTTGCTCCTGGCTGTTTTACTGGAATGTGACTGATTTTGCGAGGTCCACAGAATATTCTGTTCTATGGATATAAAACATGAAGCCTACCAAATCACCAGGGAAAAAAAAACTATATTTGTATTTGTTTCCGTTTTGCAGCAATTAGCATTGGAACAATAGCTAAGTTTCGTCATTATTCACAAACCTGTTGAAAACACTGGCAAAAAGAGCTTGTTGCAACATGGCCCTGGCTGATCTCTTATACTCTGCTGCCACCTACTGGTCGTTTTATTGTAATAACTACCATTGCTTTAATGTACATCCATTCACAAAGTTAGACCTTTACATTGAAGCCATCTAAACTCAGCAAGCACACATGAAAAATTGTTTCCTTTCTAACCTCATCAAGCTTCTACAAACGTAACTTCCTGCCCACAGGAATACATCCACAGAGTGGGCAGAACCGCTCGAGGCATCAATGGCAGAGGCCACGCACTCCTGATCCTGAGACCGGAGGAGCTTGGATTCTTGCGCTTTCTCAAGCAGGCCAAGGTAAATATTTCACGATGCCTGATAATATTTGACACTTTTCATGGCGGAGTAACAGAAATGTCCTGTTTTCTCTAGGTCCCCCTGAGTGAGTTTGAATTTTCCTGGAGCAAAATCTCAGATATCCAATCCCAGGTAAGAAATCTAGTACGTTGAGTACCTGAGGTGTAATGTTCTGACGTCTGTTTAAATTCTCTTTTGTAGTTGGAGAAGCTGATTGAGAAGAACTATTATCTTCACAAGTCGGCCCAAGAAGCCTACAAATCTTACGTGAGGTCTTACGACTCTCATTCGCTCAAACAGATCTACAGCGTCAATACGCTGAACCTCCTCATGGTGGCACTGTCGTTTGGATTCAAAGTCCCACCCTACGTAGATCTCAGTATCCTTTTCTGTCATTTAATGCGGAAAAATTATCTTGAAACGTGTATTGCAAAAAGCAATGTGATATTCAACCAGTTCTCCTTAACGCAACTCTTTTCCTCAGATGTCCACGGCAGTAAAGGTGCAAAGCTGCAAAAGCGAGGCGGCGGCGGCGGTTTTGGTTACCAGAAATCTAAGAATGTGCACAAGTCCAAAATCTATAAGCATGTCAACAAAGGACGGAATGACAAAAGGCAGTTCTCTCGTTAATGGGATGATAAGAATCCCTGGACTGGTTCCTTGTTAGAGTTTCAGGAAAAACAGCTGTCTTACATTATAATGAGAAACGCTGTGTATGTCTTTGTTCTCCGTAAATTGTAGGAATTGGATTTTGGGGCTATTTCCTGTATATTTTATATATAGATCTGCAGAATTCCATGTTTGTGTGACTGCACACATTTGTTCACAAAACTTAAATACATTGGATTAAAATATTACATCTGATGAGACATTGCATATTGAAAATACTTTTATTTGTTTTGCTTTATTTGGGATGAGATCAGTAAAAATCCATAAGACAGTTTTAGGCACCGATGTTAAAAAAAAACGGAAATCTGTCAGATGACTGAAGCTGTACTTGCCAATTAAATTGCACAGGGAAACTGAAAAGTTACTAACAGTACTTGACAAACTAGTGTTTCATCTCGCATCAGTCATCTTGATTGCAAAAAGCACCATTTATTTTTTATTTTTTTAAATCAACGCCGATACATATTACTAGTCAAAGTTAGTGAGCTATAATATTTTTGTCAAAATGGCTCCAATGACCTTGTTGACACTGATTAACACAATTTTAACACTCACTACTTGATATTCCACATGATAATGGTCTTCCCACCTGTTGCAAACGCACATCAAAAAAAAAATTATATTGAATCTCATGATACCTTTTAACAGTGCATACAAATGACATTGTATTTATTTTTCATTATTTCTTCTCAATATTCCTGATTCAACTTTAAACCATGTTCACTTCAAATGCTCATTTGCTATTATAACACCTCTTGGAGTATAATTCCTGACCACAAAAGAGATACCTGCACCACCATGCCTAGAAAAATCTGAATTGGTAAGTGTTCCCTTTTTTCCAAATAAACTTGTCATTGCTCCACAGCTTCCACTCTTCATTCCAACTGACAATTGTGCAATGAGTTGCGTCACAGCTGTGAGGTGGCTGCACCAAGCACCTTCATTCCCATGTACGTCTTGTGCCACGTTTAGGTTACTGTTGCTTATCTGGGAGTTAGGGGAAAAAAAGAATGAATGAGGGACAATTAAAGTGTTTGGAAAATGAATTGGAAACTGGCATGAGAAAAGACGCACAGCTAGCTTCTTTTGCACAGCCATGCAGAAATATTCTTCCACTATGCAATACACATCAGTCGGGATCTTTGCAGGGTTCGTGACACGTTCTTCAAAATAACTTTCAATGTGTTTCATAACCAGCGTGGGGTTGTGAGCTTCACATTTATTACTAGACTAAAAGAGATACTTAACTCATTGAGCCAGTTATTCAATAAAAAGTTCATATTTTGTCCAGAATGAATTTGAAAACATAATTAATACCTTTAAAAACTAATTTTTAAAGATATTACTTTTATACAAAAAATAATGCACTTATCAAATTTATTCTGGACAAATTAACTTTTTACTGTTGAAAATGGCTCAATGAGTCAAGTATCCCTTTAAGGACCTGCAGACACCCAATATGGAGGACCAAAACTGCCCAAATTAAAAATAAATGAATAAAAAGTGTAAAAAAAACGGATATTAAAAATATAATTCAAAAATTAAATGCAAAAAATATATAGATGGATATATATATATATATATATACTGTATATATCCCTAAATAAATAAATAAAAGTAAAACAAAAATAATAAACGAGATTCAAAATATAAAAATACAATTAAATGTTTAAATAAATCCCAAAATAAACATATAAAGAGAATTAAATGTCAATCAATAAATAAAAACGCCTCTGCTTTATTTCATGCTGCAGATGCTCTGTCAGGTCAAAATGTTATTCAAATGAGGGGGGCGTTCCTAAGCGTGTCTTGGGCTGGGCTCCGCTGTTGCAAACTGCCTTTCATTGGTCGAGTGAGCCCCCTCATTTGAATAACATTTCAACCTAAAAGAATGTCTCTGCTGCATTAAATAAATAAATGTGAGAGCAGAGCGTTTTTATTTATTGATTGATATTTAATTCTATATTTTGTATTTATTTCAACATTTATTATATTCATTTTTATTTTTTGATTCTCGTTTTTTATTTTTATTTATTTTTTACTTTGTTTTATATATATATAATTTCCATCTAGATAAAAATAATAATAATTTTTGAATTACATTTTTTACATCTGTTTTTATGTTCACTTTTATTGATTGATTGATTGATTTTTTAATTTGGGCAGTTTTGGTCCTCCATAACCCAAATTGACTGTCCAAAGAATAACAAGCAAAGTAGCAGCAGCAAATGCCGGACCTTAGGGGTCCACTCTAACCCCCACCCCCCGCCAGGGGATGCCGTTCACCTTCATCGCTAAACCTGACAGTAAGAGAGTGCATTCAAGGTGCATTCAAGGTGCATCCAAGGCAAAATATGCCATACCATTGTCACCGCAGCCTGGCTCTGGCTCAGTGGTCTCCCAATTCATGGATCGTTGAACAGCCTTCTTCCAGCGAGCGAAGCGGAACTCGCTCTCTGAGAAGATCACACATGTAAGGTGAGCTGATTTCGGGAGAGCTATTTGTTGCCAGATTGTTCACACGTTTTGCTTTCTTACCGTCAGAGTTGATCTGTGGCTGGTATTTTTCAGAGGTGATGTGAGGAAGGTCACTGGGAATCAGGCTCCACACCTTCACCCCCTCTGCGGCCCCTGCTGCCATGGCAGCACCGAGAGCTGTAGTCTCTGACATCGAGGGTTTCACTGGATCATCATGACAATGGGAAAAAGGCAACAACAACAAAAAAAAGCTGTGACAGAGCAACTGGACTTGAGTTCACTCAACCGTTATCTAGCTCAATGATCCAGTTTAACGTGGCAGGGAGCTGGGGCAGTAGTTCGATGGACAAAAGACAAAAGAGAGAGGCACGGAACACAGTTATTGGCAATTACGAGTACTGTCCAATTATCCTACTTTGTTTTGGGACTGTGGGAAAATGCTGGAGTATAACACTGTTCTCTGTCCTCCACTCTTCTGTGTTTGTGTAAATGTAAAATAACTTTTTATTGATGGAGGAGGACAACTTCAAGCTGCATTCGTCTCAGCACAATATTAAGGTTGCATTGCTTAGGTTAACCCATCAGAGAGTGTGAAGAAGGCAGTGACTGTACTTGGGTTATGCCATTAACTCATTCAAAGCCAAAAACGCGAAAATACAATTTTAAAATAATTTTTCCATCACTTTCAAATACATGTTTACAAGTTTTTTTTAATTATTATTATTATTATTATTATTATTTTATGCAAGAGCATACAGAAGGTTATGATGCAGCTTCTGACATGAAGAGGTGGCTTAAAGCAATGGAGGTTATTTAAATATATATATATATATATATACATATATACATATATATATATATACATATATATATATATATATATATATATATATATATATATATATACATATATATATATATACATATATATATATATATATATATATATATATATAAATAAATAAAAGTTAAAATAAAAATGGATATAAAAGATAATTCAAAAATTAAATACAAAATAAATGGAAATAAAAACAATAAACAATATATACAGTATATCCCTAAATAAATAAAAGTTAAAATAAATAAAAAAATAAAAAGCGAGAATCTTAAAATAAATATAAAAATATATGTCGAAATAAATACAAAAATAAATATATAAATATAATTAAAAATCAATCAATCAATCAATAAAAATGCTGTAAAAAAAAAACTGGCACTGTGCAACTCAAGTCACAAGTTGTGGTGACAGTGGACAAGATAGTCATCCATTGCTGCAGTGCAATGCAAGCTTTTTTCTTCTTCTTTTTTTCCCCACTCACTCACACAAACGCACACATACAAACATGGTCTCCCAGGCGGGGAAGCGAACCCACACCAACCTGCATCGTAGGCAAGTGACGGTACCACTCCTCCACTTATTTTTGTATTTATTTCAACATAAATTTTTGGAAACTCATTTTTTATTTATTTATTTATTTTTACTTTTATTTATTTATTTAGGGATATACACACACACACATATATATATATCACTCTGCCACTTATTTTTGTATTTATTTCAACATTTATTTTTATTTTTGGAAACTCATTTTTAATTTTTTTCAACATTTATTTAGGGATATATATATATATATATATATATATATATATATATATATATATATATATATATATATATATATATATACACTTTTATATGTATTTTTTGTATTACATTTTTGAATTGTATTTTTTATATCCGTTTTTATTTTCACTTTTATTCATTCATTTATTTATTTAGTCATTTATTTATTTTTAATTTTGGAAGTTTTGGTCCTCCATAGTTTACCTGTTAGATGAGTATTGTCAACATTTCAAGTACATTTTGTTGACAAGATTTTTCTAAGAACAGTGGAGGACCAGGCAAATGGTATTATTCAGGTCCAGCATGTTGTCTGTGTGCACACTCATACCTACAGTCACGCCAAGGATGTCGGCCTGCAGTTGCATCAGTAATCTGTTAGCAGTCATGCCTCCATCCACCTGCAGCTGCACCAGAGGGACACCGCTGTCCTTGTTCATTGCATCGAGAATCTAATACAAAAGAATGTCATACACTTTAGTACAAAGAAGCTCCAGAAATCACCTGAATCTTGTTGATGGAGTTGCTAACATTGATAAAAAATGATAAAATCTTTGAAAATTATTACAGTGATATTAGGGAAAAATCATCCCTCCCTGGTCCATCTTATGCCTCTAATTTTATAATTATTATTTTACCAAGGAATGTTGCCAAGATGTTGGCGGGCACACACGTAGCTTCACTGTGTCGTCATCAGGGACACCCAGGAGCCTCAGTTACTACTTACCTCCAGTTTGTACAAAGTATCGTAACAAAACATTTTGCATAGCTCTTGAGACAAAATTAGGGTAAAAACATAGCACTCCATCACAAATAAGTCATGCTAGCAATGTAGCAGCTGTAGACTCGAGCGAGGCTAAATTCAAATCTTGCTAGCAGTTTGAAAACTATATGTTGTTAGGAAATGTATTCAACATTTTTTTTTACAACTTAGTGAAAACTTCAGTTTAGCTATCTACTACATTACAATGTAATTTAAAAACAAAATCAACCTAATGAATCACAGCTCACTGTGCTTAATTCAGAAGTAATCGTGAACATACTTCATGATAATCAACCTGTTTTAGGTTAGGTTTGACCCTGTTAGTTAATAAAACTTGAGGTATATTACAAATTGTTGACTTCTTCAGACCACACAACGTAGTTTGGAAACACAACACTCTATGTCACAGACAACACACCTTCTGTTCCTTCAGGGGAAGATAACCCAAAATGTTCTTTACAATAATAGTACTGTATGCAGCCCCACTCGTCCAAACACGATATTCCGAATAATATTGTGTTTGTGGAATGTGAATAAAGCAACAAAATTCACCTATTTCTATCCACCTCAGTGGGCGGCCATTTTGTCACTTGCTGTCGACTGAAAATGACATCACAGTTTGTCAGGGCTCAGGTAACGACCAATCACAGCTCAGCTTGCAAATGCCACATTATGTCACATGACCAAACTCAGAAAACAGGTGAGCTGTGATTGGCTATTACCTCAGCACATACAAAATATTGTAAAGAAAATGTTTGGGTTGACTTTTCCTTTAAAGGCTGCATGTGATAACACACCAGCTAGTGCAGTTTTAACCAGGAAACTAAAAGTTCACCACACTTAGTATGTGTTTAAGAATTTGAAGACAACGTTACAAAAGAATCATGACAATGTGGTATGGTTTGGTGTGCTGAATTGGGGGCGAGGGGGTTTCTAAATTTGAAATCACATACTTTTTATGTATCACTTTATATTAAGATACAAGCTCCTTTTTAATTTATATTTTGTATGCCAACATACAATCGATCACAGTCTTAAAAGCATAATTTAGAGGCACAATGTTGCATTGTGGCCCTTGCCAAACAGTAAGAGTCAGAACATCCAACAGAGCTCATAGATACCTCTCTGGTTTGGAAGCAAACGGCCTCGAGAGCAGCAAATGCCAAATGGCTCTTGTTGGTGAACTGCGTGAGGCCACAAATGATCCTGCAAAAGACAGAGAAAGTTTCCCCGCCCAGACCATCTTGCATGCTCAAATCACAGTGAGCACGGCATATCTCACCCTCGCGCACTCGGCTCCCAATATGGGGCATAGAGCCCGGAGAAAGCAGGCACAAAATAACAGCCATAAGATGTCCCTGCTGAGGCAGCTAATTTCTCTGGAATGAGGATGAGAGAAAAGACACGACTGTAACTAAATGTTGATTTTCCGTACAAAGAAGCTATCAAAGACAAGCAAGGAGCTCCAACAAATACATTCTGAGTTTGTTGTTTTTCAAGTAACGTACCTATCTCTGCGGATGACTGAACTATGCCCATATTGTCCTTCAACCATCGAACTACTGCCCCAGCAATGGCCACTGAGCCCTGTCAGAAAGACAGGAACCAATCAAATGAGTTAGGTTACACCAAACAAATGGGCATTGCGAGTCAAAGCACTAACAAACCTCTAGTGCATAGCAAGGAGGTTGATCTCTTCCCAGTTTGTAGGCAACAGTGGTCAGCAGGCCGTGCTCTGAGATCACGGGCTGGCGAATTTGCAAAATTGTAAATATTCAAATACAGAAGAGGAAGGATGACAATTAAACATTATGTTCTGTTATACGTACCTTGTTCCCTGTATTTCTGAGCATGAAGCAACCAGTTCCATATCTTTACATGACAACAAAACACATAAGCAATGAATCAGCAACAATTGCGAGGTAAAGTAGAAGACAAAGACAATTTGTGAGAGGTGTACTGTACGTGTTTTTGGTCTGGCCATCCTTGAAGCACATTTGACCAACCAGGGCTGCCGACTGATCACCAAGACACTGATAAAAAACAATGTCGCAATGTCAGACACGCACTATTTGAACATTCATTACTAAAACAGAATTTTAATAAAACAAACATTCATGTGAAATAAAATCACATTTAATTAACTAATTTGCTCCCAAAAATGTATAAAACTGTTCTATTTTAAATATTGGCATGGTCCCAAAAACGTATTTATACGTTTGTTATGTTTTTATTTATTTTTATGCTAGAGCATACAGATGGCTTTGATGCAGCCTCTGACCTGAAGATGATGCTTTAAGCAATGGTAGTCATTGCAAAACAACGGCCAGCAGGTGGCAGCAGAGTATAAGAGATCAACCAGTTGCAAAAAGCTCCTTTTTAAACAGATTTGTAAATAATGATGTAACTTAGCTATATTCTAATGCTAATTGCTGCAAAACGGAAACAGATACAAATATATATATTTTTTCCTGATGAAAGAAGAGACTCGAAGAGACTCTAATTTTTCGTTTGGTAGGTTCCATGTTTTTATAGCAATGGAACACAATATTCTGTGGCCCTTGAAAAATCTGTCAAAATCTGGTAAAACAGCCGAGAGCGAAGGGGGTTGCTTCAGTGAAAATGGCTGGGAGTGAATGAGTTAATATAATGAAACAATATTGTTGATATTTATCCAAGCATTATCCTGTTCAGGGTTGCAGGGAGCTGGAACCCATCCCAGTCAGTGTTGCCAATTCCCCAGTACGGAAAGTAGCTATCGGCTCTCCCAAAATTCGCTAGAAGTCGCTAAATGACGCCATTGTCTAATTTGCATAATTAGTCATTTGCATGTAATAGTAATGGACACTGTAGGAGAGAGGAATAACGTCGTGAAAAACACAAGAGTAAAAAAAAAAAAACACCCTGACGAACATCAGAAAAACTCGATAGATTTGTGGCTAGTCGCTTTTGATTTAAAAAATGTCACCAAGAGGCTTTGCAAAGTTGCCAGATTTAGCGAGAAAATTGCAGTTGGCAACACTGATTGCAGCTGTTCTCCGGGGGAAAGGCAGACTACACCCTGGACTGGTTGCCAGTCAATCATGGCACATATGAAGACAAGACTCACATTCACACCGTCACTGATAACAGCTACACATCTGTTCATCATATACTTACAGAGGTGGGTAGCCAAAAATAGTAGTTACTTAAGAAAAATATGATTGACAAATAAAATAAAAGTCAAGAGCAGCTCTTCCAAAATGTACTTTAGTATGTGCTCAGTAGATAGATAGATAGATAGATAGATAGATAGATAGATAGATAGATAGATAGATAGATAGATAGATAGATAGATAGATAGATAGATAGATAGATAGATAGATAGATAGATAGATAGATAGATAGATAGATAGATAGATAGGAGTTTTTGTAGGCTGAAATGTGGACAATTTTAGGCAGGAATATGACAAGGTATAAACACAAGAGCAGCTGTTGTTTTTTGTTTATTTTCTAGTTTGTATGATAACTCTGATTCTCTGTGGGGCCGCTGAGTCTTTTGTATGCGGTCATGTGACTGATTGCCTGGCTACTTGCAAACAAAATCTTGGGTTGCTCTCTTTGATGATGCAATGTTGAACAAACATGCTGTTTTTTGGGTCTCCTGAAAAGTGACTATTAAGGACGTGCAAGGCCCGTAGCTTAATGTGACCAAGTAAAAGTACAGTTTCTTCTTAGCAGAAATACTCAAATACAACTTAGCAAAATGTGCGTTGCATTAAAAGTACTCTTAAGTACAATTTATCCAAAAAGTGTTGTAACTAAATGTGACAGTGTAAATGTATGTTACATTAAAGCTACTCTAATAAGTACAATGTAAATGTAAAAGCGCAAATGTGCGTCACTACCCACCTCTTTATAAAGTACTTCGTAACAGTGGAAACGATAGTGAATAACATTAAAGCAGTGACTCTCATTTTACTTTCTGGACCTGGATTTGCAACCTCTGCTCAGTGGTAGGTTTGATCCTCAACCAACTGACCATGTCCAAGTGTCATTGAGCAAGACACTGCACCCCAATATGCTCCCAGTGCACCTGGCAACACATTGCATGGCAGCAGCCTCCCATTGGTGTATGAACGTGTGAGTGAATTGGTGAATGTGAGCCTTGAACTGAATTGAAGATTAACATGGCAAGTCATTTATTTAATGGACCAGTACCTTTCTGATACATGTGTGTTAAAATATTAGTTTCCAAATCAAAGGCAGGGAACATATTTCACTGTACTCGGGGTCCGACGGAATTACGTTCCCACACATTTTTACATATGCCGGAATGCATCATAGTCTATCACTAGCCTACACAAATGCGTTAGCAAAGTCTGAATTACAGTGATTCCTGTATTTGTGTGAAAATCCATGAATGTCAGTCAATTAAATGAAAAACAGTCATATAGCATCATAAAGCAAGGAGCCTTGTCATTTTTTTGCTTCCTGTCAGCGACCCAACCATATTGACTCCTACTTTTGGTTCCTGACCCAGCAGTTGAGAATCACTTGCACTAAAGCACCAAGAAAGACCACCACATTCGTAAATAGCGACATTGCATTTGGAAGGTTTTACCCCAGAGATTGGAACTCCTTCAAGGCTGGTTGTTTTCTGGTGAGAGGACATGAACACACTCATTAACATTTTTTCAGGCTGTTTATATGCATGTGATTTTAAAATAAGGTAAGTACATGTCTCACATTTGAATTTCAAATACTGTATTGTTTGATTTGAAGTTTACATGAACACATAATGAATATAAATGTCATACGCATTTTGGGCTAAATTATATATTATGAACCATACTTTTTCAAGTGTGGATTGATTTAACAATATCTTCAATAATTTTGCTGTGCTGTGTATGTTAATACAACAGATATACAATTGTATTTATTTTTGAGTTCCTCTAAGCCACACAAGGTCTAAATATACTTAGACCCGAACTAACACAGTACAGGAATTGGTAACTCTCCGTCGATTCTTCTGGTCATTGTTTAGTGTTACAAACCAGTCACTTAACAACAGAGTGATTTCAAGTCCCCCTTTAAATAGGCCAACTGACTGTTGACACTGCGATCCAAATTACAGGACACACCTTGGTTCAACAAGTGCTGATGGTGAAAAAAAAAATTTTCTCTAGGGATACCAAAATGAGTTTGTTTTTAGAAATAATTCTGCTGCTACAGTTTGGTGGAGCAGTTGGTAAAGTCCATTGTCCAGTAACCAGGAGGTTGCAACTTCGAACTCCCACCTCCGACTGTACATTACAAATATATCCATGGCTTTTATGCTAAATAATATACATGTATACCAACTGACTATCATATCAGGAAATTGATTATAATTTCACTGAAATGATTAAATGCATGTTAACTGTCAGCATCAGATGACACTTTTCAAAAATAAATACGCCACTAGCCATGAATTTGAACAAGTCAAGTTAGCTTAGTGCTTAGAGCAATTGCCTCCCACTATGGTTCCACCATGGACCTTGGTTCAAAACCCGCTTGGACCACATTTTATTACATTCGATGGCTCGATACCAACTGACTATCAGATCAGGAAATGGATTATAATTTCTCTCAAATGTTTAAATCCCATTTCGGACAGGTTGCAGTTCAATTTTTCTTTGTATTCATTTGTCATTTAACTACAATTACAAATGTGTAATTTTCACATAATTTATCTTTCAATTTGCTTCATAAGCACATGCATTAAAATCTTAGCATTCAGCTAATAGCATTCAGCTTTTCCTCACAATTTCTGCAGAAATGTAACTTTGTCTAGTTTATTATTACTTTTGTCACATTCAAGTTTTTCCGTTGCCATTGGGGTTTTTTTCTCTTTCATTAACAGTGGGGTTCCAACAATTTTATCCACGTGTGTTGCATGGGCCACAGATACAAGTGTGAAATGACTCCAAAATAAGCAAACATACATCATTTGTATTTACTTACATTAAATCACATAATGCATTGAGCTGTGCTGATTAATGTGTCAATGTTAAATTCTGTGAATAACAGAACTTACCATCCAGCCGTATATTTCAGAGGAGCTTTTGACTTTGGGGAGAAGTTCCATTGGAATGTCAAAGTAACTAAAAGAGGCACGGATAATGAATGGATAGATGAAGGAATGCACGAATGAATGAATGCACGAATGAATGAATGCAGCAAACAAGAAATGTGTTTTAAAAGCTACTATTTATGAATACATATAATGTGATACTATGGCACTGATTCATTCTCAATTTTGTATCTACTACTGCAGAACTGCTCCAGACAGCATTAACCTGATCAATACGACACTGGAATCAAAATAGTACAAGGTTCTCCCAGTGCACAATGATAGTGTGATTCGATAATCCAGTGAGTTTATTCAAACTAGCCACGTCTGCACATAGGTTAGTGTGTTAGTGTGTGTGTGTGTGTGTGTGTGTGTTAGTGCGTGTGCGTGTGCGTGTGTGTGTGTGTGTGTGTGTGTGTGTGTGTGTGTGTGTGTGTGTGTGTGTGTGTGTGTGTGTGTGTGTGTGTGTGTGTGTGTGTGTGTGTGTGTGTGACGGTTACCTGCAGAGCTCATGATCCCAGTCCATGGTGTGAATGTTGAAGAGCATGGTGCGACTGGCATTAGTAACATCTGTGCAGTGGATTCCTCCGTTCCTGCCACCTGTCAGGCACTGAGAAACCACAACTCCAATATACTTGTACCATGGAGCTTCAATTTCCCTATCCTGAGCCAACTACTGCATGTACAATAAGATACTTGGGACTATGATTCTGTGCAACTGATGGTGTGGGGTCATACCCAGATGATCCAGGAGTCCACTGTGCCAAACATGGCGCGGCTGCTTTTCACAGCCTGTTGCACCGTGTCTACATTGTCCAGCAGCCAACGTAGCTTCACTGCACTGAAGTAGGTGCTGATGGGGAGGCCCGTCTTGTGCTGTGATGTCAGAAGTGTTGAAGATATTCACAAAATGGGAGATCAGAAACAACGTTTGAGAATAGTAAAGCAGACAAATTGTAACCTGCTGTTACTAAATTTTAAGGAAATGTTTCGAAAAAACAAATAGACTTTGCTTATCACACTTACTCTGAGGTGATTCTTGTTTTTGCCTGGTGCTTTGTTGATGAGCCTCTCCACTGTAGATTGTGTGCGCAGGTCTAGCCAAACTAAAGAGTGAATGGACGTTAACTTATGGAGGCTCAAATAGATTAAGCGTAAAGACAATGACAATGTAAACAATGTGGGCTCTCTAACAGGGGATGTTAATATATGAAAATAACTGATAGGATTCAAACTGCATACCAAGGAAAACTATGAGACTACCGATTTTTTTCTTTTTCATTTCATTTTTAATATATCTACCCCCAGCTACAACACACACACAAAAAAAGATTTATTATGAAACTTTACTTTTTATTCTGCCAAGCAGGCACACCCTTGTTGAGTTGCTTAGATTGTTTTTCCTGGTTGTATGTTATATTTGTGTGCACCTTTGTTTCCAGCACAGTTATTGTAGTTTTGGAATTTTCATTATAGTTAGTTTTTATTTCATTTTATTTTTTTTTATTATTTTTTATTTAATTAGTTTTAATTAGTTTTCAAGGCAGCTCTGTTAAAAAAATGTTTAGTTTTAGTTAGTTTTAGTATTAGTTTCCATTAAAAAAAAAAAGTGTATTACTTGTGTGCAAGATTTTTAAAAAACACCATGGTAAAATAAAAAAAAGCAATGTGTTGTGTTTTGGCTGAGTTAAATGCAAGGCAGTCTATTGGAGTCAAAAGTCAAACATGCAAAATTATCGCCTAGTGGTGATGTCATCTGAAGGCAATTTTATTTTGTTTTGTTAATGCAGGGCTGGACTGGCCATCTGGCGTACAGGGCAGATGCCCGATAAGCCGGCGTCTTTTGGGGCTGATTCAATGCATTTTTATTTTTTACCTCCATTTTACCCCAAGAGACTGACCCACAACTTAACCGGACTAGTCTATTAATTCATTTCGAATATAGATAGCAAACTGAACCAACATCAGTCAATATCAATGGCAGATCTATGTTTTAGGCAGGGTGATCAGGAGTCGGGCCAGGGCTGATTTTTTTGTGCCAGTCCAGCACCGTGTTAATGTTTTTTAAATTTGACTTATTTCGTTAGATTTCGTTAACTAAAATAACCTGTGTTGCCAGGCACAATGAATCAAGGCCATTTACATATGCCCCATAAGAAGATTAAAACAATGGATTGACCAGTCTGCTAGTAATATCAATATAGGAACACTTAAACATAAAAATTTAATCTGGAACACAAATAGATGCTAGTCACATACATCATACTCCTTCGTCTTTCAGTAAAGGAACAGAGTAGCATTTTAAAACAAAAGTCCAAATTTTTAAAATATACTTTGTAATGATAAAACATTCAGTGAGATTCTGTATATGAACAACCTTTAATAGTGAACACATTTTGAAAAGGCTGGGGGCAACTATTACTACTACTAAAACTTTTTTTTTTTTTTAGGCCTGGGGGGGGGGGAATAAAAACATCTCTTGAATGACTTCCAAGAAGTGCTCTGAGGCTGCGTCACTGCCACATGGAATAGTAGAAGCATGCAAGACACATGACACTACATGATGCAACCTCGTTACGTGCTGAAACATTTTCCAGATGACATCATTTCCTTTTCAACTGTGGAAGTAGAAGAAGTGCAAATCTTTTTTGGGAATAAAGTTTGACAGACAAACCTAACCAACTTGATATATAGATACAAATAAATACTTTAAAATATATGTATTTGTTTTTATAATGTAATAGTGTCTAAATATCCAATCCCGAACTTGCAACACAAGTTTCATTCGGATTTATATAAATTGTCATAATTTGTCTGACAAGATCTGGGGGGGGGGGGGGGGGGTCATGACATAGAAGATATGTTGCACATTTGAGAAACAAATTTTACATCTCCATTTTTGTTTATCTGTCAACATATTTTTATCTTAAATTGATTTCATGTCAACCTGGTATGAGATTATGTATCCAGATCAGGGTTATAATACAGCAGATTCGTTATTTTTTATTCTTTTGAAAATGCATCGTTTTAGTTGAATTCTTATTTGTTTACAATTCCCAAATTACCGTTTGACTTATAGCTATCCTTTAAAAAATAAATAACAATAAAATAATTATATATATATATATATATATATACTAATAATAATGAATAAAGCATTTTCATTTTTATTTCATTAATGAAAATATTTTTTCTTTTTCAATTTTAGTCCATGTTTAACCAGGTGAAGTGGTTTTTTTTTATTATTATTATTATTTTTAAATTTTTATTTTTTATTTTTAAGGTGAAGTGGTTAATGTCATGCATTTTGGGACTCGTGTAGTAATGATGGAGTAAGGACGTCAGAGATACTGCACAAACTCACCAATGGCATTGTAGAGCGGTACTCCAGTGTCTTTGTCCCAAACCAGAGTTGTCTCTCTTTGATTGGTCACACCCACCGCTGATAAAACAACATTATCATGGTTAATAACAAACTCTCACTATTCCTTACTGTTTCTCAAAAATTTGGGGTACAGTGTACCGAATTCACCCTCTACAGGTGAATGGTGTACAGTAGTGATGGCATTTTCACACACCTTTAATGTTGCCAATATCAATGTTGAGTTGTCGAAGTTTTTCACACGTTTTCTCCATACATTCATAGACTGACTGTATTATTTCCCTGGGATCCTCCTCCACCCACCTGATTAAAATCAAACAATACAGGTGTCAAAACTTTCTAATAAACAGACTTGAACAAAAGTGATTTTGTAGCCAATTCACTTAATAGGAAGATACAAAATGCTAGGATAGAGAACGAATTAATGCTTGGCACAGGCAATGGAGTTTATGGTAAACTACAGTATAAACTATGGTATGATTTCACATATCACCAGATATTGTGAAGATTTAAAACTCACCCCTCCTTTGGAAAACTTTGGTTTATTTCTACTTGGTGGTGAATGATTAATTCAGCTGTCTTGGCATTGAACACCTGTGAGCAAGAGATTAAAGAGAGAAAGACACCAAAATGGTTTTCACTAACAAAATAAAAAGTAGCAAAATACTTAGGTCCATTATTTATTGTAAGTACACTGTAACAAATTTCTGTAAAATCTACAGTAAAAAAAGATAGCATTTACTTGTTTGATAATTTTACAGTATTTAACTGTATACAGCAATGCATTACAGGTAAAAACAAAAGTACAGTAATTTGCTGTATAATTAGCGGTAAAATACCATCAATTTTACAACAACTATATTTTGGCACGTATATATGTGGATTAGAGGTAAAGATTGATTGTTGGATTTTGGCGGGTATCTCCAGAGGAGAAGAAGCAAATAACAGACCCTATATTGTCACCGGAGCAAGGACAAGAGTAATATTTTAGCATGAGGGCAGTCTGCATCATCTTCACATCGCGTTTCTCCAATAAAGGCAACCTTACAGCTAACACTGATTTATGCACTCGGCTGCAGAACGAAGACTGATTTTACAACAAGGGTGGCATGGTGGATGACTGGTTAGCACGTCTGCCTTCCAGTGCTGAGGGCGTGAGATCGAGTCCAGGCTTTGGCCTTCTGGGGTGGAGTTTGCATGTTCTCCCAATGCCTGTGTGGATTTTCTCAGAGTGTTCTGGACTCCTCCCACATTCCAAAGACATGTACGGCCGGTTAATTGAGCACTCTAAGTTGTCCCTAGATGTGATTGTGAGTGTGGATGGTTGTTCGTCTCTGTGTGCCCTGCGATTGGCTGGCAACCAGTTCAGGATGTACCCTGCCTACTGCCCAAAAATCAGCTGGGATAGGCTCCAGTGACCCTTTTGAGGAATAAGTGGTAAAGAAAATAATAATAATAATCATTTTATTTGTAATGCACTTTATATTTCAACAATCTCAATGTGCTACAGAGTAAAAAAAAAAAAAAAGGTCTAACAAAAAGCTTTTGAAAAAGAAACGTTTTAAGAGCCAGTTTAAAAATGTCAGTAGGCTGTGGAGCCCTCAGGCGGTCAGGAAGAGCATTCCAGAGCCTCAACAGCCTCAGAGCCACCGAGAAGAAGGCCCGATCGCCCGTAGTGCGGAGCTTGGTCTTGGGGGCTTGAAGGAGGTTTGAGGATGTAGAACGGAGGGTTCGTGAGGAGGTCTTTGGTATGAGGAGTTCTTTGAGGTATTGTGGAGCATGACCTTGAATGCACTGATGAGTGAGGAAGGAAACCTTGTATTCTATTCTGAGGGACACCGGGAGCCAATTCAGTGATTTTAGGATGGGGGTAATGTGGTCAAATTTGCGCACCTCCATCAGGATCCTGGCAGCACAGTTCTGGATGTATTGCAGTTGGTTTCCCAGGGGGAGCAGATAGTGGGTGAAGAGGGTGGGACCCAATACCGAACCCTGAGGGACACCACAGGTGACAGTGTGTGTGATTTTGCCTGACCCAAAGTGACGTATTCGGATCTGTCAGACAGGTAGGAGGTGAACCAGTTGCACACGTTTTCTGAGAGTCCAATGGTATGTTGTAGGCGGTGAAGAAGGATGTGATGGTCAACTGTGTCAAAAGCTGCTGTCAGGTCCAAGAGGATAAGTAGGGATGGGGAACCGGAGTCTGCTGTCATCAGGAAGTCATTTGTGACCCTTATAAAATGGATGGATGGATTCTATGATGACATACTGTATTTGTGATTAGTTGCCAGCAAATTCCTGTAAATTACGTAGAATAAAAGAAACGGTTGTAAACTAGATTACAGTGGATTGCTGTAAAAGTAAGTACAGTAAGTAATTGCAATTTATACACAGTAAATACTTGTAAAAAAAATAATGTACTAAGATTTTACAAGAATTAGCTGGCAACTTTTGCCAGTTATTTCTTGTCAATTCTACAGTCAATTTGTTACAGTGTATTAATTTGTGTGTTTGAGTATAACCAAATATAATGTGATGGTGTGAAGAACTCAAAAATATAATTATTATTAATTTGGGGAAGAACTGTATCTCTTCCCGATGTTCTAAATTGTAATTTATATAGTCAACTAGACATACTGTAAATCAGCTTTTGGTCTACCTATGCAAGACGGTGTCGGTAACCCAACCAGTGCAAAAGCCCAATAATTCTGCTCCAACAGCTGCAGCAACCCTAAAACAGTAACACAATTCCCCCATGAAAGAATGCCAGTATTGACTATGTGGATGACATGTCAAATCGGTAAAATTACCGAATGAACAATAGCTCTTTAAGAAAAAAAAGACTATGTGGATGGCATGTGACACACAATAACTGTTTTATCGAACATTACAATGCAAACTGTAAAAATTAAACCCCTGACAGAGAAATCCTTGAGCCCAGGGAGGGGTAATCTGGAGATTCAGGCGATTTCCTGGTAGGCTCGGCTGCTACATGCACTCTGCTATTCTGGATGCCACATTAATTTCCGGATATGTTTTGAAATTAGCACTACATTTGTTACTAAGGTTTTTGACAAGTCGCAGTAATTTAAACCACGACTAGAAACAACACCACTGGCACTATAGTACACACCCTTTCTCTGTTCAAAGTAACACAC
The DNA here is from genome assembly GCF_054856555.1 of Leptonotus elevatus. Lineage (NCBI taxonomy): Eukaryota > Metazoa > Chordata > Actinopteri > Syngnathiformes > Syngnathidae > Leptonotus > Leptonotus elevatus. The sequence continues at coordinate 3,153,458 of NC_141250.1, read as the reverse complement.
TAAAGAGGCAAAATAGTCACAAATGTTACTCGTAACAGTAAGAAAGCGTGCTGGGAAAGCCTCAATGTGATCATTAAGTTAGCTTCAAACTGCTAACTTGTGCTAAGTAGTGTACCAGAAGCGGTGTGAATCGGTTGCAAATACTAATGCTACATGTTAGCTGCCTAAATGTTACTGACTTAACAGCGTTTGATAAATCTGACTTGTTAAGTGTAAAGTCCCTTATCCTATGTTATACACTTGCTTATTGGTTCCATTTCAACTATTTGTTCTCACAAATAAACACTGATAGAAATCTTGTAAGCACATTCAATTGTTATTTATATATTTGATCCAATATGTTTATCATTAGAGGGAATGGTAAGCTATATTGGAATGATACACTAAAAAGGGTAACATTTTTATATTTTCATTAAAATGTTGGGAACTAAAAGTGGGCCGGTCTGAGTCATGAAACTCCAGGACTGAAAATGAATCTCACTCTGACACTGCTGAAATTGAAGCGAACCTGGAAAACTGCCAGCTTCTGACCTCGTACCAGAAGCGAAACACAGACAACCGTGAGCAAATATGCAAGAATCATCGCCCATGTTGATTTGTACTGAAAGTAATTGTTGCCAGACATCTTATCTTAATAGGGCAAGCCGCAAAGTGCCTGATCACACGTGTCGATCAGGCAATGTTGCGCTTCAGTGACTTCTGTCTAAAAGCATTAACTGTGTGTGTATTTGCTTATGACTGCAGATGTTACTTAAGTCTTGCAATGGGTCTGAAAACAGCCAGGTAAGTTAAAGTTTAACTTCATGTCAGATGAACTTTCAAACAGACCTCAGGTAGGTGAAGAAATTGGTCACTTATGTAAAGTAATTTAGATATTACTAAGTTATAGAAGCAGTTTTTTGGGGTCAAATATACTGTAAAGTATACGTATTTATTGGCAACTGTTGGAAAATTGCACAGTACTTTTGAGTGTTCACAATTATGATGTAATTATGTAAGGTCTAAGGCAGAGGTGAGCAATCTCGGTCCTCGAGGGCCGGAGTCCTGCAGGTTTTGGAGGTTTCTCACTTCCAACACAAGCTGATTCCAATCAACAGGATCGTTATCAGGCTTATGCAGAGTTTGCTGATGAGCTGATCATATATCAGCTGTGTTGGAGAAGGGCAACATGCAAAATCTGCAGAACTTCGGCCCGCGATGCCCACCTCTGGTCTAAGGTATTAATAGCTTTAACTTAAATGTGCTACCATTTTTTAAAGGAATTATTATTTTTGAAAATGTATTCCCCAAAAAACTAAGGCATCACATGTAAATACAGTAAGTATTTACAACCTTTGCTCAATAATTTGTTGATACACCTTTGGCAGTAATTCAGCCTCAAGTCTCCACAAGTGTAGCACTCCTATCTTTGGGCACGTTCACCTTTGCAGTACCTCTCAAGCTCCATCAAGTTTGATGGGGAGTGTCGTGCACAGCCATTTTTAGATCTCTCCAGAGATGATCGATAGGTCAATCACATTCACAGAGTTGCCCTGAAGCCACTCCTTGTCTTGTGTTGTCTTGACTGTGTGCTTGGGGCCATTGTCCTTTTGGAAAGTAAATATTCGCTCCAGTTTGAGGTTCTGAGCAATCTGGAGCAGGTTTTTATTGAGGATGTCTCTGTATATTGTTGCAATTATCCTTCATTCAAATCCTGACTAGTTTCCCAGTTCCTACCACTGAAAAACGTTGTCTCATCAGACCAATGAAAGTTCTTTAGGTGCCATTTGACTAACTCCAAGCAGGCTGATTCGTGCTTGTTACAAAGGAGTGGCTTCTGACTGTCCTGATTGGTGAAATGCTGCAGCGATGGTTGTCCTTCTGGAAGGTTATTCTCTCTCCACACTCCACAGAGCACCGTTGGGAGCATCCATTGCAGCCTGGTCATCCTGGAAGGTGGATTACCACATTTACGGTCCCTTCTCAAGGTTTCTTGTTTTTCCCCTCATGGGATTTTTTAAAGATTTTCTATGCCCTCTTGTGGTTCGATCAAGGGATGTCGTTAATATTTGTCAACTGTGGGCATGTAAAGCCCTTTGAGACTCTTTTGTGATTAAGGGCTATATGAATAAACTTGACTTGACTTTACTTTACTTGACAGAGTGACTATTGGGTTCTTGGTCAGCTTTACGACTACGACCCTTCTCCAACGATTGCTCGGTTGAGACAGCCAGCCAGGTCTTGGAACGAGTCCTACTGGTTTGGAACTCCTTCCATTTACGGCTGATGGAGACCACTGTGCTCATTAGAACCTTCAAAGCAGCAGATTTTTTTCTGATGTGTGCCTCAAGACAATCCTGCTGAAAAAAAATCTTGGTTGGTTTGTGCTCTTGACATGCACTGAACATTTTGTGTTTGCGGTGAGAAACTAATTATCGTGGCATATAGCAAATGTCTTGTGCATCTTCGAAACTTGTCGTGCTGTTTGTGGTTATACTAACACCCAGAAGAAGTCTGTGGCTACAAGAGCAATGTTTTGTACATGCATCCCGGACAAAGACAGAATGTTGTGAGAATCCGTACGGTTTCCACCGCCTACCTGAAGATGAGGAACACAAAAAGATTAGGATGAAAATCTTAATTTAAAAAAACTTCTGCTCCTTTGATTTTGTGGACATAAAGCACTCTGAAGAATGGGCACATCCTACTTTGTGGGTGCGTGATGACAGACCACTTGAGAAGATTGGTGCGTGCAAAGTAAGCAGCGGGATTGTAATGTTCTCTATTTTAAGATGTGACAACTGGCGTTCCTGCAGGGTTTAAACCTGTAACTTTCATAGTAAAGTGGACTCAAACAGTTACCATGTAAACAAAACGTTGGTTCCGGTTAATACTGCAAGTCGCACCCATTATTCTGACTTAAACAAATGTCTGCCATCTATTGGTGAGCACACTTATTACAACTTAAAACTGCTCAGCTACAGTAAATATTTGCACTATCAAAAATTAATCGAGGGCCACACTGTGTGTATGCAGCCCGTCCATGTTCTAACTTCTAACCCATCCCAAAAAGTAGATGGGGCCACAAAGGTAAAAAAAGAAAGAAAAAAAAGAAAAAAAGACCTCCACATTCCACAGATGAGTTAATTTTTGACAGGTGATAGCATCACACTTCAGCACACAACTGGTAGGAATTTAAGGGTTTCATCACTTAAAACCTGACAAATTTGCTGAAAATAATTCACACACGGTGAAGCTGACACGAGCTATTCATTAGAGAGTGTCAAAGAAGTGATATAAATTTCCAAGCTGATGTATTAATGAAATTCGAGTACAAACAGACAGACCAAAAATCCTCTAGTCAAGGACTTAAGCAGCAGATGTGTACTTATTTAACATATAAATGGATGATATATATATATATATTTTTTTTTTTTACCAATTAAGAAAGCAAGTATCTACCCTACTAAGACTCCAATTCAGAACTGGCCCAAGGCAAAAGCAAACAAAATCCTTACTTTGGGCTCGGAATATAGTCACTAACTAGACTTGTAACATAAAATGGTTAAATGTTTGCATTAAGGCTTAAGTGTATTAACAAAAGATTGTCTACATTTTACCAAAAGTTAAGACCTCATTATTCAACTTTATATTTCTCTATTTAAAGGCAAGGCTGCTTTATTTATAGGGCACATTTCTTACAAAAGGTAACTCATTATCTTTTACATGATTGAGTACAACATTTAAAAGTATTTCTAAACAACGACCTAAAGACATTTAAAATTAAAGTATGTACAGTGCATAAGATTTTAAGCCCTTTTTGTCACCTTGTTTCATGCAACTGTTCAGCTGCATCATTATTTGCTTGATATTCTGATTTTTGTTTTCCATTTGAAGTTATTTTTTTAAAATAATTCTAAGTGATATTTGTTGTTGAACTTTACTGTTGTTGTACTATACGCTTATACTGTATAGTCAGTGTCTACATGAATTTTGCATATATTAGGCTATCCCTACATACACATATACATATATGCGCCGCACTCGCCGTAAAATGTCGATGTAAGTATGATTATACCAACGTTATTTTTATCATTACTGTTTTCACAATACAAAACATGCCGCCACACTGCCACGTCACTCACCAGAAACCTCGTTGAGCTCGTGCCCTGATCAATAGCACCTACGAGCGGATCCATCGCTGTGTTTTTTTTTTCTTTTCTCCTGATGGCCTCTGTGAGGAAAAATGATAAGCGCACGCGCTCACAAGTCCAGTGTTTGCTTTTGAAGCACAGCGGGTCAGCTTTGCATGAGGAAAGACTTACTAGTAGGCGGGATTTTCGCGCCTGGTAGAATGAAGCCCGACCTGTCTAAGCGAAGCTCCCATTGGGTAGTCGCTTTAAGGCGTTGGTCGCAGGTTGTCCAATCAGCTCTCAGTGGAAGTGGCACCCACGTGCTCGATGAAGGCACGTCTAGGTGCATAAGAGTGGAAAGTGCTCTTCTTGTTTGTGTTACTGTACTCTGAGAATAAGTATGCTGTTACTTTTTAAATGAGGGTGAATGTCCACTTAATTTTATTGCTCAGTAGATGCCCTCATCATTGTACTCATATTGTACTCTTTTTCATCCATTCATCCAGTTACTTTACAGGGTATGCGCTTGATTGGTATCGGTATTGGGTTTTTTATGTGCACTATTTGTTTGTCAGTGCCCTCTGTACAAGCATTTATTTTAAAGGTGAAATCGTCTTCTTTTATTTCGGCGTTTCCCTTCAGGGGTCGCCACAGCGAATCAGTTGCCTCCATCTAACCCTGTCCTCTGCATCCTCTGCTCTCACACCAACTTCCTTCATGTCCTCTTTAACTACATCCATAAACCTTCTCTTTGGTTTGGACCTTCTGCCTAGCATAGGAAACTCAACATCTTTCTGCCAATATACTCACTATCTCTCCTCTGGACATGTCCAAACCATCTCAATCTAACCTCTCTGACTTTATCTCCAAAGCCTCTATAACATGTGCTGTCCCTCTGATGTACTCATTCCTGATTCTATCCATCCTGGTCACTCCCAAAGAGAACCTCAGCATCTTCATCTCTGCCACCTCCAGCAGAGATGAAGAGTATTTTCCTCAGTGGCACTGTCTCCAGACCAAACAACATTGCTAGTCTCACCACAACTTTCCTTTCATTTTAGCTGAAACTCTTCTATCATACATCACACCTGACGCTTTTCTCCACCCGTTCCAGCCTGCCTGCACACGCTTCATCACTTCTTTTCCACACTCTCCATTGCTCTGGACTGTTGACCCTAAATACTTAAACTCTTCCACCTTATTGGTCTCTTCTCCGTTTAACCTCACTCTTCCACTTGGGTCCCTCCCATTCACACACAGACACTCCGTCTTGCTACGGCTAACCTTCATTCCCCTCTATTTTAAAGGTGAAATATCAGTATAATAATAATAATAATAATAAAAATCCATCCATTTTCTGAACCACTTATTCTGCGTAGTAGTAGTAGTAGTAGTAGTAGTAGTAGTAGTAGTCATAATAATAATAATAAGAAGAAGAATGTCATGGGGTAGTGGTGGTTGCGGACCCAAACGCAGGGAAGCAGGGCAAGGAGGCAGAGGTAATGTAAAAAAAAAAAAAAAAAGGAATTTAATTATACAAAACAAAAGCTTACTCCAAATGGCAAGTGAAACAAAACGTGGGGGAGACAAGGCAAAAAAACTGGCAGCATGACGGGAGGAAAACAGAGGGGGGACTAAAATACACACACACACACACACGCACACACTAATGACACAACAAGACACACCTGGCTAAGGGCACTGATTGGTTGACACGAGGAAGGGCAGGATTACACTTAACAAGACCAAGGGAGACACACAAGGAAAAACAGAACCCAAACATGATGATGACGCTTATTCTGTAAGTAGTAATAACAATAATAATAATAATAATAAAATAGTATTATTATTAACTAAAATAACATTGTAATATAATAATAATAATAATAATATAGTATTGTTATTAAATATAATAACATTTTAATATTGTTATTAAATATAATAAAATGTTAATATTGTTATTAATATATATATATATATATATATATATATATTAATAATATAATAGTTATTAACTATAACATTGTAACATTGTTTATACATGTAGATACATGCGTAACATGTTATTATTATTATACTGATATTTCACGTTTAAAATAAACTCTAACGTTAATATAATATAGTTATTAACTATAATAACATTGTTATATTGTTATTATTATTACTACTACTACCACCACCACCACTACTACTTATCTTGTTGGTCATGGCGAGCCACAGCGCATCCCAGCTGACTTCAGCCATAAGGCTGACTGCACTCTGGCCAGCCAATCAAAGGCAAAGGCAGAGCTATGTGATGGCTAGGGGTGGCCAAACCTAGGGGGAAATTTTGATACTTGTGGTAGTCCTGCTATTTTCACATGGATCCTTGATACCATGCCAAAATTCATTTATATTAACTATGTACCATATTTTCCCGACTATAAAACGTATTGGGTTATAAGCCGTGCCCACATGATGTAGATTTGTTTGTTTTTCACATATTGGCCGCGCCGGACTATAAACCGCGGATACATACCGTATGTTGTGAAATTAGATACTCAGGAGCGGGCGGTCGCACAGCGAAATCCACGGAAAAAAAATAAAAACAATACAATACCCGCACCGTCACTTTTGTCCATAAAATACGGTATTTAAAAATAAATTTACAATAGTTCTGAACGCAAAACTCTTTAGTAAAGCATCTTTGATTTTTTTTCAGTTAATATCAATCAAAAGCATTACTTTCACACCCTTGCAAGGAAACAAAATGGTCGAGAAGCTATTGTTTACCATATCATTCTTCATGAACTAAATTACCCACATATTATTTCATGAAATACTGACTGTTAATGGTGTGATAATCAATGATTTTCTCAGTTACTGAAACATTTCTGGCTACGCCCCTGATCACAGGGTACAGACAGAGACCAACAAACATTTCATTGAGCAGTGTGAACCCACACCGCCTGAATAGAAGTCAGGTGAGTGAGCAGCTTTACATAGCAAACAGTTAATGTTGAATACCAGAGGTGAGCGTGTCAATGAATTTTGAGCGTCTGTCATTCGGTAATCGTCAACAGTCGGGACATCCTTTTGTCATCGTCAATCCGTCAATATTACTGATTAAATCAAACTGTAATTGTCAGTCCATCAATCTATGTTATTTTAACCGGCCTTCCGACATTGCTAAATTAAAGCCGCTATTTTAGGACCGACAGCTCAGTCCGTCAAGGTTATTTTAACCACTCCGCCCCGTTCATGCTAAATCACACTTTGCCACCACTATTTTCCGCTTGACATAGTTTGTTTGTTATGTTATTGTTCTTTTACTTACTTACCGAGAACACTGCAGAGCACGGCCAACGGACTCAATACTTTCCCTTTTTAGGACCCCTTAGCTGTTCAAGCTGCCTGATGTGAAATGGCGCACCAAAAGACCCCTTAGCTGTCTAACAATGCGGCTGACGTAAAATATAGTAAATTAACTGAGCACTAAACTAATGCTTGCATGAACGTAGCAATAGCAAGGAGTTTACAACAGGAGGAGAGAATTTTCATCACGGTCTGTAGTCACCCGAGCTCTACAACACGGCCAGCTACCAGTATTGGGACAGAGCCAGAAGCGAGAAGGCTTGGACAATGGTGTGCGCAGAAGTTAGCATACCTGGTAAGTGTATATTGACTTGTTTCCTGCAGAAGAAAAGGGTCAGTTGCAGTTGCAGTTAAGAAGTGGAAGTGCTCTGCGGTGTGTTAGCGAAGTGGGCGCCTGTCAGTTTTTTCGTCATTCGTCAGCTCAACGGGCATCCGTCGTTGACAAACTGGGAAGGTCTGTTGGTACTGGCCTGGTTATTGATTATTACATTGAAGGACAAAAACTCACTTCTGGTAAGTTTTCTGTCATTCATTAATCGTCAACAAAACAACAAAAATGCAAGAAAATCTAGAAAAAAGTTGTTCTGGCCAAAGTGTATTTCCTGTTATCAATCAAATATTTGTGGGTCATATTAACCTAAAAAAACGGTCATATTAATATAAAATGGTTGTAATTAATTATGTATACGTTAAAGGGGAAGTCAACCCCCCAAGAAATGTCTTGACAATAAACTAGTCTAAATATGGTATTCTGATTAATATTGCGTTAGTGGAATATGAGTTAAGCAGCAAAATCCAGTCATTTTTATCAATATCAGAAGGCGGCAATTTTGCCCCTTGCTGTCGAGTGAAAATTACATCACAGTTGTTCAGGTCTCAGGTAACAACCAATCACAGCTCAGCTTCAGAAAACAGGTGAGCTGAGCTGTGATTGGTCGTTGCCTGAGCTCTGAGCAACTGTTATGTTATCTTCAGTCGACAACAAGTGGCAAAATGGCCGCCCCCCCGAGATGAAAAAAAAAGAGCTGGATTTTGCTGCATAATTTATAGTCCACATATGTAATTATAAAATAATCAGAATGTCATGTTTAAACTAGTGAGGTTACATATAACATTATGATTATCAAAACATTTTCAAGGTTGACTTTCCCTTTGAAGTATTGTGTCCAGCTGTCATAACAAAAGGTCCCTGACATTCTTGAGAGTCAAAATGGACAAAAGATAAACAATTACAGTACATCAATATCCACTTGCTTCACTCTTTTTAACTGGTTAAATCATTTACCCCTCCTTGGTTGGCCTTCTGTCTCTTGCAAACATTCAGTACGTTTTTCATTACTGTAACACCTGGTGCACAATTTGTCAAATTTCAGATCTGTTTGTTCACAGATACATTTTCAGAAGTAGGCAGATGAGAACATTTTTACATGGTTGTTTAATTTCACACTTGAAGGGTGGCGCAGGTGCTCCAGACACAAACTATGCAAAGTATTAAAAGTGCATTTTCCACAATATGCCACCGTAAGAGATAAAATCGCTGGACAAAAGAAGCCATGTGCCACCAATGACACAGTAGCACAAATACATACAGTACATGTGTCGCACACTTTGCAGGCAAGCAGCTGTTGCAACAGTGGGCAAGGTTAAAAAGTTTGACGCACGTGGTTGTCCCTTATCTTCTTTCAGTCCGTACAGTCATCCTTGAGATCAAGATAAAGCCTAAAATAGAATCAATCTTGGTGGGTAAGTTGTTTGATTACCCACTCAGTGTAGTCCTGCCTGCCAGCTAACAACTGATAACAGATCAAATATTTGTACGCAACAGATCAAATATTTGCACTTACTGCATCTTGTGAAGCATCACTAAACACTTTAGGAAAGTTGCTTTGTTCCCTTTAAGAACTATAACAAGAGCAACTGGCGACCCGTTTTGAAAATACCATCAATTGCATTCAACCATCCATCCTTTTTTCCCCATGCAAAACACTGGAAACATGGTAATTTCTTCACAGTATTCAATTTTTTTTTTAAATCCTGTTTTTGTGGGTTTTATGAGCTGGAAGCCCAAATTATGTAAAAATAAAAAATAATACTTGAAATCACTTAAATTGTGGGCCCTGAATCTATAATCTATGCACGTTTGACTTTTTGAATGGTATTATGGAAATTACAAAAAAAAGAGAGAAATTAAAAACCCTAATGTCCTTGGATATTTTGCTATCCGCAGGCGGGCCCAGTCACTATCCCCCGCATCTAGTGAGGGTCCATTGTATTGTCCTAATGCTGGGTTTACACCAAAAGATTGTCACAATCGAACATCTTTACCAGATAAATGCACGAAGCGCCTCTTGCTGTTCAACATTCACGAGGAAACGGTGAGTGATTAATTCTCTGCTGGAACATCAACTATTTATTTAAATGCTAATCAAATGTATTTATACAAAATAATAGTTATCAATGTATTATATTTTATCATTTGAGCCATGCTCGTATTCTGCTGAATTCACTCGTTCAGCTTTTTTTCTGCTGCTGAATTCACTCTTTTTGTTTTTGTTTTTCCCTGCACAAATTACTGCGTAGCAAACACCTTCTGCTTTTCTATTTTGTAGGTTTCTACCAAGAGCATGATGGGAAAATTTGCACTGTGGGTAATATAAATGCCTGAAGAATCTAGTTGTAGTCTTTTATTTAGTTACCCTACATAATTCACAGTCTTTCTAAAATCTCAATCTGAGACTAGGCTAAAGACTAAAAACTCTACGCCTATAGTCTTTATATGTGAGTTAGTGGGAGATGGTAGTTTTACAAGAGTCTTTTCTGAATCTTCTCAAAGTCTTCTGGTGTAAGCCCAGCATTAGTTGCGCTTGCACCTTGTATTACCCTACTACATGAGTAGGCCTAATAATATTTTGCAGATTTGGAATGACATTCAGGACAACCATATTGCCTGAATATTTTTGATTGAATTGCTTTTTGTGATAAAATCCACAAAATGAGTTCTTGCACTTTATGTTGGTTTGCTGTTTAGCAGTTTTGTGCCATCCTTGAATGGTACTTTTTCTGCACGAGAGTCCTTTGCACTGAGGGGAAAATATATGTGGTTGTCTTTTTTTGTTTGATTGAAAGACCTTTCTTTCTTTCTTTCTTTCTTCCTTCATTTCTTCTTTTCTTTCTTCCTTCCTTTCTTTCTTTTATTCTTTCTTCTTTTCTTCCTTCCTTTCTTTTTTCTTCTTTTCTTTCTTTCCGTCTTCCTTTCTTTCTGTCTTCCTTCCTTTCTTTTCTTCCTTCCTTCCTTTCTTTCTTCCTCTCTACCTTCTTTCCTTCCTTCTTTTCTTCATTCCTTCCTTTCTTTTATACATACAAAGATAAATGTATTCTGAAAATTTTAATATGTCAAATATTGTGATGTACATTTTTTCTTAAAAAAAAACAGACATACACGTTTCGCCCATATATAAAATGGCATTTTTGTCATACATCTAGTGACAAAGTGTGTAATATTACGTGTGCCCCCGCAAAAAAAAATAATTGTCAAACAAACAAACGAACACACAAAATAAACAAGCAAACAAACAAACAAACAAGCAAAAACAAACAAACAAAGTGTACGTGTCTAAATTCTAAAGGCGGCCAAAACATTTGTACATACAAAGTTTCAATTTAGTCACCATAGTTCATTGTGTGTCTGAATTTGAGGCTTCAGGTGCAGAGGTCTGGCCAACTGCTGACTCTTTGCCCTTGAATCCATTTTCACATGGAGCCCGGTTTTGTTTCTCTCTCTCCAGGGCCTTCTCCATCTCAGTGTAGTAGTCAAGGGCTTTCCGCACTGGATCAATGATGTGTTGCTGCAGGATTTAAATCCAAAAATGCCCCCCCCCAATAACGTTAGGGTTAGTACACTTGCAAAGCCATAGGTTGCTGACATATTACCTCCAGACAGGGAAAAAGGTTGGCTAGCTCTATAAAGAGCGGCAAAAGCACAAATCTGATGAAGCCAGTTTGAGATGAGGGTTTGGTTATCTTGTCCCGGTCCATGAAAGGGGTGACAGGAAGACCCTCTAACTTCTCTGCGTCACTCTGAGGACCACAAAGAAGCAATTAAACTGAATTGGTGATACAGATAGGAAAATCCATTGAAGTGCACTTTCTCAAGTTAAATTTGTTTCGCAATAACATGTCGGTCTTTAGATCAATAAAACCCCTGATAATTTTGATGTATGGCTCGAGTATGCAGAAGAAGCCAGTCTAGTCACCTGGTTGTAGAATTCCTGCAAAAGACAATCCAGCCAGGGCTCTGCCACTTCCATGGGGCGTGCTTCATTGGAGATGTCACTTACTTTGATCAGAATCATCATAAGCTGCATACACAGGGAACAAAGAAAGATTATACATACAGTACTGTGTATAACTGTTGACAATACACAGTTTAACTGAATACGGATTAATAGCCTGTTGGTTTGGCTTTTGTTTACATAACAGCATTTTGCCATCTGAAAACTATTTTTGGAAAACCATACAGTGTTGCCCTTTAAATCCAAACACTGAAAACTATTGTCTGTAAAAACTGATAACACGCAAATACACACGATTAAAAATTGTTATGTTCATGCACATCACAAGGGGTCAAACCAAAGGCCAGGGGGCCAGATCTGGTGCCCCATTGTTTTATGTTGGTTTCGTTTTATGTTTTATGTCAACTTCCATGATGCTTGCTAAAAGTAAAATCTGTACCAAAATTTCAAATTGACATATGTAATTAGGGCTGGGTGATATAACCGGTATATTCAATCCATCCATCCATCCATTTTCTTAACCGCTTAGTCCTCACAAGGGTCGCGGGGGGGGGGGGGGGGGGGGGCGCTGGAGCCTATCCCAGCTGGCTTCGGGCAGTAGGCAGGGTACACCCTGAACTGGTTGCCAGTCATTCGCAGGGTATATTCAATATAAGGTATAAATTTTGGCGAAGGCAGAGATTTTGACTCTACCGTCTTATCGCGGTAGCGCATGTTGGTGACGTCATCGCATTAGGGTTGTCCCGACTAGCTGATGACGTAAATACGTCGGCGCGCACAACATACCGTTGACGTCTAGTTGACTTCGGATTTCAAAACTAGTTATCAATCAATTTGTTGTGTAGAGTATAAGTAATATAAGGAGGCAATGAAACATGTATACGGTTTCACAGTCATACGTCAGTCCAAGGGAAACTATAATGTGTCCCACAACAAAAATGGGTTTGACCCTCCTAATGTAAATGTATTCCATTTTCACAGCAGTTATTTTGCTACAGCAAAGTTATATATACAATGCTTTGGGCCAAAATCATTGAGAAATAAGTCAAATGTACCTTAAATGAGCATGAGGAAAGAAACAGTACTTGTACATGCATGTCTTTTGAAAACCACCACCATCAGCGTGTAGGATATTTTACTGTGACGTCACATGTTGTTCTGGGAGGCAAAAGCTGAAGCATTCTCAAATGGCATCACTAGTAATTAGTAGAGGGATCAAAAGTAGTGCATTAATATTGCGTTAATTTAACGTTCCTTTAATGCCACAAATTTTTTTAACATTTGATTAATGCCCGGCCCTTGTCATCAATGTCCAACATTAAACGCGTATGCCATCTACTGGCAGAAAAATGACCTCAACACAAATCAATGCCTCACACGCTCTCTCTCTCTCTCTTTTTTTTTTTTGGGGGGGCATTAGCCTACATATCTTTAATTTTAAAACAATTTAATTAATTTTGATGAATGCTGTTGAAGGTAATGAAATTACTGTATCTATGAACTAAAATATATCACCATATTTGTGTTAGGTTAAAATATTTTTCCACTTTATGTTAACAAGAGTATGAAATAACGGGGAGGGGGGATCTGTTTTACTATTTTATACATTTAGAATAGATATAAAATGTATGATTAATCATGAGTTAATTATTGAAGTCATGCGATTATTTACGATTTAAAAATGTAATCCACTGACAACCCTAGTAATTAAAAAACAAAACCTTCCATGTGATTAGGTTAAGGTGGAGTGATTGACAAAACAGTATATGACTTGAATGATTTTCTTCTTGCTGAGTGGCGCGGTAATTCTTAACTGCTTATCAAATTCTTGGAAGGGAGACCCAGCACTGACCATTATTTACAATTCAAGAGGTAACTTCATTAAAAGTAATAATTAGTTAACCAGGTCACAAGGTCATTGGCTAATTCAGGAAATAAATGAAATGCCTTAACCTTGATCATGACAATAATTTCTACATGAGCCTAGCCTACCATTGTGTGTGTGTGTATTTAAAAAAAATATATTTTTATTTTAGTTAATGACGATGATGTACTTACTATGTTAGATGACCTATTTCCCTGTTACATAACCACAAAGGCTAGTATTATCGGTTGAGCTTTCTGTTGCCCAGATTAATGGCTAACGTGATCTTTTGATTGTGAAATGGATAGCGTGCTGCAGTCAACTCAACATGACATTCACTCAAACTAATTTCAAACTTCACACACTTCACACGTGAACTTTAAACCCGATGATAGACGTTTAGCTCCCAATCTGTCTTTATAAGTGGTTACTCCCAACCAGCAGACTTGCTTTCTTCTCTGTAGAAAAAATTATGAAATCCACTCTCCTTTTCCTCTCATTAACAATGGGGAAGGGGGGGAATCAAAAATAAAACCAAACCTTTTAAGGTATATCTGTCAGCGTACAACACAATTTTAGGTCATCGTTTCAGTTCAGGAAAGCAGTAGTCACCCTCAAAGGCTCCTTGTTACCAGCATACTAAACTAGTCAATATGTGGGGTATGTAAAGTGATTCAGTACCTACTAGTGTTAATTTCGTTAACGAAAACTAAGCAAAAATATTTTTGTCAACACACATTTTTCACCGGACTAAAACTAGACTAGACTAGACTAAAACCCTCATTAATAAACAATTATTGGGATTAATCAGTATGCATTTTCGTTGACGAATGAAGACGAGACTAACATGACAACATAACATCACTTAATAAAAACTGGACTAAAATCTATGGATATTTTAGTTCATGAACAAAAACAAGACGAATATTATATGATTTTGTAAAATCTTGTCTCTGCTAATCTGTCACTGTGACACCGTCATGACACGCTCCCTTTCAAATCTGCAGCTAACAAGTGCAACATGCACAAACACATGGGACAGACATGAGGTGATTTCACGGTGAAAGGTAAAAAAGAAAAGAAAAAAAGAAGTAAATTATAGTTATAACATTAATCCAACGGCTATAATGTTCCAACAACAATAATGTTAATCTGAACGCTAACTAATGCTGCCTAATTTACTAGCTCATGGCATAAAGCCATAGTAGCCACTTGGTGATAGACTGTAATTGTGTGTGAAGTTGTTTTTCATCAAAAAGATGAGAGAACATTTTGTGTGAAATAGTTTTAGAAACTAGAAAACTAGACTAAAATGTTGACCGTTTTTGTTGACTAAAACTAGACGAATAAAATTAAGTTTTCTTGGACTAAAATAAAGACTAGAAGGCTAGATTTATAATCAACTAAATAAAAGCGATTAGATTGACTAACTATGATAGAAACTAAAACAAGCGTGATTGAAACTGGACTAAAACTGAGACTAAATTAAAAAATGTCTGATAAAATTACCTACAGTGCAGTAGTGATCTTCTAACTTCTAACTAATCCTTAGTTAAGCATGAACTACTACAGCAGCTCTACTATGTAGTTTGGTTATGAAATGTGACATCTCTGCGTGTCTTCTGTTTTCAAGTGAACCATTTTCACTTTTTCAGAATTCGGATAGCGATGACAACACTGTAATATTACAAAACAGCCACTTTGTTTTCAAATGCTTGTATTGTCGTTCCAAAATGCCACTCTGTCAAATACAAATAAAGATTGACGGGGTGCAGATTGACATGGTTCAAGAAAATACATTTTTGGGTGTCATAATAGCTGAGAAAATTTGTTGGAAGCCACACATTAAACACACACATGCCAAATTATCAAAAAGCATTGCAGTATTGAATAGAGTCAAATGGATACTTGATTACAATTCTCTCCGCATTTTGTACTGTTTATAATTTTAGTTACTGCCTTGAAAATTGGGGGTAATAATTACATAAGTTCAATCAGTTCATTAATAACTTTACAAAAAAAGGGCAATAGGACTCATACATTTGGTATCTGGATCATACACACTCACTATTTTTACAGTCAAAACTCTTTAAAACAATTTAATATAGTGAGTTTTCACACAGGACAGGTTATAAAGTTAAAAATAATATGTTACCACAAAATATTTAAGAAATGTTTTCATGTTCAAACAAACTTAAACTCAAACTCAAACTCTGTCACTTGACTGACATTCAAAAACATCACCAGTTTTATACGATTTCAGTTAAAATCCCCTAAAACAATGCCGTAAATTCTGAGGCAGATACAGTAAGCAAAATCTGGAAAATAACAAAACAAAAACTAGAGGGATGTAGCTAAAGTAATGGGAGTGCAATAGAGTGTCTTCTCTTACCACATCTCTGTGATCCTTGTTGTCAAAGTCAAACGAAGACAGAATAGATTTGAACTTGCTGAGGATCTCATTGTGTCTTGTCATGTCAGTGGCCAGAATGCATCTGCAGTTTAAAAATATTGTGCTGCTGTGTAATCAACTCTGGACACAGCAAAGTAATGTTCACACAAAGAACATACAAATGGTCTCACTTAATAATGCCTTCCCTTATCCGTTTGTACTGGTCCGGAGACACATTTCGGAAGATGTTGCTTTCTTTCTAGACACAACAAAACCCTTATTTGACTGTTGCTGCTTCACCACTCCCTTTACTTCACCTCCGGACAAATATTTCTACATGTTTCATGGCAGTGTTGAAAAGTTGTACCTTCTCCAGGATGTCAAAAGTGACAGCGCAGTGGTGGTTCTCCAAGGGAGAGATATCATTGTAGCGAAGGGCCAGTTCTGTCCGAGCATTTATCTGCAATATGGATACATACCGTGAGTTGTTTTCAGTTGCAGGTGAGATGGATTGCAGAGTAAATTAATGTATTTGTATTTATATATATTAGGGGCATCAGGCGATTAAAATGTGTAATTGTAGTTAATCGCATGACTTCAATAGTTAGCTCATGATTAATCGCAAATTTTATATCTGTTCTAAATGTACAATAAAATACTTTCTCCCCTAAGTTTTCATACTCTTGTTAAAATAAAAATGGAAACAAATGTTAAACTAATAGAAATATGGCTGCATCTTTTAGTCATTGATACAGTAATTTCGTACTAATTTATAAAATGGAGTTAAAATTAAAAAGATATACTGTAACTGTACTGTAAAACGAGTGTGATATTGATTTCTGTTGAGGTCATATTTCTGCCACTAGATGGCATTATTGATTTTATAAGATGTTGGTGACAGCTCAGTGCATTTTTCTTTTCATATTAAGAGCTATCTAATCTTTAACATGAACTAACTTGTGAAATTCTGCACATTTTTAATTTGTAAAATACAACTTGACCTCAATCTCCACAAATCTATACATTATTATTAAATGTATTACTCCTACATTTTGATTTGAACGTGTCAGGTGCGTAGCGACTGGAATTCCCCCAATACAGGCTTTCCATGTAAGCGGCGGTAATTAATCGCACATTTTAAAAAAATTAGTAGTGTTAAAGGAACTTTAAATTAACGCACTAATTTTGACACCCCTAATATATATTATATACAGTACTGTATCAGGGGGAAAAGTACATGCGTTATGACAAGGGCGCTGCAATTCTGATTTTTACAATAAGATGATTTTGTTGTTTTTGTATTAAATGTGCTTATTTGTACCTGGTAGGCATTATTGTAGCCAGTGTGGTCAAGGTCATGGCAAATTGCGGAGGTCAGCATGATCAGCAGGTCAATGCTGTCCATCTTACTTCTCAGGTCAGTCAACCAGATTAAACCGTACATCTGTGTAAGAGGTGACACATTTTGTTGACATATTTTCATCAGCATCAAAAATTTAGATTCATTGAATTTCAGTCATTTCATTCTGTCACACTTGCATGAGTGCATGTATTAATGCTCCCTCTGCAGCCTCACTGTTTAAAACATGGTTGAAAGTCGCCATCTTTTTCACAACGTTAGCCAGTCTCTTCTCTTATCTATGGGTGACTTTGGGAATAAAATCCATGCGCACTCTGCTCCACGCCGACCGTTTTCAAACTCGAACCATTTTTCAAAGGTGTCGGTCGTTTATTCAGAGTGCAACAAAAATTGAATTCCGGGGCACGCTGTGGGCAGTCAGGCAGTACAGATCTATGGAAAAGGTTCAAGCACAATCCGCTGATTTGTTTCTAACATAGGATGTGTTCAGAGTTTGTGTTGTCTTGAAGCTTGGAGACGTTCTTCTTCTGCTGATGCTGCAGTGGTGTAGAAGCAGAAGTAGCAACAGAACATGAACGTCTTCTGGATGCAAGGCAAAGCTACATCTATAGCTGTGCAACACGGATATATTTGTGTATCTGAAAAACATGTAAAAATCACGGATCTATTCATAGTGTGTGAATAATTTTTAGACAAATGCTCTCCCCATGTTATAAGAGCTGAACAAAATAATGTTCACATAAAAGCAAAGCCGTTGTTTTTTTCTTATGTCTTCATTTAAAATTACATAAAATAATTAACCTGTTTTGTCCAACACTGCGTGTTGCAGACAAACTTTTTGTTACTGTAAAATATTTTGCAAATATGTCTTCAGTCACTGTCGATCTTTACGCCATACGAAACAACGGTACAGTATGTATGGTGTGTGTGCGTGAGAGAGAGAGAGAGAGAGAGAGAGAGAGAGAGAGAGAGAGAGAGAGAGAGAGAGAGAGAGAGAGAGAGAGAGAGACTCACCATCTGGGTGACACAGAAGCAATGCTTGAAGTTATGGAAAGGGATGTTGTTGTATCTGCGGTACACCTCAAACAAAAACTGTTGTAATACTTCAGGTTCAATATTGTAGGTAGCAATAAAATCCAAGTCTGTGTACATGACTTGAAGAAGCACCATGATTTCTGCATCCTCCCACTGCCTGCACTCACACAAAAAAGAGAGAAAACTATCTCAGAAGAGGCAGTGAGTATGGAATATATTATATTTCTCACTAATTCCATCTCACTGTGTTCTGTCAGCCATCTTGACAACGTGAGAAGAGAAGAGAAAAAAGTAGCTCAATGGACAAAAGTTAACAAATTAATTGTTTTGTGAAATATTCAACCTGAATCTTGGAATCATATTTCTTACCAGTCCATCACCATGCCGCCTGCTATGAGGATGAATCAGATTAATTTTGAAAAACAAAAACAACAAGGTTGTTACTATTTTCATAATCTAACATAAATTATTATTAACTTATTTAAACTTTATTTAACCAGGTAAGGAAACTGATACCAGATTATCATTTACAATGTCACCTGCAGACAGAGTAAAATAAAGCAAAAATAAAATTTGAAATGAATAAGTAAAATAAATGATGAAACATATACAGTACACAAAATATAAAACAAATCATAAAATAATACATTATATACATTACGTTTTATTTTTAGTATGTACTATATACAATTAGTTTTCCTTGTAAATATTAACTTTTTTGAAACAATAGAAACATACTGAAGCGTATTGCATTCACTTGAAAAATAAACTGTTTTTCTGACAAAATGGGGGGAGCTTTGTTTTTTTTGTTGAATTTAATTTTCTGTTTTACTGAGTATTTTTTCTGTTTAAAAAAAACATTTTCCTGTTTTATAAAACAATTGTTATTTTTGTTTTTCTGAATACCTTACACTAAAACATTAATAATACTGCATGTGTTACTAATTACAGTACATGCCTTAGCTTAACTGAGCCAGAAGGTACTTTGGAGATATGTGGGAAAGTGTCCGCTTCCACTATTAGCAAGTCTGCTACAAGTCACTTGGAGTTCAGAGGTAAAAAAATAAAAATTACTCCGAAAAACAGAAGCACTGGTTTTGGATTAAAAACTTCTTTTTTTTTATAATATTAAAACAAAAAAAATATTCTGACAAACATTTAAAAAAAACATTATTTTCTAGTCAGAAATGAAGAAGTTATTTTTTTCCCAAGTGAATATAATACGTTTCCGTAGAAATAAGATGTTATCATGAAATAACAATTTAAGTTTTCCATACCCAAAAACTAGTATAGTTCAGTTTAATCAACAATTATTAGTACAAATTAGTCATAAAAACATAAAAAGTTACACCAACGTGAAAAAGTTAAATTAGTAGTAGTTTTTATAAACTTTGAGTATTGTGTAATTCATCTATTTGATTATTTTGAATGTTGGGGTTTACAGTGTGACAAGGGCAGGGACCAAAATATTCGACTTTGGGGAAGAGGCGGGGCACATACGTAGCCATTCTATCTGACGGCAAATTTAAAGTCTTCAGTTAACTGAAAATGCATGTTTTGGGAATGTCGGACGAATGGTACAGTACCTGGAGAAAATGGACACAAGTAAACTCTACGTAGAAAGGCTGGAGCTGAGAACATCAAACGCCTGTGTGATTATTGTCTGCTTTCAACATCCTGTGGTTTGGTCTCATCTCCATCCAGTATGTGTATTTTTTGTTTTGCTTATAAAGGTTTTGGACAAATGAAACAATCTGCGTCCATGCTTCAATTTAGCCTTTCATGAGCCTTTTGATATGTGAGCCCTATTGATATTGAGATGAGTATGCTGACTAGAATGAAAGGATGAGAGACCACATCTTTTTCAGAAACCCAGATGGGTGCTTTACCGTCATGAGCAAACTGCCTGCCTCACTGTTAACTCATTCGAACCCAAAAAAAACATGTTAACACGTTTTTCAATAATTTGTCCTTCACTCCCAAAAACTTATTTTCACTTTAAAAAAAAAAAAACGTTTTATTTTTTATTTTATGCAAGAGCATATGCAGAAGGCTTTGATGCAGCTCCTGACATGAAGATGTGGCTTAAAACACTGGTGGCAGCAGTCGAAGAGATCAACCAGGGCCATGTTGCAACAAGCTCTTTTTGTCAAGTGGTTTCACCAGGAATGTGAATATTGATGAAACTTAGCTATATTCTAATTTTAATTGCTGCAAAATGGAAAAATACAAATATACTTTTTTTTACTGATGAAGGAAGAGACTCTAATCTTTCTTTTGATAGGTTCCATGTTTTTATAGCAATAGAACACAATATTCTGTGGGCCTTGCAAAATCGGTCAAAAAACAGTACAGCCGGGAGCGAAGGGGGTTGCTTCAGTGAAAATGGCTGCGAGTGAAGTTAATACGCTAAAGGTGCCCAATTCTAACCTACCAGTTGTCAAATGTAGGAGTCTTTAAGTACTGCCTCACTTCCTCTGATACCTCAAGAGAGCTGCGAGGGTGACACCATAAGATAATGATGATTAGAAATTAATACATTTGATACAAAAAATAGGTAATTGGTTTAAAGGTCGTTTGCACATGCCTCATTTGAAGGAACTTTTCAAGCACACGCTCACATTCCTCTTTTGTTTTATGCAAGGTTCTCTTGTGGTAGAATGGAGAGGGCTTGTGTGCTCCCTCTGACAAGTCCTTGAATAACCCAAGCCAGCTAAGATGCTCCACACTCTAAAATGAATTGGTTCAAAGATGGAAGTTAGCTAGAACGTACATACTTCACTGAGATATTGTACTTCAGAATGGGAAATACAAATGCTGAAAGCACACTTTCAAAAGACAATTATGTGACGTTCAAGTTCAAGTGGCACCTCGAGTTTCTCCCGGAAGGAATCCACCTGTTTCTTCATCTCGTAGATGACTGCAGGCGTTGTTCCTGCTTCAATTAGGATTTTCTTTTCCAGGCCTTTAAGTCTGAGGTAACAACATAATTGCATATTCAACAACTTTGTGCAATACTGTCATGTGATAAAGGCTAGGGAAAGGTTTAGCTTGTCTATCAGATCGTTTTTGTGTGTGTGTGTTTGTTGGTTATGTTTGTGACTTTGTTTGTTTGTTTTTGTGTTGTAATGAATTGTATTTCTCGTCTACATAGTCTTTGGTTAAGAATGGTTGTCAGGTTTTCTGTCTTTTTGTTGTGTTTTTTTGTTTGTGTTTTTTTAATGAAAAAAAGGCAAATTTGTTCAAATAGGAAAGTTCAAATGTTTAAATTATATACAGTAGGTGTCTCCTTTATGTTTCTTATTTTAATTGTTGGAGCTGGGAAGTATTTGATAGGAGATGGCTTTGGAAAGTTAGGTTTATATTTTTGTTAATTAGTCTGTACTTTCTCTTCTTCCTTTGTCTTTTTTAACAGAAAAATAAAAACAATTAAACAAAGATAAAGACTAGGGAATGTACTTTTAACTTGCTGTGATATACACCGATTCTATATACTACACTTCAGAAAAACTTCATTAAAAAGTGTTTCTTATCTTGAAAGGGCTTGAGGTGTTATACCTTTTCTCCATAGATGAGAGATCAAATCCAAGTCCACCAGCAAGCTCCACGCCTAATTTGGACAATACAAACAAAAAAAGAACATGTCAAATGTTTTCAACCTAAACATGCTACCTTTTTTTTTCCTGCCAAGGAACGGATACCTAATGGCTCACTGTTGCAGCCAGAAGCCACCACTTCCAGTTTGTAGCAGGTGTTTGGTTTGTTAGGCTCCAGATTTGGTGAGATGTTGATGATGTTGCCTTTGGGATTGTAAAGCTTCAGGATGTCATGTGGACCTGCTTCAGCTGCAGATCGGAACAGATCTGGAAAGATTGCTTCAGTTTTTGCTGTGTTTGTTAAGATTCAATGATTTTCCATTAACTCAAGGCAACTGAACTCTTGTTGGCTGTTGAAGAAATTTCACCTTTCATTCAAAGTTAGTGCCACCAGAGACGTAGGAGAAGTGCACAGTTCAGTTGCCTAGATGAAACTTTTGCAGCTAATGATCAGATTCGCCAAGAATCTACAGAGACATTCAACGTTGCTTTTCTGTATAGAACATTTCAAACACAGATGCCAACAGTTGTCTTCACACTGAGGCTTGAAGCTTACTCTGCTCTTATGGAAGTTACATAATAAGTGGCAAATTGCTTTCAAAATGTGGTGGTTGGTGAAGGTCTTCTTTTTTTTAACGAGTCATCAGGTTAGACACTTTTGGACTTTCACAGTGCTTGAAATAAACACACGAATAATGTTTGTAGGCCAGAGAAGTGAAAATGCCGACTGAAGACCTGTCAGTGGCAGCTGTATGTTGTTGCTCCTGTGCTACTCTTTCCATAACCAAGTCAGTGTGAGGTCCGTGATGCCATACGACCTGTGCACATTGGGTCTCACTTTCAGAAGTTAAACATTGTCTACTATTGCCACTATCACAAGCAAAATCAGGCCCTTCCATTCAGCAACTCTAGTCTCATTACTGGTGAATTTATACGAACACATGAAACAAAGAACATGGTAATTGTGCATTTTATAAGGAATTATACTTATATTTAACCTTTTCCCAAAGTAGGTCATAAATTCTCTGCTCTTACCTTTGATATCTTGAGCAGGACAAGTTACCGGGAACTCAGCTTGCTCTGGTCTCCCATTTACTGTGAAGTAAATAATTTTTGTTGCCATCTCATTTATTTAGTGTAGCTTCCGTCGCTGTGTCTACTGTACGTCTGAATCAAGCGTCTGTTTCACCTCATTATCTTACTTGAAACAACACTCCACCTCTATTGTTCTTCCCACCTCTTCTCTGCCCCGCCTTCTTGTTTTTCATTGGACGGTGCTTCCTATTGAATAAAGAAAAATAAAGCAATCACGTAATAACAACACCATACTATTTTTTCCCCACTAGTGGTCAAGATGCACCATAAAAAAAAAGTTCCTCCAAAAACATTCTTATGAAGATACACCAGGTAAGACAAACAAACAAAAAACAAAAAAACCTTCAGATGAAATAGATTTGAAATTATATGTCATAATGTTCTGTGCGTTCTATCAAACATAACTGTTTATTATTATTATTATTATTATTATTAGTATGCATCCATTCAATATAGTACCAGATAAGGTTCATTTTCACAGCGAGGTGGAGTTTGACTTTTGAGCAAAAAGCAGACTACACCCTGGACTGGTCAACATGAGTCAATTACAGAGCATACACAAAACAACAACTGCACATTCTGACACAAACAAACACAAAGTGGGGACTGAACCCACATTGCTTGCACAGAAGCAGAACAGTGAACCACTACTTGATCTGTTCTGATTACAGGTCAATGAACTGACAATATGCGTTACATCCTTAAGCCTGTATACCACAGAGGGTGCAACGATTTGCGATGCTAGCAAATGCTGATTTCTCGTCAGGGTTCGTTCAAGTTCGCTAAACGTTCACCGGAAGTTCAGCAAATGTTTTAATGGTTGTTGTTGGTGGTGACCAAATTTTCAAAATTTAAAACTGGGACACTACAATTTTGCTAAAAATCAAATAAACAAAATCTCATGCACTAGGAATTATTTATAACAAATTTAATCGCTGGTCAATCTGGTGACCAGTTGTGTTATTGTCACGGTGTGGTCACGGAGCGGCGTGGTGTCTGTCGGCGTGTGAAGTGGAGGACCCAAAATGCAGGGAGGCAGGAGAACCACAGCAGGAGTGCGAAACTGGCGTGCTTTATTTGACAGAAAACACTAACCAGGGTACTGGTTAATGCTAAATAAACAACAAACTGAAAAGATACAAAATCAAAATGACAGAAAGCACTCCGGTGGTGACCGTGACAAGTGGCAATGATCCCACGCCGACTGATCACCACCCGGGAATTAAATACACTCACACTAATTGGGTAACTAGCCACACCTGGGGCCAGGCATAAGTGGCTGAGGGCCCGGATTGGTCAACCCGGAAGGGCTGGAACCCACTCAGGACTAATCGGGACCCTCAACCAAAACCAGATCTTCCCAGACATGACAGTTATTACTTTAGCTAATGCTAAATGTTCTCTTGGTTAACGATTCAACAGTGCTAAACAAGGCCTCACCCTTTTTGCACACCTTTTGCGATGACAAGTGTGATTGACATAGGCTACACATGGCCCAAACAATTGCCTTAAAAACTGGGACGGGACCTGCGTAAAAGTGAGACAAAACAATGGAGCTGGTGAAATCCACTGGGACTTCTGGTCACCCTATTGTTGTTGCAAGGACATTTTGAACATGTTCAAAATAAAAAAATCCTTGCGAAGAAAAAACAGTATAACATTTGGCAAACGCTTAGCAAAAGTTTAACGAACGTTGTGAAATTGAACAAACCCTGATGAGTAATTAACATTTGCTAGTGTTGCAAACATTTGCCTCCTCAGTGGGCGTCTGCTATTACAGATGTATGAGGATACTGTACATGATAAAAACCCTAATAAATAATACAGTATTTCTTGTTCTGTGTGCCGTTTCCATAAAAAACACACACATTGAGTCCAATAAACAATCAAATTCCATCCACATTGTTCTTCTATAGTGCATCCGGGGTTCCTGGTGGTGGTATGCAAGCAAAATGTGGACTTAAACGTTGCATACACTCCAAAGGCATTCTTGCCACAAGGCAGGCCAGACAGCTGCTTGGGCCTTGGAGCCCCCAAAGCCAGGCCTGGCTTGAGCACCATCTAGTGGTCCACTACAATATAGAGGTGATCACGTTTTGAAATTGCATTCCATTTTGCAAATTGTGCAAAATAATGTGGTATTGTGGGTTAATGTGAAATAAATGCATTTACTCTAAACTTTTTTTTTTATTAAAATGATGACAAACACTGGTCGGCGGGTTGCAGTTCATTTCTGCTTGACGCCCTAACAGACCCTAGAATCGATTATGTTAAGCGCAAAGCAGATATTAGGCGAGAAGGGCAGGAACTCAAAGAGAAACACAAAATATTTGTTATAAAAAAGTACAAACAAAAATACAGTGTAGCTGGATAAAAAAAAAAGAAGCTAAATCAATTTAGAAATATGAGGGTATAAATTTGGTAATTAAACGGAGTTGGTGGGATAGCTCACGAGTCACCACCACATGTAACATGACATGTGGCAGTACAATGAATGGCCACAGAGATAGAATACAAAACAGGGAACTAATACAGTCTGGCAATAAAACAGTGACGAACACTGGGCCAAGAAACAAATGGCTGGATTGAGCAGATTGGTTGAAACTAGGTGATCAGAGCTGATGAGAACAGGTGGTCTCCTGATCGCCAATTACGGTCTCACACACGTTCTTCCTAAGAACGTAAATCCCTTTGTAAATTGGAATGGCTGATGTGTACATTAGAGCGTTAGTCATAGCTAAGCCTTCACAAGTACTGTAAGTACCCAACGGATGCATCATTGGTTTAAACCAGTTGACAAGAACAACATCCGGGTATCCTGCGTGTTCGTGGTTTATTCCTACTTTAATTTGGAACAGTAATTTTGCCGAGACTGCACGTTTCACGAGATCACAAGATGTAGGGAAAAAAACAATTTTACAAGCTATAGATAGTGCCCCACCCTCCCCTCATTGTATTTATATTCTCAACGTTTTACAATTATGGCAATTATGTTTTGGACAAAGCATTTGTCGGCAACTAGGCTCTCTTCTCTGGCCCTCCTCTTCAGATAGATACGATTAAAAAAAACTGTTGCAGTCTCACTCCATACCGATCGAGGGCGCTGCACATGATTTCAGATACACTTCTTTGTAAACGTTCGACCGGTGATTTTGTCGTCGTGTTTTTACCACATGGTCTAACGGATGAAGAGATCAACGTGGTATCAGTAGAAATATAAGGTTTTTCTTATTCCACGATTCATGCCAGTCAACAATAACTAACCAAAATGACTGAAAGTAAAGGAGAAGCGAGTTCTATTCCTGGAAAAGAGCTACTGTCGTTGAATCCTGAGCAAGAGCGCGAGTTTAAAAAGAAGGTGAAGGAGGTTAAGTCCAACAAGGTAGGTTAAAGATCGTTTACTGGGACTAAAATGATTATGATAAACCTTACCTATATAGTCTAACGGCACTTCGTGTAAATAATTTGTACTGGCCGGGTAGCATTGAGTAAGAAAAGTGCCATTTGCTAGAAACATTAGGCAGTGGCTGTTTTGCCGTGACCGGCAACCCTCCTACTAGGGTTTTTTTTTTTTTTTTGCCGTGAACGGCTCTGATTGGTAAATTGCCTGACGGAGTCGTGTGCTTGGGCGTGGTTCACGTCTCTCTTCACCCCTTTTGTGTTTTAGTTTAGTTTTGCCACCGAAGATAGGCAGTAGCTAGCAGCCTAACCTGGTTCGACTAACCCCCAGAGTTGTCATGAAATTGCGGGGGATTCGAACCCGTAACCCAGTACTTTCGGGGCGACCGCTATAACCACAATTCACGAACTGGTACACATTCACTGGCGCAGAATTTGTACTTGTAGTTCTCCTACGATTCACGGCAAAAGTATTATTAAGTAGTATTATCTAATGTCAGTTTGCGCAGTGGGAAACTGCGCAAACTGACATTTAGATAATACTAACTAGCGTGCGCGTGTGTTTTTGTTTATTTTCTTTGGTTAAACAGTTTCAGTCAGTAGGTATTGAAGGTAAAGATTGATCGTGTGACTGGAGTAATATGTTAATAAATGAACAGACTGAACCTGTGTGTGTGTTTTTATGTATGTATTTATATTATTATTATTTTTGTTACACAGGCAAACCGTTTAACACCTGGGGTGATTTATGTCGGTCATTTGCCCCGTGGGCTCTTTGAGCCACAGCTCAGAACCTACTTCGAACAGTTTGGGACCGTTTTACGGCTACGACTATCCAGGAGTAAAAAGGTAATATATTCAATTGGCCCAGTCTGAAAATTCT
The DNA here is from genome assembly GCF_054856555.1 of Leptonotus elevatus. Lineage (NCBI taxonomy): Eukaryota > Metazoa > Chordata > Actinopteri > Syngnathiformes > Syngnathidae > Leptonotus > Leptonotus elevatus. The sequence continues at coordinate 3,126,076 of NC_141250.1, read as the reverse complement.
ATAACAGATATAACAGTGATCTGAGGTCAGATACCTGAGCCTAAATGATTTTGTTGTGCATTAACCTTACCACGTGCAGATGGATTTGTACTGTGATAAACAAATGCACCAACAAAACAAACTAAATTATTTTCACTAATACACCATTTTGTAACTGTTCTTTTAATATTCAATTGTTTGTTTGTTTTTTAGACCGGAGGAAGCAAAGGCTACGCGTTTGTGGAGTTTGATTGTGATGAAGTAGCCAAGATTGTGGCCGAGACCATGAACAATTACCTGATGGGAGAAAGACTTATTAAATGTGAGTATTGTGTGCCTGCACGTGTAAATTTCACCACTTAGCCTGTCACTTGGCACAGTGCAGTAGGTTAGTGATGTAGTATGGAATTAACTGAACTTGAATAACTAATCATGAGTGAAGTGATAGAACTGACAGTCAGATGCCATTTAATTGTTGTGATGCTCACTGCAGGTGGGCCGGGAGCCCATTTTACCAACATCCACATGGAAACCATCCCAAAATCTTGTTCAATAGCGGATTAATGGCACAAAAAAATTCCTGTTAAATATGTCATTGAAAATTCGATAAATGCTTGTGTTAGCGGCTAGCTGCTAGCAGCACATGACTACTTTTCAGAAATTTGAGAAGAACTGATTATCAAAAAAAGAAAAACAATTGCTTGTTTATTGAGTAAAATGTCTTATTTTTTCTTGTGTATTCATAATTGTTTAACCAAGCAAAAGTATATTCTGTCTGAATAATCAACCAATAGGGTCATCTGATATAAATCAGCATTCATCTCGCTTTCTCTCAAATCTGTTTTATAGATGTTTGTTTATACTGTGTTCATTCCAATTTTGTTGTCGTAAGCCTATTTGTTATGGAGGACCAAAACTGCCCAAATTAAAAATAAATGACAAAAAAAAAGAGAAAATAATGGATATAAAAAAAATGCAATTCAAAAAATTAAATTAAAAAAAAGAAATAAATTATATCTCTGTTTGTCTGTCTCTCTCTCTATCTATCTATCTATCTATCTATCTATCTATCTATCTATCTATATATATATATATATATAGTTGGATAACATTTTTGAATTATATTTTTTACATTTTCACTTTTAGTCATTTATTTAGTCATTTATTTTAAATTTTGTCAGTTTTGGTTGCTAATAGGCACTCTTCTTAACCCACTGTGTATTCTGTAATTTTTTAGGCCATGTAATTCCACCAGAAAAATTGCATGAGAAGCTGTTCGTTGGCTCAGAGAGGACCTTTAAAAAACCTTCGAAGCCAGGTGTTGCCCGCTACAATAAGAAGCGCACAAGTGAGCAAGTTGTCAAAATGACCAACAAGCTCCTGCAAAAGGAGAGGAAGCTCCGCAAGAGGCTGGCAGCACAAGGCATTGACTATGACTTCCCAGGGTTTGTAAGTACTTCCGATTTCTACACTGTAGTAGTGGTCTGCTATTTGTGAAAGGGAAATAATATACCAACAAAAAAACCTTTGTTTTCCTGTATTGATCCACTGTCTTTCACTGCCAGTGTGAGAGTACCATATTTCTAGAAGCCCCATTCTTTTTTTTTCTTTTTTTATGTATTTTAGAAATCCGAGACAAAGAACAGTAAAGCTCGGACTTGCACCCAAAATCTCTTGTCCCTAATCATGGCTGCGTTCGGAAATATGCTCACCGCTTCACTCTGACCGTTCAGAAACAGAGTGGTGGTCAAATGTGCCGTTTGGTAGTGATGGAGAAACCGAAGCTTTCTGAAGCAGTGAATCAATATGAAGCAATGTGTCGAGGCATTTGACACAATTTAATGTGGTGACATCTGCTGGACAAAAATATATTTAATTTACATTCAGCAAAAGGGCAAAATGTCATTAAGATAGTCAGTTTTAAATGAAAAAATGAAATTCTTGTGCTACAGAAAATTGACGATGGTATTTGAATAAAATGCCTGTGACACTGGGACGGGGATTTGGGTGTTTCACAAAAAACATAATTTCTGCAGCATTTGTTTTCAGTTGGTTCCTATGCCCTCTCCAGCTTTGGAGAAGATACTTTCGGTGATTTGATTTATATCATAAATCAGTGTATATAGTGTGTGTGAATGAATGCCTACAATACGTCCATCCATCCATCCATTTTCTATACCGCTTGTCCTCACAAGGGTTGCGGGGTTGCTGGAGCCTATCCCAGCTGGCTTCGGGCAGTAGGCGGGGTACACCCTGTACTGGTTGCCAGCCAATCGCAGGGCACACAGAGACAAACAACCATACTCACAATCACACCTATGGACAATTTGGAGTGTCCAATTCACCTGCCATGCATGTTTTTGGAATGTGGGAGGAAACCGGAGTACCCGGAGAAAACCCACGCACCCATGCCTACAATACGTGCAATTGCAAATTAATCTATTGTGTAATAATCTAACTTCACCTCTAGGGGGGGGGGGGATATTCACTTGAAAAAAAACTACTAAACTTTTTATTATTATATTAAAAATTTTACAAGGAGAGTTTTGGGTAAATTTTCTCAGTTTATTTATTTTAAAAAAGTGACTAAACTGTTGAGCGAACTCATGCCCTTCTGCTTGGCAGACACTCTATCATGTGAGCCATATTAGTCTTGTTGTTTACCATCACGTTAATGTATTTCTGGTGTGACGAAACGGAGCAAAAAATTGCTTAAAGGTACAAGGATTCCACTTATAACCAGCAATACAGCAGTAGTGGCGTGGCTCAGCTCCTAGCCTGAAGGTTGTGGGTTCGTGCCTCAACTCTTGTAGTTTAATTTTGGAGTGAAAACACTTTCATAGGTCCCCCCCCCCAAGTAAATACTACTCATTGTTTTTTAGTGCACCCTTCCTCATTCTCATTGACTTCAATGTGCTCTCCTCCTCTCAATCTTGCTCCCAAGAAGCATTGTGAGTTTGACTCGACCCCTCCCTACCTGGTGTGACACGACAGTCACGGCTGTCACGCATGTGACGTAACACTTCGCTTCCGCGGTCACGTGATTTTTCCACCGAATGAAGCACGGCATCGGAACAACGTATCGAGACACTTATTGCCGCGAGCGCTTGACACCTGCCGAGCGTCTGCTTCGAACATGACGTCACTAGATGTTCCACCAGATCCAGCGAGACATCGGGACGACCGATTGTGATACTTCTGCCGCGAGTGCTCGACACTTGTCTCGACACTTGCTTCGAGCGCAACATCACTACTGTTTGGTTATTCACAGTGCTTCAATAAAAAAGTGCCGTAATCCAGTGCGTCAGGCAGTACAGATAAAAACTGAACTGCTATTTGGTTTATAACATCAGCTGTAGTGCTGTCACTATCAAATATTTTTAAAATCATTTAATCTATTGATTATTCAATCGATTAATCGGCTTCATTTTAATTTAGCATTAAAGTGTATCACAAAAGCATTTCTCCCCCCCCCCCCCCCGCTTATTATTATTTTTATTAACCAGTGATTGGTGTTGATTTCATACTATGTATTTGTATAGTGATTAAAAAAAAAATAGTGATGTTCAAATGAAACCGGTACCTCGAAGCAAGCGTCAAACTTCCTGAATCACACAGCTTTGAAATTGTGCTTCAGAGCTTGTATCATTCTGCAAGTATCACGTGACCGATGACGTTCAAAGCTTCATTCATACGTCACAGCGCGTATTGACGACCCGAAACGTTTTGGTGGCTGGTGGCCCGCGAAGGTCCCATTAAGTTCAATGTTGCTTGGTCTTCTCTGGGTGGTGAAGTGGTACTGCCACTTCCCTTTGGTACAGGAGGCGTGGGCTTGCTTCCCCCCACTGGAAGATCACAGTGAGATGGGAAAAAATTTTGGGTTCTCTATTCAAAGCTACTTATATTAAATGTATAATATTAAGGGTCTCATTTAATTAATCATTAACCAATATAAGCATGGTGAAATTTAATTCATTTTATTGCTTGTAACTGTTGCCTCATAACTGAGTAGATCTGGTGCTTTTTTTCATTATTACAGTGAACGATGCATATTTTCAAAACAGCAGAATTATAGAGCGTGAAGAGATGCATAAAATCTTCGATAAATAAATAATTCCATGGCTTGCGTCCTTTGTAACTGTTCACACATACTCCCGTTTATAATAAACATCAACATACACACGTCAATCGTATTTTATTTATGAATAACTTTTATTAGAAGCACAGACTTTTTAAAAATAATACATGCTCGGTATCTGATTTATTTAGACTTTTATTGATGAAAGATTATTGTGAGTGATTGTTTCACACTTCAATGACATAGGCTGCATTTACTTCTTTCGTCCACTCGTTGTCACAAATGTTGCTTTCACTGAAGCACCAAAGCTCCGAATCTTTTTTGTCACAATTTGAAAGAAAGCTTCACCTGCACATCTCTTAAAAAAAATAAAAGAAAGGGGGGATTTATGTTGTACTATGTTACTGGTTTGTTCATTGTTTTCCAAAGTAAAAACAGATGTTTGCAAATGTCTTATTTTGATTAGACACAGAAGATAATCAGTCTTCTTTCATCAAGGACTACGTAAATCAGTGAACAATTACTTTTTGATATGCTAAAATCAAAGGATTTGAACAATTTCAAATAAAAAAATGGCTCCAAATGATTTCTCGATTGTTAAAATATGTGTCGTTTAATTTGTTAATAGAATACTTGTCGATTAATCGATTAATTTTGACAGCTCTAATAAGCTGCATTTGGAAATGAATGTGAGAACTAACTGTCAGTGGTGTTAGGGCGTCAGAGTGAATTTCCAAACGCACCCCGAGTTGACGGCAGTGAACGAGTTCTGATTGGATGAAACATACATGAAGGAAGGAGCATGCTAAACTAGCAGCACGGCACAATCATTGCCTTGACAACTGCTTCTTGTGCTTCGATTTCTTCTTCCTTCCTTTTGGCAGTTGGCAAATAACTTTTTGTGTGTTTTTGTTTTATAGGCTTCCCATGTACCCCAGAAAAAGTCGTCTGATTCCTTGAATGAGTCCACATCTAGTAATGTAAGAAGCACAACAATACGTTACTGTTGGTATGGCACAGACTGAAAATGACCCCAGATGTGTTTGTAATCTGGGGTCAGATAACTGTGCCTAAAATAATGTGGTGCATTAAGCGTATCATTTTTTCTGAAAGTGACAAATGTGGTCAAACCTATGCACCAACATGCGTGTCAAACGACTCGAACGCAAACTTTAAACTAATCAGCTTTTACTTAGTACCACAATGACCTGAGTCCATCTCTTCCCCTTTAGGACGCCACACCTATGTGCACTCCTTCTTTCCTGGAGAGAAGGAAGTCCATGGTCAATGATGATGATGATGATGAGATTGTCATCAAGATGCCGTCTGTAGACAAAAATGATGATTGCTCCTCAGAGGAGGAGGTGGAAGAAGAAAAAGAGAAAGAGGAAGAGGCTGATGGCGATTGATTGAATAACACTGCGGAGCTGTTGAGGCGGTTGTACATAGGATGCATAGCCTGACTTTTTTTGTTTGAGGACTTCTTTCTCCGTGTTTCAGAGCACAGATCATGGTGCATTTCGATGCAAGTGTAATTATGACTTTTTATTTTCTTTCGGATACAGTCAAGAGTTTTGATACATTTGAACTGTATAAAATATGTTTCAAATAAATCTTATTGGACTCTTTTAATCATGATATACAATACTTGGCTGTTGAACCATTTCTCAATTATCTGGCATCTCGTTTTGGTCGATCAAGATGTGTAGAAAAGATAAGGATTCCTCAGGCCCAGAGGATTTGTGATGTCTTGTGTGCCATGATACACCCGGGCCAATATCTACGAAGAAGACCTGTGTTTTTACATTCCCTACTGGATTATAGTGATACATATTAATGCCGAAATACTAGCCATGAGCCACACCGTATGTCGTGATGCCGATTATGCAGTTTATTTCTGAGTCTTAATAGTTTGTTCAACGTGTAGTACCGTCGTCCAGCAGATGTCGCCAAAGCTTCTGCAGCGGTTCTGCTTTGCCATGCGACAGTTCCCCAAGTGCCAGCATCATCCCTTTGCCTATTGCGCATGCGCGCGACGATCCCATTCTTGTGCTGCAGGCAGCATTCCGAGTGAAGAGTGAGAAAAAGACGCGATTTTTAGGCCTTATACCGAAACAACACTTGGAGCTTATTTACCGAAACCACCAGCAGCCTCAAAACAGAATATGGTAGGTATTGGAATAGTTTCAACACACCGCGCGCTTCCTTTCTTGTCATATTTGCTTCTTTGTGCTGTGCCTGTACACTGACGTTTCATTGAAAGGGAGCGCTTCGCGAGAAGACAAGCTTAGTTTTAATTCCTCACGCACAATCTGGCGAAAATAAACTCGCCAGCGGTTTTCTCCTGGTAGCAATGTAAGAAAGGAATTGTTTCTTGAATTTTGATGCTGATAGATCCCTTATTTTGCGTCAAAAGTGTTGAGGCTTGGCAAAGTGTTTCTATTTGCTAGCAGTAATGGTCTGACTGCGAGCTAGCAACAGCTCTGCTAACTGCACAAAAGCGCACAAGCTGGGTGGCAACACATAAATGTCAGACTGTCAAAGGCAAGGGCACCTCAGGTATGAATGTCACATGATATACACGTAGTTACGTTATTGTGTAGTTTTTCGCGCTGTGTTGTGGTTGACTTTCCCCCCTGTGTAATAATTAATAGGCATTGTTATAGATTAACGCTTTGGTACAATGAGACATTTGCTTGGCTGAAAAAAAGCTTCTGACAGCTTCTAAACTCGTGGACACACTTAAACGTGCAGTTGATACGTTTCTGTTCAGCTATCGATACCTAGAAGTCAGTAAGCGTGGCGATTGTTAAATGTGGTAAGGAAGGTGTAATCACTCTTGCTGCCCAAGTAAAACAAAGTTATAAAACCCACAGCCGAAAATAACCCACAAACACTTTATTATTTGGAATATAATATTATATGTGTTGCGTGTAAAATTTAGTCCAGTCCATCATTTAAAAACAATACAAAGAAACACATCTGATATGGAACATTTCTTGTCACAAAATGTTTTTAAGAACTGGAAGGCAAAATAGTATACTGTATGTGTTGTGTGTGTGACATCACGGACATGCAGTATGAAAGTGGAGTTGATAAACACCCCTATACCAATAAACACATCAGAGAACATCTATACAAAGTTAGAAAAATTATTAGGAATATTAGTTTGAGTAGAGCATTGCTTTTTCTTCATTACAAATAAAGTGAGAAAACTACATTTAAAAATATTGCACAATATTTACCCACCAAACATATGTTTCACGTTTTATAAATATTGATGACAAATGTTCTTTTTGTAAAGTTGTAACGGTAAGTGTAACACATTTATTTTTCGATTGCCCCATTAGTGTTTTTTTTGGAAGGATATTGAAAATTATTTTATGTGTGAAGCAAAACACAAGATTATATTGGATGGTAAAAACATTATTTTTTAATCTAAGAACAACAAATTGTCAACGTTGGTTTATTTGTATGTTTATTGGGAACATTTTATATCCATAAATGTACATTTCTAAACTTGAATCCTTTATTCAAATTATTTTTGATTGGAATTGACAATTATTTTAAGTCTCTTAAATTTGTTACGAACAAGAAATGTCATTTGATAATTAATATCCATGCATATATATATATATATATATATATATATATATATATATATATATATATATATTTTTTTTTTTAAACCTCTTGAAGCTACCTGAATGTTATTTTTTTGGGTCTTTTTTGCTTTTGTTTCCCCCGTTTATTTTATGTATTTCATGTAAATTGGATTGTCTGATATTTGCATTATCTATGTTCAATAGATGTTTAAAAAAATCAGCACCACAACAATAACAAAAAGTTAAACACCCCTGTGTCATGTCCATCTGAAGTTGAGTGCCCAGCCCTCACAGCTCTCTTGTGTTTCCATGGCAGTAGTCGGTCATGCAGCAGAGCATGTGAAGCGGCTCCTTAGAAGAGAGACATGTTCAGAAGTGATATAACTCATTCTGAGCCTTTATTTTCAATTATTGCTTTCTCTCATGATCTGTTTTCTGCTTTTCCAGGGCTTTCCGGGGCAGATCCCAGGAAAAGACATGGAGATGTGATCTGGCCTCCATCCTTCTCTATTTGCTGCTTGATTGCTGCTTCTCAAAACCACCATTTCAAACACTGCGGCAGTGGTTTGACTCCAAGTAAAACCCCAAGTAAGAGGCACTTTTCCCAGCTGCTGCCCAGACACACATGGTGCATTGCTGCCATTCCCAAAGCCCGACTCCATCAGTCCCGAGGGCACAGCCACTAGCTTGCTGGTGTGCTTACAGTTGCCACATAAAGGAGGACGCTCCTTTAGGAGAATTGTTTTCTCTGTCACCAAACTACATCCAAATAGTAGCGCTTACTGGTGATTCCTGAGGCTTTGAGCTCTCAGGCTCTCTTGCAATCATCCATCTTTTAGCTTTGAAGACTGACAAAGGCAGAGAAGGTGATTCTTTAAGGCCAGCCTGATGGAGTCCAACATGGAGAGCTGCCTAGCCCAGGTCCTGCAGAAGGATGTGGGCCGTCGTCTTCAGGTGGGACAAGAGATCATCGACTACATCTTGGATAAAGAAAAGTCTCATGACCTTGAACAGGATCAGACTGCTCTTGATAAGATGGTTGATGGCATTGCCAGCTCCTGGGTCAATTCCAGCAACTTCAAGGTAAACTCCATTGATTGGGCTGGGAACTCCACTAATGTGGGGTGAATAACAATGAAACTTAGCTATATTCTAATGCTAATTGCTGCAAAACGCAAACAGAAATATAGGTTTTTTTTCCTGATGAAAGAAGAGACTCTAATCTTTCTTTTGGCAGGTTCCATGTTTTTATTGCAATAGAACACAATATTCTGTGGGCCTTGCAAAATCAGTCCAAAATTCAGTAAAGCAGCCAGGAGCGAAAGGGGTTGCTTCAGTGAAAATGGCTGTGAGAGAATGAGTTAAGACTGTATGTCACAAATGACTGTTGTCAGTTTTTTGTCTCTCACATGGCATAATTCAGATATTCGTCATGGCAGCATAAAGAGGAAAAAAATGCATGGAATCGGATGTCCTATCAGATTAGAATCAGGCCTCTTGCAAATGTGGATAAAACACGATATGTATCCGAATGCAAGTGCAGCGTAAACAGATAACTCCAATATGTTCTATCAGTGCAAGTTTTACACACCTTCGTCTGCTCAAACAACACCTGCTAAATAATACAACGGAAGCGTAGATCCCAGGACAGACATGGTGCCCGTGGGCACCAGGTGGCCCCCATAGACCTCATGAGTAGCCCGCAGGCTGGTTCTAACAATAGCTCACCAGTGCCTTGCTTACACAATTTGCTAATTAAAAAAATATATATTATGGAGTAGGGACATTAACCAGTGAGCTGCAAACGTAGAATGCACACTTTGACCCCACTAGCTTAGCATAACTGTAGGTATGCAGCTCAAAGTGGCGCGTCCATATTTATGGTGTCCGCACAACTTGGAGAATTCATGTCTTGTCATTGGGTAATTTCCCTCAGTATTGCGGTAGTATTTGGAATGGACCAGTTGTAAATTAAAGAAGCACACCTCTTCTCTCGCTTCCACTCTAATCCTTGGTACATTATTGCATAGTACACAGAGGAATCTGGTGCAAAATCAAAATTTGCAGTATTCATTGCTGTATGAGGGAATATCAACCTGCATTTGTGCTACATGGATGGTTGCAAGAGTTTTATAAGATCTGACTGTCTATGAGACATTGAAGGCGTCTGTGATTTCTGATTGGATGAGTAAATCTGGGGTGAGGGCAGTGAAAGGAGGAAAAAGATTGGTAGCGTTTTTCTGCTGTCGGTCTTTAACTCATTTGCTCTCAAAAACGTATACAAATGTTCTATTTTAAATATCACCATGGTCCCAAAAATGTATTTACATGTTTTTTTTGTTTTTTTAATGCTAGAGCATATAGAAGGCTTTGTTGCAGCCTTTGAACTGAAGAGAACACTTAAAGCAATGGTAGTTATTACAAAAACGGCCAACAGGTGGCAGCAAATTATAAGAGATCAACCTGATATACCATGTAGCAAAAAGCTCTTTTCCCCACAGTTCTAGACATATTTGTGAATAATGATAAAACTTAGCTATATTCTAATGCTAATTGCTGCAAAATGAAAACAGATATAAATGTTTTTTCCTGATGAAAGAAGAGACTCTAATCTTTCTTTTGATAGTTTCCATGATTTAATAGCAATAGAACACAATATTCTGTGGGCCTTGCAAAATCAGTCAAAATCTAGTTAAACAGTGAAGGGGGTTGTTTCAGTGCAAATGTTAACTCTTTGACTGCCATAAACGTTATAAAACGTTTAGCATAAACCTAGGGAAGGGCGCCGAGGACGTTAAAAGACGTCCCCTATGTTTTTTTTTTTTTTTTTCAAAAACGGGTGCAGGAAAGCCTTGGGCAGCTGTGCTGAAAGTATCAGGCAGATCTGATTAGTCAAAGACTCGTTTTGGCCCCTAGAGGGCAGCGATGACTCTCTTTGCACAAGGTTGGATGGGCCGCCCACCGTGGGCGTCAGTAGAAGACGTGAGGCGGAGCTAGAGTGTTGAGGAGACAATGGCTGATCCAAGCCACAATGGCTTGACCAAGCAACCGGTTACAAGCAGCTCAGCTTGAGCATTTTTTTCAAAGACGGAAAGCATCAATCAATACTAAAAAGCGCATTGATGTCAACGATGATGATGACAACGAGCTCTACGCCAAAGTTGGAAGCTTTGGCGTGACTGTTATGAACACGTAGTAAGCCTCACGGCTAAGCGCGGCTAGCGCGGCTAGCGCTGCTAAGGCCGGAAAACGCGCACAATAGCCGGCCGGGTACTTCTACACAATCGGACATTCGATCGGGCGATGGAGAGTTGGCATCGACCAATGCAGATTGATGATGATGATGAAGATGACTCCGAGCTCTACGCCAACGTGACTGTTATGAACACGTAGTAAGCCTCACCGGCAAAGCGCGGCTAGCGCGGCTAGCGCTGCTAAGGCCGGAAAACGCGGAGCTGCACAAGCGGACATTCGATCGGACAATGAAGAGTACCCCGAGTCCAATGCATATTCATCGGAGGAGCGGGTACAGTCTGATCACGGAGAAGACACTGTTTCTGGACTACGATGCCACCATGAATGGAGTGGATAAAATGGATCAGAACATCTCCTACCACCCGGTATAGCAACTGAAGGACACGGGGAAGCGAGACGTAACACCACCGTAACGTAACCGTAGCATGATCCTGATATTAGACTTGATGACACACTGCAGTATATACTTGCTATTCCCCGGAAAAAAACGGCCGGCAAGAAAGTGGCGCACGCGAAGAGGCAATCTGTTGTGCAAATGCTGTTGCGTCTCTTTGCACGCAGGAGAGTGTTACAAAAAGAAAAACTGTCGTTGAAACATCCACATATTTGTAAATAGCACCACAGTTGCACACATTTGTAAATAGTTTGCCAAATTGTTGTCAAATTGTTACACTGTTGAATGTAAATAAACGTATTTTGCTATCAAAAAACACTTTTTCATTCTTGGTGGTAGTGTTTTATAGAAGTAAAGCACTATTTAGGTGTTTGTGGCATCATTCATGGACAAAAAGAAGTGTCAAATTCACTAGAATGCATGAAATAATATCGTTTCACTAAAAGCTTGATTTCTCCGTATTTTGGTCCAACACAGGCGAAATTGGGTCAAACTAACCATTTTCTATTGTTGATTACTAAAGAACGGAATAAGGTAGAAACAAACTCTTTTTTTCTGATGAAAGATGAAAGTCCAATCTTTCATTTGGTAGTACGTGTGTTTCCATAGTCCAAACAGAACATTTTCTGTGGACCTTGAAAATCAGTCAAAATGCTTAAATCGGCTGGCACTGGCGGCATCCCTTTTCTGAAAACGTCTGGCAGTCAAAGAGTTAAGTAGGTAAAACTGAAAAAACTAACAAAAAACAAAACATTGGCAACATTAACGTTTTTAAAATTATTGTTTATTTTATTTTATTTTTTACAGTAAAGACATTATTGTCCTAGATGTCTGTATGTTACACACAACCTAAAGTCACTGTTTAAAAAATATATATAAAGTAAAAACGTACTGAAACATAAATAAAACATAAATGTGTTTATTATTTTCATTAATTCCAACATCAAGTAAATAAATAGCTGTTCCAAGCTTTGAAGAAAAAAACGTAGAAGCAAAAGTAGAAAAATGTGGTTAATTGTGATTAATTTCGGATAATTGAAAAAAAATCCATATTGGTCTGGCCCTAGTTTTGATTTTATTTAGCGAAGTTAAAAATATATGACTTTAACATTCCAAGCTTGTATCAAAGCTGTGTTTTGCAGATTAACTTGACACGTGTTTTTGTGAATTAAAGGGCTTTTTGAATTTAGACACGGTTTGGAGCAATATATGCGCAGATTGATGAAAATTTTTTGGGCCAAAAAAAAATGGACGACAATTATTTTCGCTTATATGGTCTCTATTGGCTGTAAAAAGAAGTTAAGTCATATCTACAACATAATCTACAAACAAATTCCACCTGATAACAAAGACGCAGCTGCTGAAAATATTGTCAAGCATGTGGTGGTTGTGAGGTTACTAGTACAATAATATCTAAATGCTTTCAAAGTTATTTAGCCAGACTTTAAACAGAAATTTGAATGTTTGTGTGTGAATTGTTGGAACTTTGTGGAATTCCCCCGTATAGTATGAATGCAGCCTGGTGATCATTTCAGTTAATACACAATTATGTTGTTTAGTTTAGATGCTGGGCTTACATTTAACAGGTTGTCGTATGTCTCCCCAAAAAAATATCTCACAAACATTAGTACACCTCTCACATTTTTGTTAATATATTCTTATATCTTTTCATGGGACACCAGTGAAGAAATAGTGTTTTGCTACTATGTAAATAATTCAGTGTAAAGCTTGTATAACTGTGTAAATTAAAATCTCAAAATAACTCAACCCATAGTAGCCAATAAAATCAAAACCACTGGCAACAATCACAAGTAGACGAAGTGAGAATACCCAAATTATAATGTTCATTGGAACATTGGTACTTATGTAATAATAGGCACATATGTAATAGGTCTGTATGTAAAAATGGTCAGCACCAAAATGCTCCCCCCCCCCCCAAGTAGTAATTTAATGTGATTTTTATCAGTACTACATTCAGCACATCTTAATGATGCCCAATTGCCCATTATTTGTGTGCAGAGACTGCCCCCCCCCCCCCACACACATACACACACATCAGCTTGACTCATCATTAATGAGGCAAGCATTGTCACATTGTTTCCTGGTTTGGTTTGTCACGTTTTGTCGTCACCTTGTCAGAAAACTGTGAGCAATCATCACCATAATTCATATGCACAGCTCTACTCATGTTCACTTTAACCTGTAAAAATATAAAAGTGATAAGCATACTATTTTAGATTTTATTGCCGTTTAATTTGAGCTCCTATGAGGAAAAGCCATTTGATATTTGTATTTGTGGGACTGGGTGGCCAGTCTAGTACTCACACTCTTTAACCACGTAGCCACAGTGTTGTAACACGTGCAGAATGTGGTTTTGCGTGTTTTTGCTGAAATAAGCAGGTCCCAGAAAAAGATGTTGCTTGAATGGCAGCATATGTTGCTCCAAAATCTGTATGTACCTTCCAGCGTTAATGGTGTCTTCACAGAGGTGCAAATTAATTACCCATACTATACTATGGACCCTAACACATCTCCATACCAACATAGATGCTGGCTTTTGAACTTTGTGTTAATAACAATGTATTGATAACACTCCACAGGTCTGCATGGTCCTTTCCCTCTTTGGCCTGGTGGACAAACACCAATGATTCCCCAAAACAATTAGAAATTTGGACTCTTCAGACCACAGCACAAGCACATTTTTCCTCTTTGCGTCAGTCCACTCAAATGAGGTTGGTCCCAGAGAATCTGGTGGCGTTTCTGTAAGTTTTTAATTATACATTATAGCTTTTGCATTACATGGTGCAGTGTTCGTGACCTCGTGACCTCACGTGGCAATATCCTTTACACAATGATGCCCATTTTTAGTGCAGTTCTCCCTGAGGACAACAATTCTACATATTCTCACAACATTCACCAAACTTGAGGATCAAACCCAAGCCTCCTGGGAGCGCAGGGCACTGACCGATGAGCTAAAAGTATTAGCCGCCACCCCGGCTCAAAATATCCTATTAGAAGCTACGAGAAGCTGACAGAATTTTTGACATGTCAGGTACATGTCGAAGTGTTCCGTCACATGTCGAAGTGTTCCGTCACATGTCGATTCTCGTCATTAGTCAGGTTTCCATCCAATTGTTTCAAAATTTTAAAGCAAATTCACTGAAAATGCGCAAAACGAGAGGGTGGGTGGGTTTGGTGTTGTGCCCGCCCCGCTCCGGTGGACCTCCTGGCACCTCGGGCGGGCCCCAGTATCCGGGGGGCGAGCCCTATTGCCCCGCCGGGCTGGTCCCATATGCCCGCCGGGGTCCCGGTGGGGTGGGTGGGGGTTTGGTGGGCGGGTGCGCCTCCTGCCCCCGCCCGGTTGGGGGGGGGGGGGGGCGCTGGTCGTTCCTCTTAACTCACTGCACTAGTTTTGCACAATACACTTTTATAGACATATAGGGCACATAACACACTTTGGGGGGGGGGGGGGGTAGGGTGGAAACACCGTCTTCGCCCTACAACTCCCCTCCAATTTTAATGCACCACACAACTAAAATTGCATGAATATTCGCTTCTTTAATTAATTCCAAAAAGATTCCTGTTTTGTCACCCCCCCAAACATACCTTACATTACCGTCCGACGTTGCTTTGTGACTACAAACGTATGTGTGACGTAATATCCAGTCAAAACGTGCGACGGTCTTGTCGATAGTCTCTTTACAATTAAAACGATTTAGTTGTTGAGATATTTTAACTAGATTTATTTAATTTTAATGAGTGTTATTATTACTTTTTTAATTTATTTTAATATACCTCAATATGGGCACCATTATTTGCGCGGTACTCAATTTCATGCCAGGATAGCCTCGACATCAGTTTTCCCATCCATCAATAGTATTTGAAACACATGTGAATAAAAACTTTAATAAACACTGGTTAAAATAAAACAAATCTGGATAAACTATCTCATCAAATGCCTTTGTAATATTTTTAAAAATTGTAAAGAACACCCTGTACTACTGTCTCTAGCTTAGTCATAAGCATTAACAGTTGTATTATTCAAAATATTTTTCTCCCTGCTAAGTGGTAATATTGGGGCCAAACTGCAGTTTTACAGTCAATATTTTTTTTGTATTTGACATAAAATATACCATAGGTCTTGCAGTCCTATCACACTGTAGGGTGGGTGATATATCCACAAATTATAATGACACATGAATGTGATTGCCACGCAATATTTCCTGTGTTTGACTGACGACCAGTCCAGGGTGATATCTACCTTTTGCCCACAGTCAGATGGGCTAGCCTGAAGCGCCACCTAACTGAACTAGATAAGCAGTATAGAAAATGTATGGGTGAATAGATATTTGATTTTAGTCTTGACAGTCAACAGTCCTACGAATCGTGTGGGGGGTCCGCTGTTGCAGTGGCTGTGAAGGATACATCTTCGCTCTACCAGCAGTTTGTTTGTCCAACAATTCTAGAACCGGCTTGGCAACAGGGCCACACCATGATGGGAAAGAAACTACCGTACATGAATATGTAAAGCAGCCGAAGGAGTGAAGGCTGTGACAGTGTAGCTCTGACCTGCTTGGGTTTAGTCGTCAGAGAATCTGCTTAAGTTTGGAAAGCTCGTTAAAAAGGCACCCAGTTCCCAGAATGAAGCCAAGATTGTTTGTCCGCTTTTCTATCTCACTTTTCATCTGTTTTTATACCAGATGATACCAGAGGTGGGAATAACTCACATACTGTATGTGCAAGTCGCAAGTAAGTCTGTCAAGTAAGTAAGTACTGTAAGTCAAAACCTTCAAAGTTCAAGCAAGTCTCAAGTTACTGTGGGGAAAATCAAGCAAGTTGAGTCGCCACCAAGTTTCAAGCAAGTTGAGTCGCCACCAAGTTTCAAGCAAGTTGAGTCAAGTGATTATTTGGTCCAAGCAAGTCATAAGTCAAGTCAGAAAATATTGCTGTCACAACATATATTTGAGTAATAATAAGTCTTTCGCTGATCTTAAAGGTATAGTGCACAATGTTTTTTGGCTGCATTTTTCCAGGTGGATCATCTTAACTGTTGGTCCTCCATTCTGTCAATCAATCTGGAGAAATGTTTACGTAACGGCGTTGTGCGTGCACGTTCCTACACTTTGAGTGTTTGTAGCATGTAGCCATTCATTGTAGCTCCACCGATCTTACTGCATACTTTGAAAATGGCTGAGAGTCGCAAGAGGACACCCGTCCGTCTATGAAGCGAGGATGGCTGCAGAGACTGTAAACAGAACCGTGCATGCTCAGGGAAGATGAGCTCGCTCGCTCCCAACATTTGTTAGGCATTTCCTCCAGGCAAACAGTAGAACAGGTAGGATGGTCTTGCACATTTTTTAAGTGACGAATGACATTTGGCTTCTACTTTTCAAGAAAATTGTCCACTATACCTTTAACCCAAAAATTGACATTATCTAAAAAAATAAAATAAAAAATCAATCGGTAATGCTAATTGCTATCTTGGGTGACTGTTTAGTGCTAAACAAGCAATGCACTCACCATTATCCAAGCTTTTTTGCTCTGTCCTGAAAACTATTGGAAGCTGGATGTGCCGTTTACCTTGCACCAGTCACGTATTGCATTGGAAATGTATCGCTAGAAAACTTTTGGGAGCGAGTTACAGTACGCATCTACTGAGCCATAATAAACCCACCACACATTTCCGACCCTTCTAAACATTTTACAACTTCCATCTATCCATTTTCCAAACTGCTAATTTCTCATAAGGGTCGCGGGGGTGCTGGAGCCATCCCAGCTGACTTCGGGCATCTGATTAATCGGTCGGGCCCTACAAACTACGGATGATATGGATTATACATGGTTGCTGATAAACTGTGTTAGCATTTCAGAGAGTTAGTGATACCGTTTTAGCGTCTCAGAGTATGAGGTTGTTGTTGTTTTTTGGGTGGAGTGTTTCTCCAGGCCACTTTACACATGACTCCAGCATTTGTCATGATACGGTCAAGTTCTTTAACATCTAAGTTCTTGTTCCTATTTGATGCCACTTGTTACTTCGCAATGAAGACACTTATACATGTTTTCTTGTGAGCTGTTCATGACACGGTAATTTACATGCTGATAGTATCTTTAAATAGCTTCGTATTAATTTGTCTTCTAAATAATTTTTTTATGTTACATGCACAAAATTTGTCTACAACCCATCTCCATTTTTTTGTAATATAATTGATTGCCTTATTGTACTGCAGATGATGTCTGATTGTAGTGCAGTGTCCTATCTGAGTATAATGCAATGCAAGTATGATTTATGCATACTTAAGTGGGTGTTGTGAGTGCTAGTGGAAGGTTGGTTGGGTAGGTGTGGGTGTTCCCCCAATAAAAGCTGTTACTGTAGTTGGCCAATGTTATTTCTGATACCCATGCTGTTTATAGCCCTTGCCTGTGGCACACAGGACTTATCACCAACGTCACAGACCATCCCGTGGTTTCCGTCTGATAGGCCACATCGCTGCCTTTAGGACACAGGGCTGTTGTTGGCTGAACCGAACCCGTTTTAGAACAAATATATCCTTAAAAGAGGCTCAGGGCAAAGCCTTTTTCTGCTAGCACAAACTAGTCTGGTTCGTTAATAAAGAGGTGATACAACTGCATGCAGCAGCTACACTAAGCTGATTATTTCAGTGCAGTTTTATGACAAATTTTCACTGCCGATCCAAGTGGACTCATACTGGGAGATCATTAGTGTTATTATATAAGTGTCAGTGTTTCCCAGATTTGAAATCTACTTGGTTGGGTGGACTCGTGGTGTTCTCAGTCCTGTTACTTGCGTGTCCTCTAACCTCATGATCCACAAGTGAGTGATAGCGAACTAATGTTACATGCGGTATATTTGGTCGCGACACATTTTGTTTTGTTTTTTATATATTTTTATTACATTTTCTTGAAAACTTCTTGGGTAGTGGCTAGTTTACTTGAGTGGCCCGTCCAAGTATTAACATGGTGTGGGAAACACTCGGTATACCATATAATGAATTATGTGATGGAATGTGAAAATTGGTAGTACAGTGTGATTCTGGGATGTTAGCTGCAGGCTCCTTTCTGTTTCTGTTTATTTTATGTATGCACTTTGGAATGTTTAGGTAAATTATATTGATCATGTTGATTCTGATTTTTTTTTTTTAAAGATTTATGTTTTATTTGTAGTTTCTATGAGGAACCCCAGGAAGAATAGTTTTCACCGAGGTGAAAACTAATGAGGATTCCATTTTAAACAACAAACAATAAACCCTTTACCTCTGTTACCATATTTTTTAATCACACAATTACGTATTAAGGTCAAGTAACAGTTTGTTCAACTTCAACATAGTGTTAGCTCTTATCCCCAGTGTTTATTATATATAGCATATTCTAATGCTAATTGCTGCAAAACGGAAACAGATACAAATGTACTTTTTTTTCCTGATGAAAAAAGATACTCTAATCTTTCTTTTTATGGTTCCATAAACACAATATTCTGTGGGCCTGGCAAAATCTGGCAAAATCCAGTAAAACAGCCGAAAGCGAAGGGGGTTGCTTCAGTGAAAATGGCTGGGAGTGAATAATTTAAACAACTATATCGCATATTGCATGTTTTTCCCAATAGCCTGGGTTCTCCACTACTGCATATGGCCGCATATGTGTTCAAATGTCTATGCGAGTAACTTCGGTAATATATTTTGACGTGTCAGCTTTCAAATCTAGACGCTTCTTAAAAAGTTAAACAGTGGGGATAAGTTGTTGGACCTTTATGCATCAATATGTAGGAATGAATGAATGTTAGACGCAATTCCATGGACATACCCACATAACTCTCGTGTTGAACAACACTGGCACACTGGTAATCTTCCGATCCACCACTCACACGCCAACACTGTTGTACTCTCACACAGATTTCAATTTCCCACAATGAAGCTGGTGGGTCTTCAATTTCCTGTCTGTCACCTGAAGTCGCAATGACGCCATTTCTATATTTTGTGTTTTTAGTTTACTGCCGGTTGGCAAACTGATTTAGGCGCATTCCCTCCATCTGGTTTGGAGTGCAGATAAATACTGCAATGAACTCATGTATTCGTCATGACTGTATGCCGTGACGTCCGAACCGAGACGATTTGGGACCAATACATAAGCTGTTACACTCATAGTGGCCACCCCTCTTCATACATTTCTGCTCATCAATTATTGTGAAGGCATCTGCTCTTTTCTCCTGGGAGTGCTACAAAACATACGTCCTGTGCTGAAGTTCTGTAAAACCACTGACATAATGACCTTTAATAACTTTTTTTTTCAGTCAGATTGTTTTGGGAATGAGTATATTCTACTGTTACAGGATAAGACAGGCACAGGTACAGTAATTGCAGTGTTAAATGTTTGATTAAGTTGCACATTTTGAGCTGTTGGTCATGTGTACGTAAATCCTGTCATTTTAGCTTGTTGCCTTTTCAGTTAATGTTGCTACTAACACACATATAGCCTTCCTTTCCTCTCATCCACTTTTTTGTCTAAACACTCATCTCTTGAAAGAAGCCTATTTCTGCTGCCTTGTTTTAATTCCTTTTCACAACTTCAGCTCCCTTCTCTGTTCCTCTTGTTTTCTCTCTCTGTGTTGTCTCCTAAGAAACAGCTGTTTACAATGTTGTACGCATTTACGTACTGTTTTCAGATGGCTAATGATAGCCCTGAGGTTGGATGAGTTCTTATTGTCAAACCATTATGCTGTCTGTGAAACATTCCCCTCCAGTGTGTTATGTTTGTCATCAGGATGGGTCAGTTGGGTCTAAATACCTCTAATTCAAATAACCTATTTCAACATTCTGAAACATCGAATGCCACATTTGTATCAGAACCGTTTATAAAGGCTGTCAGCCTTCTTTCAGTCTAAAATGCATCAACATGTTGGGAGGGGGGGGGGGTTGTTTCTATATGTTTTAATTGTTCAACACCTTGAGTTGCATTTTAATGTATAAAAGGTGCTATATAAATAAAGTTTGATTTGATTTGATAACAGTATTTGACTTGATCAATAGTGAAATGCCACATTTTACCTGCTGCCATTAAATTGTAAAATATATCTCACATGCTCAGCATTCTGTGGCAGCAGCTCTGATTATGAATTTATTTTGCTACGTGACTCAATTTGGGAGCTGAAACGTTTATTATTATATATTATATATTTATTATTATTATTATTATTGTGTAACCAAAGATACATCTGTGGACACTGCAGTTTACTGCTAGGACGTTAAGAATAATGTCCACTCTTCCTGATGACTAGTGGTTTTGAAACTGTTGTGTACAGTAGAAGATGCATAGATGCATAAGAAGCATAATGTAATGAGACCTCTGTTCAGTCCATGGCCTTGGAGCCCACAGTCAACACCAAGATAATGGGACAAGATGATGGGACATGAGGGAGGTTTTAGTCAACACAACCTCCTTTGGAAATTCTGACAGGGAACACCACTCCACTGAAATGCTTAATGTGAATTTGAATAAAGCTCGTGTATGCCATGTCAACAGGCATTGTAAATCTGGAATTGAAAGAGAGAGTGACGTGCATTAGTAGTATCAGTGGATGAAATGTTTTGAGGAGTATGCTCTTATTTCAGTGTTTCTGCAGCAAGTTGAGCATGGTGCTTAGTTGTTGGATGAAGTGAGCTGGAAAAAGTGGTGTTTTTTGTGTATCTGTGGCTATGTTAACACTGCATGTCAATTCAAAAATTTTGCCCATACATTATAAGATAAGATAAGATACACCTTTATTTATCCCACAGTGGAGAAATTCACAGCGTTACCAGCAGCAATACACATCACACATCATATATAAATAATATGTATCACAAAAAATACTTATGTAGCCTATAGTTAAATATAAACAGAGAACAAAGTAGTGCAAATAGATGGCATCATCATTACATTTGTTAAATTTGAAATTAAAACCTTACATCACCCGGGGGTTACATGCGGTATATTTTTGTTTTGTTTTGTTTTTAAATATATTTTTATAACATTTTCTTGAAATCTACTTGGGTGGTGGCCAGTTTACTTGGGTGGCCCGCCCAAGTATTAACATGGTGTGAGAAACACTGCATTTAATGCATAGTCTGTCTTTCAACATCAGAGAACTTAGCCTGCAGTACTGTACTCCAAATTGATGTAAGGCCAAAGGTACTGCATGCCAAACCCAACCGTTGTGGCAAACAACGGTTGGGTTTACCCCTTCAATATGGTGGAGAAGGGGATTTTTATACTGTAATTCTCCGTAGTCACAGAACAAAGAGACGAACACAAACACGATGGGAAGCATGCTACTTGTCCATCCGATGAGAGAAAGAATTTCAGAAAATGCATGAAGTAAATATCTTCTTGTTTGGCCTGGTGGACGAGGTGAAATCGCTCAAGACGTAACATGCAGAGAAGGAAAAATAGATAGTTGCTGGAAAGCTTTGAGACCGTCCGAGAGAAATACTTCCAAATAAATGATGTTTTAATCTCAGGTCTGGACATTAAACCCAAATCTTACCCACACGCAGGTAAAAAGCAACAAACCTGCAGTTATTCTATGTTTTACAAATGTCGTAGAATGTCCAAATTGGCCCTATTAAAGCTTAACTCAACACTTATTCAACTTTTTCTTGCTTATAAACTGGCGTCTACAAATGCTGTCTACATGTCCTGGTCATTATTTTTACATTTTAGTACGTTTGTTTAAAGCTTGAATTTGGGGCAAAAAACGTGTGTTTGGTGCCATCTTAGGGTTTAACACAGAGATAAACACAATTTGACTGTTTGTCCTCTCATTGTACGAGACAATACGTACTATGTCACTTGTTCCGCATGACGTAGTCACCCCCGCCACCCACCGGCTCATTCTCGTACACGCCTCCTTAAATGGCTTTTTTGTGAGTTGCTGCCGTCAATCACAGCCAGACCACGCTCAACCCTCTCCCCATTCGCAACCCGACGGTCCTCCAGGCAACACCCCCTTTGAGCGCCGATTTCAAATCTTAGTGAGGGGTGGAGCAAGATTCTGACTTCCTGTTGAGTAATCCTTTTGGGGGGGGGGAGAAAGCTCAGTATTGTTCATTCAGTAATCTTACCGATTCGACATAATAATCATAGCTCCGCCCCCCCCCCTTTCTTTTTTTTTTTGTATGTGCGTGAGTATGTGCATGTGCGGTTGTGTGTGTTCATGTGTGCGTGCGTGTGTGAGGGTACCCATTAATTCACCTAAAACCTATTAAAAATCCCACGCGCGCCCACCCCACCTCCAGCCGCGTGGTGGGGCGGAACACTGGGGGCGGAAGGGGAGATGGGAGCACTGGGATACGGACGGCACCCCCAAACCCTAGGCCCAGCGGGGAAAGGCCCCGGTCGTCACGCCAGCGCACCCAATGAAAGCTAACCCTGTTACTGAGTTCGCCAGTCGGCGAGCCGGCGAACTCTACCCCTACACCGTGGATGTGACCCCGCCCAGTGTATATACAAGTGTGTGTGTGTGGTGCATTAAAATTGGGAGCAGGTGAGATGGAGCAGAGGGAAATGATATCCCCCTGTGGAGTAATCCTTTAAACAATGTCAATAATTGAAGGGGACATGTGTGTACCTGAATGAGCGAATTGACGACAAAGAATGTCGACATCACCAGGAAAGGCCTCCTACCCCGTTACCACGAGAAAATCTAGTCCACTTGGACCTCAAACTGTTTAAGAGCTACATCAAACTAAATGGCAATTATTAGACCTATGGAAGGGTTGGACAAGTCTCAATGAGAGCTCATTATCCAACAAGACTTATTTTTGGAAACGACAAAAATGCTTTTTTGCATTGGATTTTGCTTTCTCCTGTTGTGCAGAGATGTTTACTGTACTTTTGCTTTCAATACCTGCAATAATATATATATATATGAAACTAAGGAAAATGCAAGTGGATGGGACATGCAAACATGTACAACTTGGTTGATTGGTTTGGGGTCCCTCGCCATTGTATTCAATTATGTCGAGATTGGAGGGGCTGCCTCCAGAAAAAGATTTTTTGTTGTTGTATTTTTTTCTCCCTCTACTTTCTGGATGGAGAGGGACTGGCAGCATGTGAGAAAAGTTAATACTAATTAATGCTGTCAAAGTTAAAGCATTAACTGATTAATCAATTACAAAAAAATATTGCATTAATCATGAATTAACACAGATTAATCGCACTATTAATTTTGACCATATATTATCCTTTAGCGTGACAGCGGATGGCTACGTTT